>NC_027751.1:24175821-24208782 GCF_000695525.1 Brassica oleracea var. oleracea | reverse complement strand
CACAGACTTATAGTCTTGGATTCTGAGATTCGTCCAATCAAACCGAGCTTTTGGTAAGATCACCATTCTCTGGTGGTCTTATCTCGATTTCAATTCGTTCCAAAGATCTAGTGTATTCTCAATGGTTAGATACTGATCCTTGAGACCCTCAGCTAGATGAGGACGAATGATCAAGATGGCTCTATAACGATCTTTCTCATTATCATTATTGTTCTCGGTGATACATTCACCGAGACCCTTGGATTTCAGGATGATCTTAGCATCGAGCGCCCATTGAAGGTAATTATCTCCAGAGAGATTTAGGGCAGCGAAATCCAGGTTGTTAATTTTCGAAATCTGAAATCATAGATTAATATCTTTAGGTCTTTAAGAATAGGGTTAAACGAATAGGGTTTTAGGTTTAAACAATCAATCAATGCCCCACGGCCAAGATCTATGTCTCTCGGCCAATAAGCATGCCGCACAGCCATGAATGCAATCGATTCAATCTTATGCATTTAGTTTGTCATGTAATTACAATCCTAACATACATTGTTTCTATATGATGCAATCAATACAAACAAACCTCTCGGCCAAACAAAAGAACAAGCCACACGGCTACTTAATATGATTCAATACCATTCTTAGAAAAGTTCCAAGTGCAATTTGCAATCAATCAATTGTGATCAAATTAGGGAATGAATGCAACAAGGCCACACAGACACAAGGTATGATCAATAACTATTAACCTAGAATGCAACAAGGCCACACGGCCACAATTCAGATTCGATTTCAAAATAATCTAGACTAGGTTATTAGGGTTTCAGTTTAAACAATCTAAACAATCTTAATTCATTCAGATTCAAATTTTGAACAATCTTAGCAATAGTTCTAGGTGATAAAATCAATCAATTAATATTCAATTCAAACAATCCAAATCGATTTTCAAAATTAGGATTTTAGGATTTCGATTTGATTAACAAGCAATTACAATTTCAGGATGATCAATTCAATCTCAATCAACATTAAATAAGTTTTAATTAATCAGTTTTTCGAATTAGGGTTTAGGTATTTTCGAAAATTTGATCTTAGATCAAAGAGATTTGATTTGAGATTCAAAACCTTTAAGGCTTTGATTTTAATTGATCAATGGATCAATCTCGATTTTAGGGTTTGGGGATCGAACTTATAGAGATTCGATTTACTCATTAGGGATTGATCTATTATCCTATGGCTTTTATCTTTAGAGATTAGGTTTTATGGTTTCATTCTTTACAAGCAATCCAAATTCGATTTTCATGTTCTTAGAATTCGAATTTACCTTTAGTTTTAGTAGATTGCTGAAACCGGACCACCAAGAGAATGAACCTCGAGCTGGACAGGAACACGAGCTGAACACGAGCTTGCCTGGACGCGAACTGATTGAGGTTGGAGACGCGAGCAGCTGATCGTCGAACGGGAGCTGTTGTAGTCGGGATCGCGAGCTGTCCTTGATGCAGGATGGAGCTGAGTTTGTCTAGGATCAGGAACGCCTTGGGGCTGGAGCTGATCAGGTGGACACGAGCTGGAACGGAATCACTAACGGATTAGGGTTCGTCGGTATCGTCGGGTTCGGATTAGGGTTTTAAAGCAAATCGGCGCACACTGTATCTGTGCGTGAGGGCGCGTCGGTGGTCAGATCGACAAGCGGTTTGCACTGACTGATTCGTCTCGGCCAGGGCTTTGATTTGATATCTTGATCGTTTTCTGGGTCCTCACGGTTTGGGAGAACGGCCTCTTTGAAGTTCCGAGGCAGATTCCTTTTCGTTTTAGGGTTTTAGGGTTTTGTTGATTTGGTTTTAGGCTCAAGGTGTTAGAGGCTATCGTGCTGATAACGTGTTATAAAAGTAATCGAAAAGTCTATCTTTATTCATAACATAGATGTTCCTTATATAGGAGATTACACCGTCATAGATAAATGGAAAGATTACAAATCATAATCTCTTGGTTATGAACCATCCACAATCTGGTTCATAACAGTTTCTGGTCTTTTCACTTCTTCTTAATTTAAATAAAGAAAAATAAAAATAAAAAAGGAAGGATTTTTTTTGTTCTAGGAGAGCCTGGTAGACTTTCTTATTATTGAAATATGAATAATAATACCTTGTGTTTAATATGAAATATGAATAATAATATCGATCGTTGTTCATCTAACTCCATCGGTCGATGTTCCTCTCCCTGGCAATGGCGCCAAATTAGATATCACTCAAGTTACCCTAAGGAGTGATTTAGTCTCTCACATAAGAGGTTCAATTGTAATTAGGGATCAAATTCACAAGGAGCTAGGGCACACAATAGATCTAAATAGTTTGTGATTAAGCTAGGTAAATAATGAAAACAGTAAATTGCAAGTAAAGCGAACAAGGTAGTTTTTCAGTTGATTGGTTTGAGGTTTGTAAACAGTTATTAGAAAACGCTAGATCTAGGATTTCTATTCATGTAACTGGAATTATAGAGGTATAGAATACTTAGGTTGACAATCCTAGAACTCGACTTCTAGTGTAAAGATATCGAGCTTTCGCAAGTGATTCTTATGTATTCACTAAGTCCAATATCTCAGCTGTCGCTTGTTGATACGGATCGAACGTCAATCGATGTTATGGTATGAAAGTTGATCGATGTTCTCTTAGACATGCATTAGCGAGTTGATCGACAGGTTCACTAGTATTGTCTAAATCAGCTTTTGCTTGTTTCTAGCAACACTAGCTCAAAGGAATTAGTTCTGGTGCAGAACCTACCGTCGTAGTTGTCCACAATCCTAAGTTTAAGGTTCTAGTTAGCTACTCTAGAACACAAGCATTAACCACAATTCTTTGAAGAATATTTATTACCTTAGCAATTCTATATTTTGGGCTAATCCCTCTTAACCTACTTGAACCCTAAATCTAACAGGTGAATTACTCAGACATAGCAAAACAATTCATAGACATAAACTGAATAAACTGCATAACTAAAATAGTGTTAGAGATACTAAAGTTCCAGTACAAATCTCTGAATGAGTCTTAGATCTTTTCTCCAAATCTACTAAAAACCCTAAGTATTGTTTGCTGTGAAAAGTAAGAAAGCGTGTGTTTCCTAGAACAATGGCAGAGAACATAAATATAAGGTTAAAAGTCGGCCAAGAGTATTTGTGTAAATTTGTTGTGACTTGGGTTTTGAGTCAGCTAGAAACCTAGTCGGGTCTTGTGCGCTTCGCTGTCGATCAACTGCACAGGATGTGCGTCGATCGATGTTTGTCTCTGATTGTCGACCTTCGGACTGATTCTACGGGCTTCTTCTCATTTTATCTCTAAAATGCACCAAATCACCACTTTCCTCCAAATCACTTCTGAAACTGTAAATATACTAAAAGGACTCTAAAACATAATAAATAGTTCTTAAAACACCTATATACTATGGCTAAAAATGAGTAAAATTAATGGTATATTAAGTATTCAACTGTTCCACTTTACTACGGCTAGGGCCACCACTTTAAATCTTATGATGCATGGTTGTAGACTTTTGTGAACTGCTGAAAGTCTTAAATATAATAAAGTAAGAGACTTTTGTGAACTGCTGAAAGTCTTAAATATAATAAAGTAAGAAAGAGATAATCTTTGAAGTCTCTTTTCTCATAACGCGTTTTTAACGTTCAAAAAAAAAAGTTGTTGTATAATTCACATTATCTGATTTTGGTTATCTTCAATTTTTATTACCCTTTACCAACAGTCTTAGATCGCCTCTCATGGCTTCTTCTTCTAGGTCTCATAACTACAGCTACAATGTCTTCGCGAGCTTCCATGGGGCTGATGTCCGTAAAACACTTCTCAGTCACATACGCGAATAGTTCAACTGCAAGGGAATCACTATGTTTGACGATCAAGATATTGAGAGAAGCGCAACAATAGCCCCTTCACTCACCAAAGCTATAATAGAATCGAGGATCTCGATTGTGATTCTCTCCCAGAAATATGCTTCGTCAGGCTGGTGCTTGGATGAACTGGTGGAGATACTGGAGTGTAAGAGAGCTATGGGACATAAAGTGATTGTAAGACCTGATCCTGGCCTCTATGCTCAACTGGAACCGCGGCCTTACACGAATGCAATCGGATCCTTAAGGGTCATTTTAGGTCCAATATTTTCTAAGTCTTTTTCATATAACTGAGGTTTATAAAACGATCCATCAAGACATAAGAACAATGGGGCAAATCAATTGTATTAATATCAAATGAGATTCATTAAATAAGTTCAGTTTGCACGATAGGTTATCATAAGTTCATTCCTAACTCGATCTACCCAAACACCACACAACTTCTCGCTGATTGAGTCTTCACGGCTCCTTGGTCTTATCACGATCAACCTCTGATCCTGAAACCATATATCACAACATATCAATATTCAAACCGATATCCTAATGATCAAGTCTAACAATGCATGTTCGGTTCCCTTATCATATTTTCATAATTCACTATCACACATCCTAAGTATCAATCGGCCATAGCCTTTAGGCTCAACTGAGAAGGGCCGATCATACTCAAGCCATCACGGGATCATCCATGATCCAATCCGACCACGCGGTTAGGATCTAAGACCGTCTAGCCTATCCTTTAGTACATCCCAATGGGTATTTGACTCACTTACCATACCGGCTAAAGACTAGGCCTAAGCCTTGACTCTTGGTACCGGTTCAGGACATACACATCCGTGTAGTCTCTACACGGTCCGTTCCAATCACAACCACCGATGGCCGAGCAGACCTTGCAACACATCCGGCCCTAAAGCCTTGGTTCGCGAATGGACACAACCTTTGGACAAGGCATGAACCACTGCAATCGTTCCGAGAAAAGGCACAACCGATAATATTAACTGCCTGATCGGTCGCTCTCAACCTTGGAACAAACCGACCATGCGCGTATCTAGCCAAAGGGGCCTACATTGCGGTTGTAAGAGCCGGCCAAGGCCTTGGTTCTAACCTTACCCACACGCCTTATACCTTATGTAGCCAGAAAGAAGTAGAACATATATAAAAATCATATATAAGGGAACAAAGGGACAAAACCAATCGCCTATGGCCATAGAACCAATCGGACCATCCTATTGTCCTAGCCAAAGGAATCTAGATCTCTTCTCGTCGGAAAGGATAAACCACCAAAAATGGCCTTATTTTGACTGATCTCTCTCTCTAGCCTTCTCTCTCGGCATTTGCCAATTATTTTCCCTAAGGAACTGATGGCCAAAATCGACCAGAAGGCCAAGTATTTATAGAGAATGGGATCGCCAACTTTCTTGGGCGAACCAGTGCAACTTGTTGGCTGAACATGCACGACTTGCACCCTTTCGCCTATAACTGCCCCTAACTGGACCTGGATCAGTCGGACCTAAGCCCAATTCCATTTTCCAAGCCCTTAGGCTGATCGCCAAGACCCATGGACCCATCACCGGTCATGGCTGACCCAACCGGCCCGGTAACTGCTCGGACCTGCCCCACTGGCCTGGCACATGAACACTCGGACCAACTGAGTTGATCTGACTCCCAGTTAGCCCAACTGAGTGAGCTAGTTGTCCAGCTAGCTGGAGCTGAACCACTTGAACCACTTCACTTGAGCTTTCGTTTGGACCTTCCCAGCTGGTCGCGCTTCAAGCTTGCATTGTCCAGCTCACCGAATACTCGTCCAACTCTATATACTTGTCTTCTTCCTTATTTGATTAAGTCTCAGCCTTCTGATGCCTTTAAGCTTTCATTTTAGGCTATGATACGCTTGCCTTTATGTCCTATGACCGGCTGGTACGGTTCCCCGAACCATGGCCTATCCCTCCGATCCTATCTTGAATCAGGGACATGACAGTGATGACCATCTTCTATGGAGTGGAGCAATCCCATGTACGGAAACAGATTGGAGACTTTGGGATCTCTTTCGATGAAACTTGTGCACGTAAGAAACCTACGGACGAGCAAAGGCAGAAATGGATCAAAGCTTCGAACGATGTGGGAATTGAGGGAGAAGACTTCCTAAGATGGTAATTGGTCTTTAATTTATCTAAGTTTTTATTATTATTTCTTATTTTAAATTAAGAGGTAATCACCAGATAAAGAAATAAAACCAGTTAATGGTGTTTTATGATGAATAAGAGAAATTACGGTTGATGCGATTTAATTTTCTAAGTCAATATTTTTGTGTTGAGTGAATATTTTTGGGAACAGAGGAATGTTATCACTATGAGTTATGTCTAAATGACAGGAATTTTTTTTTTGTTTCTAATATATTAGGGACAATGAAGCAAAAATGATCAAGAAAATTGCAAAAGATGTTCTTGACAAGCTGAATGTTACACCATCCAAGGATTTTGATGGTATGGAGGGACTTGGCGCTCATTTGAAAGAAATGCAGTTATTGCTAGATTTACATGAAGATGATGGAGTTAAGTTGGTCGCAATCTCTGGTCCGGCAGGCATTGTAAAACGACCATTGCTAGAGCTTTACACAGCCTAATCCGTGATAGGTTTCAGCTTACTTGTTTTGTGGAGAACCGTAAGGGAAGCTACCCACCTGGTCTTGATGATTATGGTCTGATGTTGCGTTAACAAGAACAGCTTCTTTCGAATATTCTGAACCAAAATGGTATGACTATATGACATCTTGGTGTGGTAAAAGAAAGGCTAGGTGACAAGAGAGTACTTATCATTCTTGATGATGTGGACAACATAAGAAAATTGGAGGCCTTGTCTAATGAAACTACGTGGTTTGGTTCTGGAAGTAGGATTGTAGTTACCACTGAAAACAAAGAGCTTCTACAGAAACATTGCATCAATAATACGTACCATGTGGGGTTCCCATCTGACGTAGAAGCTATCGATATCTTGCGTAAATATGCTTTTCGAAAACGTTATCCACAAGATGATTTTGAAGTGATTGCTGAAAGGATAACGGAGCTTTGTGGTAAGCTTCCACTGGGTCTACGTGTGGTGGGTTCATCTTTATGAGGGAAGAACGTAGAAGAGTGGGAAGAAGTAATGCATGTAGAAGCCGGAAACCGAACTGAAATAACAGTAATAAATAAAGCGATTTAAGGAAAGAAACGATTGTCAAACTCGGATAGAAACCGAGAAAACAAAACCGTTTTGAGAACGGACATGGAGTCGAGATACAATCTCTTTCCTTAACTCTGAATATTCACTCCGTTGGTGAGACGGAATTATACGAATATTGAGTCCCAGGATACAACTATGGCAGACGATCACGCTTCTCCCGTGAACGCCCTAACGAACTAATGACTACGAAACACTCTCTTACTATAGACTTACGCTGAGGAATTTTTTGCTGGTTCAATACGAAAAAAGTAGTCAGAAATGAAGAAGGAGGAGAGTCGATATTTAAAGAGAAGGAGAAGACCCACAACAGCTGCTGCACGTGGGCGAGAATCTCGCAGAGATCGAGGGAAGTTGAGTTGTGAAACTTATTTCCCAAGAGTCTTTCTTATCTCGTTTAAAACTTTCGAGAGAATAAAATGCATGACGTTTTTTATTTTCTAGACAAACTACTTGCCGTTTTAAATAAAATTGCATGTTAATTTTTTTCCGAAATGAATGGTAAAACGTTGAGCTTAACTTGGTCCAAAAAGAATCTTATCCGGAAGCCCTCCCAAGACCAAACCCAAACCCACTTCACCAAGACTCAAGACCAAGCCCAATCCCAAACCCACGCCGAGCCGGGCCAGCCGGATGGCGGCGCGTGGGAAGCTCTCTCTTCCTTCGAGCCGTTTGAACCATGGTAAGTGAGGAGACATGTATATATTAGTTATAGGCTTGGTACGGATCGGGTATCCAGACAATTTTAAGGTATCCGGATCCAGATCCTTATCCGGCGGATCCATAATTTTACTATACTTATCCGGATCCGGGGTTCTCGAATATCCGGGTGTCGAATATCCGGGTGTCAGATATCCTTCTAAAAATTGTAATATCCGGCGGATATCCGGATCCGAATTCTTAAAATAAATAAAAAATAATATTAATATATATATAAAATATGAACAATAATTTAGAAATAAAAATATATATAATGTTTTTAATTATTTCTATGTATAATATTACAAAATTTACATAAAATTTATATATACTATTATAAAAATGAAAATATATTAAATAAAATTAATTTTTACATATATATATTACTATTTTTGAAATATTTATTAATAAAACTTACGGATCCGGATATCCGGATTAAAAAATTAAGATATCCGGATCCTGCTTTGACGGATCCAACATTTTACTATCCGGATCCGGATTCGACCCCTTCGGATATCCGGATATCCGGATTTTCGGATCGGATCCGGATCGGATCTCGGATCGAATCTCGGATCGAATCCGGATCTCGGATAAAAGTTTCAGGCCTAATTAGTGATGATCTCTCCATTTAACCGACGTGGGATGTTACATACTCCATTTCATTAAAGCCAGAAGGATTCTTTGGGCCTATTTCGTTTCACTTCTTGCCTTATATTATTTAACCCATTTGGTTTAATAATTTTGGCACAACAATGCAGAGGCTATAGACTGTTCTTGATCTAGATATCGAGAACGTCCTAAGAGTCGGCTATGAAAGTTTAGATGAGAATGATCAATCTCTGTTTCTCCACATTGCAGTCTTCTTCAACTATAAAGATGGCGATCTTGTGAAAGCCATATCCGCTGATGCTGATCATTTGGAGGTCAAGTGTGGGCTGAAGATCCTAGCCAATAGATCTCTCTGCAAACGGGAAAAGAATAGTGATGCACAAATTACTACAGCGAATGGCTAGACAAGTAATTCGTAAACAAAAGCCTTGGAAACGCCAATTAGTACTAGTGAACGCTGATGAGATTTGTGGTGTCCTCGAAAACGAAACAGTAAGTTATGTTATTTACTAGTTTTATTCTTTGTTGATAATACGTATTTTTAAACAAGTCATTTGGTTGGGAATAGATACACAAAGTCATACATATGGGTGCTAAAAGTTTCTTTTTTTTTATTTTGGAATTTTGTTTAGGGTACTGGAGTTGTGTCCGGGATATCATTTGATGTATCAAGTATCGATAGGCAAGAAAGCTTTTTAAAAAAAGCCTAATCTTTGATTCCTCAGGGTTTACAAAAGCAGAGCTGATGAGAATAATAGAATGTATATACCTGATAAGATGGAGCTTCCTCGTCGTCTAAGGTTCCTCCTACATTTCATCCTGGATATCTTGTAGAACTTGATATGACATGTAGCCAACTCGAGATACCTCTGGCAGGGAGCTCAGGTTGGTGTTGTACTTAAAACTTATATGAATATGTACTTTCTATCATGTTATTTATAATCTTGTCTCTGTCTGTCATTTCAGCTGCTTACGAATCTTAAGAAGTTAGATTTGTCATGTTCTTCTTATTTGAAGGATATTCCGGATCTTTCAAATGCTACAAATTTGGAGACGTTAAATCTGAGAGGGTGCCTGAGATTGGTAGAGATTCCGTCCTCCTTTTCGCATCTTCATAAACTAAAGAAGTTGAAGATGAGTGGCTGCATAAACCTAGAATGGGGCTAGAAGTCATTCCAGCTCACATGAACTTGGCATCTCTTGATTCACTCTCAATATGCAAGGATGCTCAAAACTGAGAAAATTTCCAGACATGTCCACGAACATAAGAAAATTGGATATATCAAAGACAGCGGTTGAAGATGTGCCTGCCTCAATCGCGATGTGGTTCTCAAGGGGATTACACATCTTCCCATGAATGTACTGTGGGTGAACGTAAGCTATTCTGGGATCGAGAAGATGCCAGATTGTGTTAGGTAAATTCTGACTTGACCTTCTATCAACCAAACAGCTATCACTTGCTAGTTTTGATACTACTTGTTAGGTTTACTCATACAGCTAACTTTCCTACTCTTTGAGTGTTAAAGCTTTGGATCTTTGTGATGAACAACAGAAAATTAAAGACACAAGATTTTTTCACCCAGTTCCCTTGCGGTACTTCTGGGGTGGGATCTCTCTCCCACAACTTCCACTAACAAGCAAAGCTTACAAGTTCCAGTCACTTCTCACTTCCTTGAGAACGACAAAGGAGGTTACAGAAGGATAGTACAATACCAAAACACTCTAAGAACACAAAGACTCGAACTTTGTTTCTTCTCTTGTCTTTGGTAGCTTCTCACTCTCTAACTACTTCTCTCTTGTCTCCTTCTTGCTCTTTGTTCAGCTGCAGATCCCTCTTGACTGCCTTTGAGCCTTTTGCTTGCCTCTGTCTCTAGATCTTGTGGAGTTCCTCTTGTCTTCTCTTTTCTTGGTTTCTGGCTTAGCTTAGCTTCTTTTTTTCTCCCCCTAGGTTTAGAAGAGGCACAAGATATATATATATATATATATATAGTGGTATCTTGTGTCCCCAAAACCCTAGCTCTAATGGGCTTCAAAAACACTGAGGCCCAATCATAACATCTTTCCTAGAGCATCAACGTGCAAGATGCGGCCTTTCTGAAGTGGTCACTTCAGTGCTCTAGGTAACTTCGCCGATTTCCCTATAGCAACAAAATGTTGAAGACAGGTTTCTGAAGTGGGCACTTCATAGCCGTAGGTGAAACACATACCAAATGCTCATAACCAACAACCTCCTCCTTGAGCGTTTGGTCACTTGTGTTTGTGCTCCCTTGCGCTTCCAACCTACATCTAAGTTACCATGCCTTGTAGGTACTTGCCCCGCTTCTTGGGGGTCCTCCGTTTCCTGAGACGGAATCATCCTCGTCTCCTCCTTTCTCAGTTACTCCACCTGAGTCGAACCACTTGCTTGAACTTCTTCTGAAGCTTTCCCTCAACTGCTCCACCTGGAACCTGTGACTCTACTTACACAGTTCCAGAAACTCCACCATGTAACTCTCCACACTGCAACTTAACCTTCCATTTCCAGGCTTTAGACAAATTAACTTTACCATGTCAATTCGATCATGCAAGATCCACCATAAGCCAGCATAGTTACATGGGGCTGTTTCCCTTTTTAGTGAGCGTTGAGAAGTATGCAGCATTGTTGCAACTCCTGACTCGGTATCATCTTATCCAAGAAGCCTCCTTGCTTACTCCTAGCATGCTTCTGATCTTGGGTAGACTTTCCTGCTTTTATGAGAGACTCACATTCTACTTCACTCACTTTGAACAGAAATCCTATGGCTGCTTCAATCTCATCTAAGCCTGTTAAGATACTACTAATGCAACACTCGGAATCCTTCTTGAATCCATGAAGCTTTTGATTCCTCCTTCTTGAAGACTGTTTCTTGGTCTTCTCTTTGTCCACTTGAGCTACTTTCCTGATTCCTCTCTGCTCACCTTAGACTCATTCTCTCCTGACATTCCTGTCATAGAAGAGCCTCCACCTTGAGCTAATGACCCCTGCCACTTATAGCCATAAGGAGTTGGTCCTTGAATCAGATCCTTGCTGAAAGTCGCATTCCTTGACTTCTTCTTTTCAGCTCTCTTAACCGACTTCTCTGCTCCTTTCCCGGACTTTCTTGCTTCTATACTCACCTTCTCTTCTCTTGGCACTTTCATTTCAGCCTTAGTGACCTTGCCTTGAAGGTAGTAGAGCCCTTCGTGATACTCTCCTGATATCACCTTCCTTCCAGCTTTGTAGAACTGAACCTTGAAGCCTTCTTCTCTGTACTTGTAACCTGACTTCTCCAACATCCCATAGGAAATCAGATTTCTACTCACCTCTGGCATGTATTTAACATCCTTGAGTATCACTTCTGAACCATCCGGATTCTCAATCAGAACCTTTCCTATCCCCTTGATGTTACCATATGTGTTGTTAGCCATTAACACTTTACCACCATCAAGCTCCTTGAAGTCAAACAAGACTTCCTTGTCTGCTGTGCTGTGGTATGAACAACCAGATTCCATAATCCACCCTTTCCTTGTGTCATGAGTGCTAACACTTAAAATCATTGGTTCTTTATACTCAGTTGCAGTATTTGCAAAGCCTTTATCCCTCCTCTCTGGACAATCTCTTTTCCAGTGCCCTTCATCTCCACAGATAAAACAACCTTTGTTGTTGTTCTTATCAGGCCGTGGCTTAGACTGATACTTTCCTCTGCTCTTAGACCTTTCTCTTCCATGTTGGTTGCTTCCTCTTGAATCAACATAGAGACCTTCAGCACTTGGTCTAGACTGGCTTCCACTTTCAGTTAACTCTCTCTCCTTGAACCTTGCAGCTCCTGTAACTTCATTCAAGCTGAGACTGTCCCTTCCATACTTGAGAGTTTCCTTTAGCTGGTCATACCTTTGGGGCAATGAGCTTAACAGCAGAATAGCTTGGACTTCATCTGACACATCTACACCCAGATTGTTCAGATCCGCTACCAGCTTGAGAAAGTCATCAACATTCTCATCTATACTCTTCGCGTCATTCATCTTGAAAGTATAGAACTTCAGCTGTAGATATATGCGATTTGGTAATGAAGTCTCCAAGTACAACCTGTCCAATGTTGACCACATGGTTGCTGCTGTTTTGCAGTGCTTGATCTTCCTTAGCACTTGATTCCCCACATTCAAGACAATCAGATCTTTAGCCTTTTCGGATTTCTCGAGCTTTACTGGATCTATGCTTGGACCAACATCTGAGACCCCTACTAACCCCTTCTGCGGATCCTTCATAGCAGCTTCCAACTCTTCCCGTTCACTAGGTGGATCCTTCAACAGCTTCTCATCTGTGAGAATCCCTTTCAAACCTAGAACACCAAAGTGAGCTAGCATACGAACGTTCCATAAGGAAAAATCCCCTGTTCTTCAATCCTTGTATTCAACATTGAATCTTCAAGGAGAATCTTCTAACACTCTTGCTCTGAACCTTGAGCTCTGATACCACTTGTTAGGGAAATTCTGACTTGACCTTCTATCAACCAAACAACTATCACTTGCTAGTTTTGATACTACTTGTTAGGTTTACCCATACACCTAACTTCCCTACCCTTTGAGTGTTAAAGCTTTGGATCTTTGTGATGAACAATAGAAACTTAAAGACACAAGATTTTTCACCCAGTTCCCTTGCGGTACCTCTGGGGTGGGATCTCTCTCCCACAACTTCCACTAACAAGCAAAACTTACAAGTTCCAGTCACTTCTCACTTTCTTGAGAATGACAAAGGAGGTTACAGAAGGATAGTACAATACCAAAACACTCTAAGAACACAAAGACTCGAACTTTGTTTCTTCTCTTGTCTTTGGTAGCTTCTCACTTTCTAACTACTTCTCTCTTGTCTCCTTCTTGCTCTTTGTTCAGCTGCAGATCCCTCTTGACTGCCTTTGAGCCTTTTGCTTGCCTCTGTCTCTAGATCTTGTGGAGTTCCTCTTGTCTTCTCTTTTCTTGGTTTCTGGCTTAGCTTAGCTTCTTTTTTTCTCCCCTAGGTTTAGAAGAGGCACAAGATATATATATATATATAGTGGTATCTTGTGTCCTCAAAACCTAGCCCTAATGGGCTTCGAAAACACTGAGGCCCAAACATAACATCTTTCTTAGAGCATCAAAGTGCAAGATGCAACCATTCTGAAGTGGTCACTTCAGTGCTCTAGGTAACTTCGCCGATTTCCCTATAGCAACAAAGTGCTGAAGACAACTTTCTGAAGTGGGCACTTCATAGCCGTCGGTGAAACACATACCAAATGCTCATAACAAACAGATTGCATGAAAGCTCTTCATCAGATTGCATGAAAGCTCTTCATCAGCTGCAGAAGACTCGCATCATTGCCACAGCTCCCTGGTTCACTCAACAACCTACGTGCTGACGATTGTGAATCACTGGAGTCAGTGTTTTTCCATATGAAACACACTCCGGATGCGGTGCTTAGTTTCATCAACAACTTCAAACTGAGCCAACAAGCACGGGGAGAAATTATCATAGGATTGTTGCTCCGCGGAAGCGCTCTCTTACCAGGAAGAGAAGTACCTGCAGAGTTCCATCACCACCGAGGCAGAGGAAGCTCATTGACCATTCCTCATTCTGCTTTCTCCACGTCTAAGGTTTGCCTTGTGATTTCCCCGAACCCTAAGAAAAACAGAGAATATATGACTTCACAGCTTTTGTGTTGTCGCATATTCGGCAAAGATGACTTGTATGTACCTCTACATAGGCGATGATGTCTCGAAATATCGAGCGGGACATCTATTTATATTTCACTCTCACTTACTTGACGAATTCATCAACCCAGCTAAAGTGAGGACACGGATAACGTTCGAATTTAGCAGCCCATCCAGCGTCTTCAACATTACTGAGTGTGGTGCCAAGATCTGTACCCAACAAACCATCGAAGGGAGCTATGAATCTGGATCAGAGCATATAGATACTCTAAAAATAACTTCTAAATTTTAAATTTTTAAGTTTTGAATTGTAAAACTTATGATGCTACAAGTCCAAGCCTTAGTTCAAAAGTTATAAGTCAATAAAAAAAAATCAGCATTGTTCTGGAATACATTTTAAAAAGAAACTAGAATGAACCTGCAGATACGTGCATACGTATATTTGTTTAAAAAAATAATCTTTAAAATATAAAATAATTTTCTCTTATGTACAAAAATAGTTTTTGAAAATTTTATATATATTTAAATTTATTTTTATGAAATTATACTAATCAAATATTCACCATTTACTTTATTTATTTATTTAAAACTTTAATATCATATTAATAATTTACTTTTAAACATTAGTTTTAAATGAACTATTACAAATTTAATATTTTTTTATTTAAATGGTTTGTATTCTTGAAATATTTTGTGACTAAATTAAATTAGCTAAAATTATATTTTGAAAATATATTTTATTTAATGTATTATATTTTTTTGAGTGTTTTGTTTTTACTATAAAATCTGGCCAAGATTAAAAATGGTAAAAACAATATATTTTTTTCTGTTAGGAAAATATAATCTATGAATAAATTTATAATATTTTATTAAATATCTAGTTAGTAGTCTAACATAGACCTTTGTATTATTTTTTGAATTTTTTTTCAAAATTTCTTTTTGAAAATCGAAAAAAATGTTTGAAACTATTTTTTTTTTAATTAAATTTTTTTAAGTATTTATTTATATATTTATTAGAATCTTAAGTTTCACATTCAAAAAACACTACCCCACCTCTCAACTATAAACCCTAAATCTAGATTAGTTAACTCTAGGAATATAAATATATTTTTTACCCTTTATTAAAAGTGATGCTAAAATTGATTAGTGTAAACATGAAAAGTGGTACTATGAATGTAGTATTTGTGAAAATTTCCCAAAATCTTTTTTTTTTTTTTGCAACTTAAATTTCCCAAAATTTTATTGTTTTGATTTATATTGTTTTCTGTTAGAAAAATATCATCTTTGAATAAATTTAGGAATTAAATTTCTAGTTAATGGTCTAACATAGATTTTTTTATGGTAGATAAAAATTAGGACTCAAAATTAATAGATTAGATGTATCTATATTTCATAGGTTTTCTATTTTTGAGAAGAAAAAAAAAATATTTACACTATTGACTTCATCCTCCATTGGATACATCACCTTGATTTTCAAAAGTATCTATCCTATTAAAACAGGAACATGACTTATTGATATAGGTGTGGTCCAACTATTTTAATACAATTATTAAAACTTTTCATTAATCATTTAAGAGAAATATTATTAAAAAAACATAAATATAACTAAAACACACACAAATATAAAAATTAAATTTCTAATAAAATGTAAAAAAAAATTATATCCGTTTTTTTAAGGACGAGTCAGAATTTAGTAACGTGGTTAAAGAATCTACCCGGTAACATCAACCGTACAAGATTCCTTCGGAATATTACCTTAAAAAGTTTTACATATACAGTAGTTTATCATAAAAGAAACACCAAATATCCGTGTGCTAATGCTGGGCCTAGTGATGATTAATCAGCGCCTAATTTGGAGATATCTAAAAATGTATCTAAAACCTGTGAATCTTATGTGGTCTGCCGGTTTGTGCGTGAACTAGGCCCTTCAGCAACTCGGGTTCGAGTATAGATGGAAGCATTTTCGTTGATTTTTCTAAAATTTGCTTTAATGAGTGAGAATTATGATATTGCCATCGTTTCTTCATCTATCCAAATTAGGGGTGGACAAAAAAACGAACCGAGTCAAACCGAACCAACCGAAACCGATCTAATCCAAACCAAAGTCTATTATCAAATAGTTTGGTTTAAGATTTTCCCGACCCAAACAAACCGGACCAAAACCAATCCAAATCGAACCGAATTAAACCAAACCGAGAAACTAATATGTTTTTGTTATTATTTGAATTAAACATACTACCAATATACAATATACTAAAATTATAACACTAAAGTCACTATTAACTTTATTAATAATGTTGGGTTTTTAGTTTTCTATTTAGTTTAGTTAATTTTGGTTTTATTGTGTCCTTATAAACTTTTTGTGGTTTTTTAAGTTTTTGTTTTTGTTTTTGTTTTATATTATATTTAATTTACATAGTTTATTTATTAAGAAGCATTATTAATGTTAATTTTTTAATTTTATATTTAGTTTAATTAACTTTGATTTGATTATGTTCTTATAAACTTTTTGTGTTTTTTAAAGGTTTTTATTTCAATTTTATATTGGATTTTGTTTACATAGTTTATTTTTCATATTCACCAACATGACGATTTCATGACCATGTGTTATAAAATATTATTTCTATTAAAAGAATTAAACTAAGGGAACCCAATTAAATCGAAGCGAAACACAAACCAAACTGAATACAAATCAAACCGAACCGATTCAAACCAAACTAAGTATGATTTATTTCAGTTGAAAAAATTCTAAAATCGAATAAACTAAACTGAACCGAACTCGAACCGAACTGATAAAATAACCGAAGTGCCCACCCCTAACCCAAATCGACTGTAAGCCCTAATTTTCCGGTTCTCATTGTTTTTTTTACGATTCTTATCATTTTAAACTTGTTTTTTTCACGATTTTTTTCACGATTCTTTCTGTTTTACGGCCGCGTAACCTTAACTACGCTCTACAAGGCCATAACTCAAACCGGCGTAGAAGACATTCGAATAGACCTAACTTGCCACGGTGACCATATGATTATACAGGTAAGCGGCCGCGCTTTTGAACACAGCTAAATATGAATATGAATCTAATATATATATATATATGAGAACAGTAATTATTTTTACTTACAATATTATTCTGAAAGATTTTATTGGTTGTGAAAGAAAATGATTACTAATAATATGATTATTATACTTCAAAAATGTGTCCTTATAAACTTTTTGTGGTTTTTTAAGTTTTTGTTTTTGTTTTTGTTTTATATTATATTTAATTTACATAGTTTATTTATTAAGAAGCATTATTAATGTTAATTTTTTAATTTTATATTTAGTTTAATTAACTTTGATTTGATTATGTTCTTATAAACTTTTTGTGTTTTTTAAAGGTTTTTATTTCAATTTTATATTGGATTTTGTTTACATAGTTTATTTTTCATATTCACCAACATGACGATTTCATGACCATGTGTTATAAAATATTATTTCTATTAAAAGAATTAAACTAAGGGAACCCAATTAAATCGAAGCGAAACACAAACCAAACTGAATACAAATCAAACCGAACCGATTCAAACCAAACTAAGTATGATTTATTTCAGTTGAAAAAATTCTAAAATCGAATAAACTAAACTGAACCGAACTCGAACCGAACTGATAAAATAACCGAAGTGCCCACCCCTAACCCAAATCGACTGTAAGCCCTAATTTTCCGGTTCTCATTGTTTTTTTTACGATTCTTATCATTTTAAACTTGTTTTTTTCACGATTTTTTTCACGATTCTTTCTGTTTTACGGCCGCGTAACCTTAACTACGCTCTACAAGGCCATAACTCAAACCGGCGTAGAAGACATTCGAATAGACCTAACTTGCCACGGTGACCATATGATTATACAGGTAAGCGGCCGCGCTTTTGAACACAGCTAAATATGAATATGAATCTAATATATATATATATATGAGAACAGTAATTATTTTTACTTACAATATTATTCTGAAAGATTTTATTGGTTGTGAAAGAAAATGATTACTAATAATATGATTATTATACTTCAAAAACAAATTTTTTTTAGGGCAAATCTCCAAAATAGCACCTTTCTAAGTTTATATCACAAAAATAGCACTCAAAAACTAAAATGACCAAAATAGCACCTTTCTAAGTTTATCCTTTGAAAATTTTAATTTTTTTATTTTTCAAAATTTGAAATCTTATCCCCAAAACCTCATTTCTCAACACTAAACTCTAAACCCTAAACTTTAAACTCTAAACCCTAAACCCTAAATCCTAAACCCCACCCTTTAACTCTAAACCCTAAGTTTGTGACTTTTGATAAAACATTAAGTGCTATTTTTGTGACTTTTGACCTTGAGTGCTAGTTTGGGAACATAAACTTGATTTAGTGCTATTTTTGTCTTTTTCTCTTTTTTTTATGAAGAAAAAGTTGACCAGCCAAGAGAGGGATCAGATGGTAAGACAAAGGAGAATGCTCAATTGTCGTAACAGGCGGAGCGAAACGCTCTTCTCGCATAATAATAATATAAGTGAGTTAACAACCACTCCTCATTTCCCCTTTCACTTGCCTGAAGGATCATGCTTATACCCGGAACCAACTCTAATCATTTTATAGCCAACCAATAGCTTCCCCAACTTCACTTCTTACCGATGTGGGACTTTTCTCAGTTTCTATCTTATTCACTAAATCAAAAACCTTTAATTTCAAAATCTCAAGAATATGACCACGACGACTCGCACCACGATTTCTATGGTGTTGATGGAGATTCTGAATCTTCCATTGAGGTATTTAGCCTTTCGGTTGTGACTTTTGTGTGTAGAATATGAAGGAAGAGTACGGGTTGTTGGTTTGGCCTTGTAGCGTTATCCTCGCTGATGGCAACACAGATCCCGATTTCGTGGTTCTACCATTCTCGAGGTAAGCAACTGAAACCGAGAACAAAGATTGCGTGATGTTTTGCTGTTTAGTTTTTATTAGGATGGTTTAGTTGTTGGTTTAGTTGATCCCGTTATTAGATTTATTTCTGGTTCAAGTTTCCTTTTGCTTAACCAGCTATATATAGAAACATTTGCACAGTTAGTAAAGTTGAGCTGAATAACAAACTTTACGTTTATCATCATCATCTTATCTCTTCGATCTTTCACCATTGTTGAGCTTCAATCCTCAGTTCCAAGTTGAGAATCAAGTTTATTAGTTTTTGCTCATTACAGAATCCGGATTATCTGTGATTGAGTTTGAGCTAGTGAATGTCTTTTTGGGTACACTTTACAAATCTTTTGACTTTTTACACTTTTTCGTAATACTTGTCTTTGATGGAATTTGCAGCTAGGAGCTGGCACTTCCTGGCCCGGTTTAGTAGCTGCAAAAGTTGGAGCTAATGTCACCCTTACCGATGACTCTAGTAAACCAGAGGTATGAAAGCTTGTTAATAAGTTCTTTTTCCATTTGGTTCACAGATTATTTTTGCCATGCATGGTCCATGTGCAGGTTTTGGATAATATGACAAGAGTTTGTGAGCTTAACAAGCTCAACTGTAATGTAATTTATGGTCTTCAACTTAGTTCATCTCTTTTCTCTTTGTGTTGGCCTTCTCTTGTTCCCTTCAGGAGTCATTAGTTCTCCTTGTTTATTGTTACCATGAGCTGAAATGTGAATTCCAGACCTTCGTTTTGTATAACGTTCAGTGATCTCTTTGCCACCGTCTCATTTCTGCTTCAAAGTTCTTCAGATGCAGTTTTTATCACAACAGGAGGTACACAATTCATTCATCCTAGTCATTCTAACATATCTGCAAAAGATTAGTATGGCAGATTTTATGTTGGATTTTATCCTGCAGTGGGAATCATCTAATCGAGTTCCTGTTGGTGAAATGGGGCCTAAAATGCGTTAAGCTTGTGGATGGTTTCTCATTTTTGCCATCTCGCAAAGCATCTTCTTAATGTTGCTCGATCTCTATTGTTTCAATCAAATATACCATTAGTTTACCGGAGTGATTGTGTTCTTACTGATGCATTCTTAATCAATAGATTGCCTTCTCATTTGCTTAAGAATCTTTCACCATATGAGTGTCTAACGGGTAAAACTCCAACTTATAATCAGTTTAAAACATTTAGTTGTTTGTGCTATGCTTCTACTCTCTTGAAAGATAGAAATAAATGTTCACCAAGAGCTCTCCCTTGCATATTTCTTGGTTATCCTACTGGTTATAAAAGGGTACAAACTATTAGACATGTTTCCCAATACTATATTGCCAATGCCTTCTCCATTGCATTTTGTGGATTCTATGCCTTTCCTGTCTATGCATTCTGAGTGTTCTGTGCATCCTAACTCTGTTAGTTCTCATCATACGCCTGCTCATGTTACCACTGAGACACAGGATACTAGTGTTAATATAGAACCTGTAGCTAGACCAAAACGAAATAGTAGAGCTCCAAAGTATCTTTCTGAGTATCATTGTTCTCTTGTTCCTTTCATTACAACCTCAAATCACATTACATCTGTTTCACAAGACCCTGTTCCTATTTTCCCTACACCATATCCCATTTCTTCTGTTCTTTCTTATGATAGCTTATCTCCATATTTTCAAGTTTATACGCTTGCTTATACATTGGAGCGTGAACCTAAAAACTTCAAGCAAGCAATGACATCTGATGTATGGAATAAGTCAATGAATGTGGAACTGGACGCTCTTGAACAAAACTGAACATGAGATGTTGTGACTTTGCCATCAGGTAAGAATGTTGTTGGGTATAAATGGATATTCACCATCAAATATAATGCAGATGGGACTGTGGAAAGTTATAAATCACGTCTGGTAGCACAAGGCTTTACTCAACAAGAAGGGGTTGATTATTTGGACACCTTCTCCCATGTTGCTAAACTTACAAGTGTGAAACTCCTCTTGAGCCTTGCGTCTATTAAGGGCTGGACACTTAGTCAAATGGATGTTTAAAATGCATTTTTGCATGGTGATTTTGATGAGGAGATCTATATGAGTCTACCTCAAGGCTATACGCCTGCTCCTGGTGTTGTCTTACCACCAAATCCGGTGTGTCGTCTCTGCAAGTCCCTTTATGGTCTTAAACAAGCAAGTCGTCAATGGTATAAGAGGCTCTCTTCAGTGTTATTGGGTGCCAATTTTGTTCAATCTCCACCTGATAACACACTCTTTGTGAAGGCTTATGGATCCTCTTTTGTTGCAGCATTGGTATATGTGGATGATATAATGATTGCAAGAAATGAAGATGATGCAGTTCTTCAACTCAAGACTTTACTTCGCTCTGAGTTTAAGATTAAAGACCTTGGACCTGCCCGTTTCTTTCTTGGCTTGGAAATTGCTCGATCTACATCAGGAATCTCTGTTTGTCAACGCAAGTATACATTAAATCTCTTGGATGATTATGGTCTTCTCGGTTGCCAAGTTCAATTCCAATGAATCCTACACTTCATCTATCCAAGGATCTTGGAAAGCTATTGCCGACACCAACACAATATAGAGAACTTATTGGTCGTCTCTTAATTATACTTGTGCATTACGCGACCTGATATAAACTTTGTTGTTCATCAGCTAAGTCAGTTTCTTTCAGCTCTTACTGACATTCACTATCAGGCTGCTTTTAAGGTGCTCAAGTATCTTAAGAATAATCCGGGTCAAGGGTTGATGTATGCTTCCGATTCTGAGCTTTGTCTCAATGCCTTTGCGGATGCTGATTGGGCGACTTGCAAGGATACTAGATGTTCTATGTCTATCTGGGTAGCTCTCTTATTTCACGGAAATCTAAGAAGCAATCGGTTGTGAGTCGGAGAAGCACAGAAGCAGAGTATAGAAGTTTAGCCTTGGTCACCTGTGAACTGATTTGGATACACCAGCTGCTTAAAGATCTTCATGTGCAGATGATTTGTACACTGAAGCTCTTTTGTGACAACAAATCAGCGATTCACATAGCCAATAACCCCGTGTTTCATGAACGCACCAAACATATTGAGATTGATTGTCACACAGTTCGGGATCAGATCAAAGCTGGCCGTCTCATCACTCTTCATGTTTCTTCACGAAACTAGCTTGTCCTTTCCTTTCAATGTTGCAGAGATTATTGTCATCGAGTCTCTATCTTCCTGTTACGAAGGGGGGGGGGGGGGTTATATTAGGATGGTTTAGTTGATCCGATTATTAGATTTATTTCTGGTTCAAGTTTCCCTTTGCTTAATAAGATATATATAGAAACATTTGTACAGTTAGTAAAGTTGAGCTGAATAACAAACTTTATGTTTATCATCATCATCTTCGATCTTTCACCATTGTTGAGCTTCAATCCTCAGTTCCAAGTTGAGAATCAAGTTTATTAGTTTTTGCTCATTACAGAATCTGGATTATATGTGATTATGTTCTGTGTTTGAGTTTGAGCTAATGAATGTCTTTTTGGGTGCACTTTACAAATCTATTGACTTTTTATACTTTTTCGTAAGGCTTGTCTTTGATGGAATTTGCAGCTAGGAGCTGACACTTCCTGGCCCGGTTTAGTAGCTGCAAAAGTTGGAGCTAATGTCACCCTTACCGATGACTCTAGTAAACCAGAGGTATGAAAGCTTGTTAATAAGTTCTTTTTCCATTTGGTTCACAGATTATTTTTGCCATGCATGGTCCATGTGCAGGTTTTGGATAATATGACAAGAGTTTGTGAGCTTAACAAGCTCAACTGTAATGTAATTTATGGTCTTCAACTTAGTTCATCTCTTCTCTCTTTGTGTTGGCCTTCTCTTGTTCCCTTGAGGAGTCGCTACTTCTCCTTGTTTATTCTTACCATGAGCAAGGATGCTAGTGATCTCTTTGCCACTATCGCATTTATGCTTCAAAGTTCTCCAGATGCAGTTTTTTTATCACAACAGGAGGTACACAATTCATTCATCCTAGTCATTCTAACATATCTGCAAAAGATTAGTATGGCAGATTTTATGTTGGATTTTATCCTGCAGTGGGAATCATCTAATCGAGTTCCTGTTGGTGAAATGGGGCCTAAAATGCGTTAAGCTTGTGGATGGTTTCTCATTTTTGCCATCTCGCAAAGCATCTTTACTAAGCGGAAACATTCAGCTGGTTGAGATCGCACTGAGTTGTGGAAAATCAGCAGCCTAATAAGACTGTAAAATATAATAGGGTTAGTCAAGCGCTGATACTCTGATAATCCGTATTTACTCTACCCAGAAGATCAACCAAGAGCTGACCGGTACCATTGAAACAGGAAAGCAAGAACTCTCTCTAAGAGTCGTGCTCAGCAGCAGGTCCATTAAGCCAGGGAGGAGAGCTGTCAAAGCAAAGCATTCATTCGTGGTGCGCTCTGTAGAGACAGTTGTTTCTCATCAGAACAGAAAGTTTTGAATTCTGCATTCTTTCTCGTACATATATACCCTTTTTTTTAACATCAATTGCATTAATTATTAAGTAGAATTTACATAGTCATTATGCAACAAAGGTGAAACTGATCTAGGAATATAATAATAAAATTAAAATAATTCCAGTGTATCCATATTGGCTAACTTGTCCGCCACTTCATTGCCAGCTCTGTTGATCCATTTGAATTCAACCTCCTGAAACTGTCTGCTCCACCATCTTGCTTCTCTAACCCAATTATACAAACCAAACTGCAATTTCCTTGATTGTAGATTATCAATCATTTTCTTGTTATCACCTTCAAAGATTACTTTAGTATAGCCTCTTGTCCAACATTGTTGCATAGCTACTATTAGTGCATTATATTCCGCTTCCAACGGTGATGAAACCATATTTCCTTTCGCATGTCCTGCTCCTTTATATTCACCATAATCACCATGTATCACCCATCCCAACTTACATTGGGTTGTAGATGAAGTAAAGGATGCATCAAAGTTGCACTTATACCATCCTTGTCGTGGTTTATGCCATCTACCAGCTGATGTTTCAATCGAACCCCTATGATTGTTCTGTTGAGGAGTAACCGTATTTCTTGATTTTGACCACTCATGTGCCTCTGTTTTCGCTTGTTCCAAAACTCTCCAACATTGTATATTCCTTTGTTGGAATATGAGAATATTCCTACTTTTCCAGATTCGCCAAAGTACGTTTATAGGAAAATCTTGAAACTGTGGCCATCTTGAAGATATATTGCACGTGAGACAGACATCAATCTTTTCTTCTAATGTAGCTTGTACATTGAGTAATGTAGTATTTGAGATTCCAGAACCTCGCCAGATACGTTGAGCATAAGGTCATTCAAAGAATACATGTAATTCTGTCTCCGGAGCAGAACAACATCGCTTACATAGATCATCTTGAGTAACATGTCTTCTTTTGAGGTTGCCCCCAGTGGCTAGTGATTTTGATAGTAATCTCCATAAGAAATGGTTCTTCGGGGGTGTATTGCATTTCTAGATTTTCTTCTTTAGTATGTGATCACCCCAAGTTGGTGTTGCTTTTTCTTGTTGTGGTAGATGAGTACTTAACCAATAACCGGACTTCACTGTATATATACCTTCCTTTGTGTAATGCCACCCTAATAAGTCCAATTCCGCATGTGGACTTATTCTTATCGATGAGATCTTATCAATGTCTTCCTCTACCACAACTTCTCTGAGTTTTCCTATATCCCATCCAGTTCCATCTCCTTTGGTATAGCTACTAACTGATTCCACCTGTGAAACATCATCCCTTGATCTTGGGGGTCTTGGTGGATGTTCAGCCAACCAGGGATCACTCCACATACTAACCCTAGTGCCATTGCCGATAATGAACCGAAGTCCTTGTTTTAGAAGATCTCTTCCATATAATAGAGACTTCCACGCATAGGAGGGTTTCCTTTTAGGTTGTGCTGTTAGAATACTTTCTTCTAGAAAGTAACGAGCCTTCAATATTCTAGCTACTAGGCTTTCAGGATGTTGTAGTATTCGCCAAACTTGCTTTCTTAAAAGTCCCTGATTAAACCTTTCAAGATCTCTAAAGCCTAGACCTCCCTCTTTCTTTGGGACACAAAGACGTTTCCAACTATACAGTGCATTCCTTTGTTTGTTCCTGATCCCCACCAGAAGTTTGCTAAACAGGTCGAGGGTGGCCAAGAGGGCCCACTTGGAGACTTGGGATCTGACAATATTTTAATAGCCCATGAGTTGGTTCACAATCTGCTAGCAGAGAACCACAGGTAAGAGAATCTACTCCTCCCGATTCGTATTTATTTCTTCACAGATAGTCTTAGGTAATCTGAAAATACTCATCGAATATATCGGCATAGCTAGAGCCACTGTCTTGAGTAGAATCTCTTTTCCACCATGTGAAAGAAACCTCCTGTTCCATCCTTGAGCTGCATCTCTAACTTTGTCAATGGTGAACTGAAACATTTCTCCTTTCTTGTTATTAAACTGCTCTGGCAAGCCAAGGTATTTACCGTTTCCATCTTCATTGAATATTCCCAACAGAGCTCTCAACCTTGTTTTAACTGTTGTTGAGACTTTGCTTCCAAAAGTGATCGATGACTTGTTCAGATTTATAGCTTGACCAGATACCATCTCATAGAGGTTTAGAATTTGTTTCAGTTTCCTACCTGCCTTTGGATTAGCAAGAGAGAATAATAGTGAATCATCTGCAAATAATAAGTGGTTTACTTCAGGAACTCGTAATGCCACTTTCACCTCCAGCAAGGATCTATCACACATTGCTTGATTCATCAAATGTGATAGCAATTCAGCGCATAGTATGAACAAATATGGTGATAGAGGGTCCCCTTGTCGAATCCCACGCTTCGGTACTATTCTTCCTTCTGGAACTTCATTAATCAAAACTGAGAAACTCACTGAGGAAACACATAACATTATTCATCGAATCCACTTTGAGTGAAAGCCCATTCTCTTCATCGTTTCTTCCAAAAAAGTCCATTCCAAACGGTCATAAGATTTTTGTGATATCTGTCTTAACTGCCATATAGGAAGCCGCCTGTCGTTTCCTTACTTTGAGACTGTGAAAAACTTCATGGGCCACGATTATGTTGTCTGAGATCATTCTGCCTGGTATAAAAGCTGCTTGATTCTCGGTTATAACACTACTAAGATGTTTCTTCAAGCGGTTGATTAAGATCTTTGAAATAACTTTGTATGTGACATTACACAAAGCTATTGGTCTATACTCTGACATACCTGTTGGAGGATAAACCTTGGGTATAAGACATATGTTTGTCTGAATCAACTTATCATCAAAGTCATCATCAGTAAAGAAGCGTTTAATTTCTGACATCAGCTCTGTTTTCACATCTTCCCAATGTTGATGATAGAAGGCTCCAGTAAACTCATCTGGTCCTGGGGCTTTATGCGGTCCTATATCAAATACAGCGATCTGTACCTCTTCTTCAGTAATGTCTCGGGTAAGATCTTCATTCATATCTGAAGTTACCCATTGAGAAAATCCTTGGAAAGTCTGCTCAAAGTGCATACTCACATCATTAGTAGAGGAGAACAGATTGTTGAAGTAATTCTCTGCCACCTTTGATATATTACTTTGGCCTCGATGAATCACTCCAGTTTCATCTTGTATTGAAGTCAGCGTATTCTTTATTCTTCTAGCTCTCGAGACTGCATGGAAGTATTTTGTATTTCTATCACCTGCACGTAACCACATAACTCTGCTTTTTTGTTTCCAAAAAATCTCCTCTTCTATGTAAGCTTGATCCAAATCCTCTCTGATCAGATTGACGTCTGCAGTAGTATAAGATGGAGAGCATAGTGCCGAGTCTAATCTATGTCTAAGAACTTTGATCTTCTCCTCAGCATTGTTTCTGTTGCTGCGATATGTTGCCTACATCTGCTGAGTCTTTGTGTTAAAGGAATCTGTAGCAAGCTTGATTGTCCTGTACCTTTCCAGCCATGCCTCACTGTATCTCTGAAACCTTCTTTGTCAACCATGCGACTATCATAGCAAAACAATCTTCTCGGCCTTTCTCTTTTTGCAGATATATAGGTTACTAGTGGTCGATGGTCAGATTCTCCTAGTTCTAGGAACAAAGTTTCTGATGCTGGATATTCTGAGAACCACTTAGAGTTGCTCATAACTCTACCAAGACAACACTTTACTAAACCGTTCTGTCGTCTTCCTACCCATGAGAATCTATTACCAACCGAAGGTAAATCTGTAAGATCACAATGCCGTACCATTGTTCTGAATGTACTAGATGAAGCTTCTGGTCTCAAACTGCCACCTTCCTTTTCATGATTCCCCAATATCTCATTGTAATCTCCTAATACCATCCAAGAATCATGTCTTCTGTTTAGTGCCCAACGTTCAAGTCTTTCCCATGTATGATGTCTCATAGAGGGATTTGGATGGCCATAGACAAACGTGTAGTAAAACCAACTTCCATTACATTGAACTTTACAATCTATCAAATTAGATGACTGAAACAGAACTTGCAACTGTACATGAGACTTCCAATACAGAACCAAGCCACCACTAAGACCTACTGGATGAACAGAAACATAATTCAAGCAATCTAACTGAGCTCCCACATCCCTAATGACATCATCCTGCTGCTTTGTTTCGGAAAGACATATAATGTCCAGGAGATACTTCCGATCTATCTCCTTAAGGCGTCGAACTGTCGAGTCATTGCCTAGACCTCGACAGTTCCAGCAGGCTGTCTTCATGGTGGAAGAGGTGGTTCAGGGCCCACCGCGCCTCCCACTTCCTTGTTGCCATCCTCAGCTGACTCTGTGTCATCGGACTCTGAAGACTCCTCAACCCTCTGTAGATTACGCCCTTGACTTGTTTCACCTCTCTCCCGCTTGTTGAACTTTGAAGTCTGGCCATTCGTGTCTGATAACCAAGTCATGAGCTTGAGCGTAGAGGCTGCTTGCTCTTTTAGACCAAAAGGATCAATTGGATTATGCATTTCCTCTGAAATCACATCATCAGTATACATCCTTCTCATCGCATTGCTGGTCCAGATATCCTCATCATCAGCTTCCTCTTCCATTGCAGCAATATTACTCTCATATGCTTCCTGATTCTCCTCTTCAGCATCACCATCTTCAGCCTGATCTTCTTCTTCTTCAATTTCTTCAATGACGACACCTTGGTTAGGTATCAGAATGTCTCCGTCACCATCATCTCCACTGTCATCATCATCAACATCATTCCCAGGACCGCCATATATACCCTTTATTACTGTTTTTGATGTCCATCCACATCAAGCATTTCCCTAGATTTGTTCTTAACGACCACGAGCACACCAACGCATTATTTCGGTCATATTATTGTTTCAAAGTTGTTTTAAAACATGGCATTATTAATGTATATGTTGATGTGGTCGTATTCAAGTTTCGAAGTTTCGAACTCATTATCTAGATTGTTGTTTCTGGACATATTTTTTTTGTAACTGATTGTTGTGTTGATAATGAGTAATCAATCTACCTACATTACATTTTCAAAGGATGATAACATGATCATTGATCACTAACATACGTGTGTAGTTTGATGATTGGTTATGTCATGTTACATTGAGTCTTTACTTGTTACAAATGTTCTCGAATGGTGTACAAAAACGAGCTTCGACTCATCAATATGAAAACTATATCCAAGGATTATGTTCATGAAATAACAGATCCGAACTAACTGTAATCATGATCAATGTATTAAAATCGGATAATGCTTACCCACCTCCATTCATCATTCCCAATCCCAACACCAAGATCTTACTTTCAGTGTGATTCTTAGCCGAGCAGGCTCTTGACTAATAAAATGCACAAATCACTAATAAAATCTGTAAACTAATAAAATTCCAAAATTGAAAAAAAAAATTTAACCTATCCAAATTGCATTATTTATAAGATAACACTAAATTTAAAAGTTATCAATTGTATTGAAGATTTATCATTTTAATCAAAGTTATTAATCTACAACACTCAAATATTTTTTTAAATACACGTAAACGTAAAATTCAATTAAAAGTATTTAATGTTTTAGAAACTTTTCTTGTAAACAACACATTTTGTTTTCTATTGTGATTGCAATACTAAGTGAAAATTGTAGGTGCCACATTTTAAAAAGAAACCTTGTTTTTGGCCGAGGAATAAACATCATGAGTATTAAAATCTAGGACAATTATTTCAAATAGTTTTTTAAGTTTTTGTCACAAAAATATGTTTCATTAAAATGACAAAAGATTATACTGCACCTTGCTTAATAGATATACAAATATAAATAAATAACTAAAAAATATAAAAAAATAAAAAAATTCTAATAGTTCTGAATTATATGTTTTCAAATTCGAACATTTTCTAATTATTTTTCAGAAATATATTTTTCCAAATTTTAAAATGCCTTTTGAATCTATTTTAAAAATTTCTATTTTTACATTTTCAATATTTATTTTTTAAAAAAAATTTAACCCACCCCCCAAAACATTGCCCTTAACTATAAACACTAAGTATAGATTACTTAACCCCACAGGTATAAGTGTATATTTAAGCTTTAGTGAAATTTTTTTTGGTATTTTTCTTTTTTTACGGCTCTTTCGTGAAAAAAAAAACAAAAAAAAAAAATTATCCTCGGAAATTTCTCTAAAATTTATCAACCAACTCTATTACATGTTTTAACGATTTGCTTGATAACATGTATAGCTAACTGAGTTATTTAAAGTCTTCTACTTTTACGTAATCACTTTATAATATTCAATTTGATCTTTCATCTATTCAAAAATAGATGATTTTTATAAAGTAGAATCTTAGATATTAATGAAATATTTTTATAACATCACAAAAAAAATGATATGTTTATTGTTTATTTATATAGTGATATGAATAATCAATTGTTTATTTATGTAGAGATATGAACATCCATATATTACCAGAACTGAGAATCTCAAGTAAAAAGAAAAAAAATATTTAAAGACTATAAATTGATTAAAAATAAAATTAAAAACTTGCCTTAAGATGTTTCGAACTGACATCAAAAAATTATGGGAAATTACCAAAAATATCACATTCATAGTACTACTTTTCAGGTTTACATTAATCACTTTTATCCTCACTTTTAATGAATGGTAAAAGATATTTATAACAATATGGCTAATTAATGGACTTTGGGTTTAGAGTTGAGGGGTTGGGTGGGATAGGATTTTTGGAATGTGAAATTTAAGATTCTAAAAAATATATAAATAAATACTTAAAATTTTTTTAAAAAAAATTTAAATAGATTCATAATAATTTTCGATTTAAAAAAGAAATTTTGAAAAAAAAATTCGGCAAACAAAATTCAAAAAAAAAAGTTCAAATTTGAAAAATATAATTTGAAAACATAATTTTTTATTTATTTACTTATTTAAATAATTATTTATTATATATATAAAGAACAAGGGTATAAGAGTCTTTTTCACTTAATGAAGAAGAGTTTTTTGAAAATGTCTCTTTAGTGGTGGTAAACATGAAAGAGAAATTGCCACAAATACCACATTCATAGTATCAATTTTCATGTTTACACTAACCACTTTTACCTTCACTTTTCATGAAGGGTAAACAACATTTATACCCAAAGGTTAACTAATCTAGATTTAGGGTTTAGAGTTGAGGGTGGGGTAGAGTTTTTTTTAATTTGAAATTTAGGATTCTAATAAATATATAAATAAATACTTAAAAAGAAATTTTGAAAAAAAAATTCAAAACAAAATTCAAAACTTTTTCTATAAAAAAGTTCGAATTTTAGAAAGTATAATTCAAAAACATAATTTTTAATTTTATTTTATTTTATTTATATAAATAATTATTTATTATTTATATATATATATAGAACAAAGGTATAAAGTCTTTTGTCACTTAATGAATAAGATATTTTTTTAAAATATCCTCTTAAAGGTGGTAAAGATGAATAATGATACTATAAAACTGGTAAACATGGAATTATCCCCATGAATAAGGGTACCAGGAAAGTGGTAAGCATGAAAATTCCCCAAAAATTAAAACGAAAATGATTTTACCAACGTGATTTCGGAAAAAATTATAATTTTTATAAATTTGAGATTAAAAGGAAATTATTTTTTTAAACCACATGTTTTATATATAAGAGAAATTTCTATATATTTTAAATTAAAAATATTTCTTTTTGATATATATATATATATATAAATAATTATTTGTTCTTAAAAAATAATTTTAAATATAATTTTCTATTATTAAAAATGTATCTTTTTATCTTATATTTCATTTTATTTATATAAAGTAAATCCGTTTTTATTAAATTACATGATTTAAATATAAAAATTAGTGTATATATATAATATATATATTCTTTTTTTATTAAAGATATTTCCTTTTTGATTTATAAAAAATTATTCTTATTAAATTACACATTTTAAATATAGAATGTTATATATATATATATATATATATGAAAGATATTTTTATATAATAAAGTGATTTGGAAAAAAGTTTAAGATAAATACAAGATATTATAAATATTGAATTTTAATAATTGAATTTATTCTTTATAAATTTAATAATTAATTTAATTCATTAAGGTAATTATTGTAATTAACTATTGTAAGAATTAACGTGAGAATGACACATTGGAAACTGACTATTCAAATAATATTATAGAGATTTATTTCAAGAGAAACTTAAAATCCTTAAATTTGAAATTTGGATATTAAAATCTTATATTATTCGCTGTTTAAAATTTTATATTTGAGGTTTTATATTTTATGTCTCTAAATTTATGTTTCTTTGAAATAACTATATTAACTTTTATATTTATCATTTTAGTCCAAATGTTATACTCTTACCATAATAATCAATAAACTATATCTTTGATTTAATTTTTTTGCTTTATTTATTTACTTCATTTTTTTGTAGCACGACGAAGAACCAAATCTTTAATCTTGTAAAATCATTGTTTTTTTTTTGTTTTGATAATCCAGGTAATCTGGACACCCCAGAGGAAGCCCAACTATCACTTAAGTACACCTCCGCAGAAGGCATCCGGGAGAGCCGCATTTTTCACCTCATTTTAATCGACGGTGGCCAGTGGGATTCGAACCCGGGTCCGTATAGGGCCAATTAGTGTTAAACCTTATTAATCATTCATAAAAGTATTAAAAAAATTATAAAGCTTTACAAATCAGTTATACAATTGATAAATTAATGTAAAAGAAATTATAAATTATTTTAAATGCTTATAAATCGATTGTAAAAGTTTTAAATAATGCATAATTGATAATAAAGATTTTAACTAAAAAATCGACGAAAGAAACTTTCAACTTTAATTCTGTAAATGTTTGCTTTACTTTGTCACAGATAGACATTAACAGAATTAAAGTTGAAAGTTTCTTTCGTCAAATCTTTAGTTGATAATTTTTTTTTACGATTCATTTTTAGTTGAAGGGTTTTATTACTAAAACCTCTAGAATATTTACGTAAAATGTACATAGTAATTTTTTTTATTTTTGATCAAAATGTACGTAGTGGTTAATACTATTTATTAGAATGGAAAAGGTACAAAGCGTGACGTGAATGGAAAGCACGTTAGTTTGCCTGGTAGAAGGAGAGAGACAATAGATTCGTTGCTTCAGGTTTTGTATTAGCTGTCTTTGTACTATTTCAGTAACTATTCTTTGCAACCTTAGCTAGTTAACTCTTTGTTTTTCCAACAATTTTTTATTTAAAGGTTATTATGTATATATACTGTTCACTTGATAAATATAAATCAAATCCAGTTTTTTTTTTTTTTTTTACAACAAAAGGCTATAACGAAACTAAGTAGATTTCTGATCCAAGAGCCACTTTGGAGGAATCAAATCAACATAAACCATAGCAGCAGGCTGATTTCTAGCACCTCGTGCCAGTTTGTCCGCCAATGTATTTTGTGCCCTCGGAATATGCTA
>NC_027751.1:24152401-24173232 GCF_000695525.1 Brassica oleracea var. oleracea | reverse complement strand
GCAAAATGAATAGGACCTGATGTATATAAGACAAAAAACATGCAGTTACGTACATCTAATAAAACCATCCATACATACAAGCTGTCTGTGAGCACAATCTGATTACCCATTCCACACGCTCCCCATACCATAACAATAATGAACATAATACTCTCAACTAGACAGTCATAAGACCACATCGTATTATCATGGCCGAAAACCATTCCCCATAATCTGAAAACTAGTTCAACAAAACTTGGAATATCTTTAATAACCACATGAACAAAAATAATACCACAACTATATGAACTATAAATACCGCAATATAGCCAGCCCCACTCCCAATCATAACACTCCAAAGAGCTGCAACCATAGCATATATCACAACTACATTCCAAAGAGCCCCAGTCCCAACCACAGCATATACCACAAGAGCCGCATAGACCACTCCACCTATTACACTTCGTACACCTCTTGTCATAAATCATGACTGCTCCATAAAATATACTTGTTGGACTAAAGTCCTCACACCCACACACCACAAGAGGAACCAGAGACATACCAGTAAACTCCAAAAACCTAGCCCGAACAAAAGACCAAGTTCTTTTCCTAAACATATACAAGAAGCATCTAATATTCCTACCATCCACTATACATTCCTCAATCCACTTAAAGCCTAGAGTCAAGGAGAACCTATATCCTCGCGATTCCAACAAAACACCACCGACATGACCATCCATTGTCAATACAATCAAACCACTAAAATCAACACAATAAACACTAGAACCAACTCTTTTATTCCATACCTCTGACATCCTCAGAGACAACATAAACCAAGGAAATAAAATAGGAGTAGATATAGACTTTATATCAAAAGCCATACACTTATTCTTAATAATATTAAATTAAAGGAACCAGAGCAAATTCAAATGATCAGTCCTGGACTGGTTTCGCCTTGACCAAAGCCTTCTTAGTAGGCAGCGGTCCCCTGTCCCCCGCCTTATGACCTTGCTTTGCCATAGCCTTCTTCCTTGGAGAGACCAAGCTCTGAACCAACCTCTTCTTCGCATTCCCTCCCATCGCAGCAGCCATGAGCTTTCCAGCCTTCTTCTTTGCAGCCTGATTGTCTTTCTCACCTGCCACCTCCATCATTTCATCAGTTGAGAAAGCCTCCTCAATCTCCATAGATTTCACCTCCGCTGAGACATCTTGAGCAAGCCCTGCCTCCTCCTCCCCATCCTCCATCATTTCCAACTCGAAGAGGCCATCTTCCTCATCTAGACCCGCCACCATCTCCCCGATCACCTCATCTTCCTTGCTCTCTATCTCCAATGTCTGCTTCCCACCATTCTCCACAGTTGAAAGCACCATCCCATTCTCTTCCTTCAGATCCTTATTTTCCACAGTGGCGGCAACTTCAGTTGCAGCCTGATCATCTCCTAACAGTTCCCGAGGACCTTCCTCTCCAATCTCATTGTCAAACAAAAGGGCCTTGCACGCCTTTGACCCTGAAGCCTCTCCACTTTCACCACTCTTGAAGGCCTCTAGCATCAGTTTCTGTTGCGGGTCCAGATGAGCTCCAAAATCCTGATTGCGCAGGCCATTAAGACCACCAGTGGCCATAGCATAGCTATCCCTTAGTTCTTGAGGTGGCAGATAACACGCATTCCTAATATATTTCGCCGTCGGTCTCCCTTGCTCCTTACTCCTCCTCCCTGGACCAAATTTACCACTGGTAACTTGTTTACCACCCTCATACACAACGCCTTTCCCTTTGACATCTTGCTTTCCAGAGACATGTTGGCTGTTCCTCCTAACATCCCCACTAGAGTTAGTCTCCAATGCTTTAGACTCCACTGCCCCTTTATAGCTCAAAGCTTTCCCTCCTTGATCCGGCTTTTCATCAGATGGGCCATCACCTTTCTCTTCCTTCACCCCATTTGAGATAGGGCACTTGGACTGATCATGTGTCAATCTTGAGCACATCCTACAGAAACCGTGGAGACGTTCATACCTCAGCGCGACCACTGTCTCCTCCCCACTGTGAAATTCCACCGTAATGGAAAACACTAATGGTTTAAAAGCATCCAAAGTTACACGCACCTTCCCTTCATTGATCTCAATGGCATCATCTCCCCGAACCACTCCCAAAGCTTCCCCAATGCTCTTGAAAGTTGGCTCCGCCCAAAAATGTAGTGGAACCCCAATAGCCCTCACCCCAAAAAGTGATCTTGGATGGATAATTATCCTCCACCACCGGTTCCCATCTCACAATGGAGAGCATCCAATTATCAAAATGGAAGGGCTCTCTTTTGAGTACCTCAACGATATCCTCCTCCTCCTGGAAATCAAATTGAAACCGACCAAGGCCCAAGTCAGCGCCCACCACCCTCTCTTCCACATTCCAGATGCGCGGAAGATGATACAGCAACGGCTTCATCTCCTGTTTGACCGGGTTCATGCATCTCCCAATCAGCGTCTTTGAGTACCCCCTAATGAGAGTGGAATTGTCAAACTTCGGAATGGAGATCTTCAAGCCTCCCGTTGGTGCCTGCTTCTTCTGTCCTCCGGACTTGACAAACCATTCTCCTTGCGACATGATTTCAGCCAAAGCAAAAGAAAACCAATAAGAAAATATAATAGTGAAACAAAAGCAGGGAATGTGATGGAGCAGAGACAGTAAAACCGTTCTACTTATACACCAAGAACTTTCCAAACTTTTCGCAATCACCAAAGATAATTAACAGAATTGAAAATCTTGAGAACCAATTGGCAAGTAAAAGCGTATAATCTGAGATATAATTGAAGAATCATTTTTTATACAAATTAGATCACAATGGAAACATAGAGTAATCAGGCAATTAGCACAACATCCATAAACGATCCCAATTAGCAATCGAAATTGATCCCCCACATCCACATAAGAACCATTATAATCATGTAATCCGAGAGAGTTTCCTAATTTACAATACCCATAACCCCACACCCAAACCAGCGTGAAGTATACCATATGTAAAAACATAATTGAGTAAACCTGATAAAGTTCCTTCAAACCCAGAATATGGCAAGAACAAAGAGATACCTTTACGAAGAAAATCCCCCAATCCATTCTCCCTACTGCTTTCAAATATAACGATCTTATCAACTTATCACATTCCCACGCCAGATTCCTTTCCTGGATCTCCCGATTTCCCCCAAATAACCCGATCTTCAAAAATCCCTCCAAATCCGCCCCCAAATAAAAAATACCATCGAGATCTAACGAGATCCCGCTTTCCGAATGAGAGAGCTTACTACGATCTTCGAAAATCAAAAGAAATATCTGAATCCCACGCAGATTCATCTTCAGATGGCAATCGCCTTTGCCATCGCCCTGTTTTTACGTTATATCTGTATATTAGTGATTAATCAAATCCAGTTTTCAATTGAAAATTTTAACTGGAAACTGCATTGTTAGACAAACGCATCGACAGTATATATATATGATTGTTGTTTAATACTGTTTTCTTATCTCCCTAACTTTGTTATTAAATAGAGAATTATCTTTTATTTACACTTTTAAATTTATATGAGTTAAAAATAGTCAGATATACTATCAACAAATGTATTTTACATCCCACTCAGAAATTATTTAGCATTTAATAATTATTATCTGCTTCCAAGAACAATATATATATATATATATATATATATATATATATATATATATGTATACAATTCATTGTTCTATTTTTCATCATATTGCATTTGTTTTCTTATGTTGTTTTCTTTGATATGATATGTACTTCCATTTTTCTAACGTAATTTTCTTTTACTACAAAACAATAAGTTACATATCAATTAACATAAAATAATATATTACATACATTGGTCTTTCAATACTAATATTTAGGCATGTGACTTATATCCGAAATCTGAATTCGATCCGAAATCCGATTCAGATCCGATCCGAAAATTAGGATATCCGGAGGGGCCGAATCCGGATCCGAATAGTAAAATACTGGATCCGTCAAAGTCAGATCTGGATCCGGATATCTTGATTTTTTAGTCCGGATATCCGGATCCGTAATTTTTATTAATAATTATTTTAAAAATAGTAGTGTCCAAATCAGTTTACATGACCAACCATTAACATAGTGTGACTTGTTCACATTAAAAAAAAAAATCACAAAAGTAATAAAATACAACCAAAAATAGCTCAGTTTGTTTCATTTTCGGAATATCTCAAATGTTTTTTTTTTTTGAGTAAAAATATAACAAACACAAAATTAGGAGTTTTTTTTGCTTAGCAGAAGAATTAGGAGTGTTTCACATGAACTAAAGCAAAATATATCTGAGAAAATAGACAAACAATGATCTTAAAATCGAATGAGTTTAAATCTGGATAACTATGGAATTGGTTGCATTGAATTGATAAACAAAGAGACAAGTATATATATTGGGATACTTTAATTATGGTTTAACTGGTTGATTAAAATAACTAGTGTGATTAGTTGGTCGCTTACTGACAAAACGACAGTCTCTGACATGCAAAACTGGAATAACTTTGTAGTTTTCCATTGATTTAGCAGACAAGTTTCAAGTTAAAGATGCTTAACTCCACTTTTAAATCTTGAAGCAAAATTCTTCAGTATTTGTTTACTGACCCCTTTTTTTATAAGAAAATTGATCTCGCAAAGCATGTTGCCACTAGAGTAACCGGACAGAAAATACAAATATACACAACAAATTATTCACAGGTATTGTAAATTAACTTATTGTTTTACATAATAAAAAGTGCACATAGTATATTAACATTTTACAAAATCTTTTAACAAAAAAAACATTTTACAAAATCACTCCAATATTTGTTTAAGCTAAATAATCATTGCAAATATTGACAGTTTTAGATTATTTTTTAAAGTGAGATTGATTATTTTTTAAATATATTTTTTAACTAAAACATCTTTAAAAAAGGGTTGGAAAATACAAACATCGCGAGAGAAACGAGAAGAAACCTATAAAAAGAGCAACAACATATAAGTAAAATCAAAACTCCGCATAGATCCAAGATCGAGACCTAAAAATCTAAGAGGATGAAACTCGAGAGAGGGAAAGAAGACACTAGGAGCAATAAGCTCCATCTCCGACAAACAGGGAGGGGTATGAAATCCCAACGTCCCCGCGATTTCACGCCGGCCGTCAATTCATTATTTGGTAGGCGACTGATGCAGCATCATGATACCTTCACCGCCAAGCAACTACTTTTCTATTTTCGGCTTTTTTTAAGATTTCCTTTTCTATCTATGATTTCCTTTTCTTAGATTTGCTATTTTTAAGAGGATTAGGTTATTATAAACCGTCTCTAATACCTATATAAGGTATTGTAAGTTGGCTTTAATATTCAGTTTTTGAAAGATAATAAACTAGAGTTTTCTTTAAAACCTTGTATTGATTCGATTATGTCATCAATCCGAGAGCCTTGTATCGAATTTGATTAAGTTCTTCGATTCAAGAAGTCAGGTCTCTAAAGATTTAATCTAAATCTTTAGATTTGAGCTGAGTTACCGTTGATACGTTGCGCCAGGTTGGTATAAGAGCTTTGCTACGCTCCTAGATTTTTTCCATTCAACATGGCAAAACCTTGAAGAATACCAGTCCGAACCGAAGCAGAAATCACCCGTGATGCAATCGCTGAGCTTCAAGCTCAGATGCAAGCTATCACCGCCGCCATCCACAACCTCAACGTTCAACATCCACCACCACCAGCTCGCAATAATGAAGAACAAAACGACAATGACGACGAAGAGGACGATGAAAACGTCAATTTGTTTGCCGCAGCCGCAGCAACACATGACGCTAATCCCTTTGCTCCTCTTCGCAACAACCGTGTCATAGCTCCAGCTAACGTTCAAGTAGAAGATGTTCCATGGGAAAGAGGGTTTAAAACAGAGATTCCTGAATTTCATGGAAACGCCTCCGCTGAAGAACTCCTTGATTGGATAGTGACGGTTGAAGAAATTCTCGAGTTTAAACGAGTCCCAATGGAACGATGTGTTCATGTTCTGTCTATGCGCTTTCGTGGACGAGCAGCCGCATGGTGGTCACAATTGAAGGCTACTCGAGCTCGTCTCGGAAAACCTAAAATCTTGTCTTGGGATAAGCTTAAGTCGAAACTTAAGAAAACGTTCCTGCCTTACAATTATGATCAGCTTATGTTCCAACGTCTCCATACCATCCGCCAGGGCACCCGTTCTGTGGCTGATTATTCCACAGAATTTTTCTTGCTTCTCAACCGTGTGGATATTCAGGACTCCGAGCGCCAGTTAGTCGCACGATTCACAGCAGGGTTACGGCAACAAATTCAACACACACTAAATCTCTTCAATCCGTTGACATTGTCCGAAGCTCATCAACAAGCTTTAACCATTGAAGCTCAGACAAAGTCATCTTTCTCTTCCTGGACCAATGCTCGTTCTTCTCGCCCTAACCAAACACAACCTACGGCAGAAGATACAGTACCTGTCCAAAAAGACGCAGCCATCGTTCCTGTCATCGATAATCGCCAAGCTCGACCAAGTTCGCTATGATGTTTCTCTTGTGGAGAGATAGGTCACAGACAGGCTAACTGTCCCACGAGAAACCGGCGAGGCCTCCTCCTTGATACAGCTGGTAATGACGTCAAAGTAATCTATGATGAAGAACCTGTCGGGACTCCAGACGAGATGGAGATGCTTAATGCAGATACCGGAACAGCTTTAATGCTACGACGCGTCTGTCTTGCACCCCGTGTTCCTGATGAGAATCCACAGCGTAAAAACCTTTTTCATTCAAAATGTACAATTGGAGGAAAGGTTTGCAAGTTCATCATTGATTCCGGGAGTAGTGAGAACGTTATCGCAGAGGAAGCTGTCACTAAGCTTCAACTACCAACAGAGGATCACCCGTATCCATATAAGCTCGCGTGGTTAGATCAAAAAACAGATTTATTAATAACGCGTCGTGCCTTAATCACTTTCTCGGTTGGAGATGCCTACAAAGATCAAATTCATTGCGACGTTGCTCCTATGGATGCTTGTCATCTTCTCCTAGGTCGTCCATGGATATATGATCGTCGAATTCTACATGATGGCTACAAAAATACTTACAGTTTTCGGTTTCAAAACCGCAACTTTACTCTTCAGCCGTCTGTACCGGAAAAACACCAGCCCCCAACGTCTCCTGTTCTGTTTCTCCAACGTAAACAATTTGAGGAAACGTTTCGTGAGGAAGGGATCGTCTTTGCTCTCATCAACTCACAAACACCTACGACATCTCCTGCAATTCCTCCAGAATTCTCTAATATTCTCCAGGAATTCCGTGATGTTTTTCCTGATGACTTGCCACCAGGACTTCCACCTCTTCGTGATATACAACATCGGATAGACCTGGTGCCAGACGCCATTCTTCCCAATAGAGCTCATTATCGTATGAGTCCCAGCGAACATGAAGAACTTAGGCGTCAAGTTGAGGATCTCGTGGCGAAAGGCTATTTGCGTGAGAGCCTTAGTCCGTGTGCAGTGCCAGCTTTGCTTATTCCAAAGAAGGATGGGTCTTGGAGAATGTGTGTTGACAGTCGTGCTATAAATAAAATTACGGTGTGCTATAGATTTCCAATACCACGTCTGGACGACCTCTTAGACCAAATTGGTGCTGCGACGGTTTTCTCTAAACTGGATCTTCGAAGTGGATATCATTAGATACGAATTCGTCCAGGAGATGAGTAGAAGACAGCTTTTAAAACGCGAGAAGGACTTTTCGAATGGTTGGTTATGCCTTTCGGCTTATCCAATGCACCAAGCACCTTTATAAGGGTCATGAATCAATCTCTACGACCATTTATTGGCAAATTCGTAGTAGTTTATTTTGACGATATTCTGATCTTCAGTATGACCTTATCAGAGCATATTGACCATCTGAAAGAAGTACTTCACGTTCTTCGTCGCGATCAGCTTTTTGCCACCCTCAAAAAGTGTGAGTTTGGTTCTCCACAGGTGAACTTCCTTGGATACATTGTCTCAGCGCAAGGACTCGCAGTTGATCCAGGCAAAGTTGAAGCAATCAAATCTTGGCCTACTCCAACTACATTGTCAGCAACAAGAAGTTTTCATGGTCTTGCATCGTTTTATCGCCGTTTTGTGCCACAGTTCAGTGGTTTAATGGCGCCTCTAACTGATTGCATTCGTCGGGATGGTCTCTTTTCATGGACCCCTGAAGCATCTACAGCTTTCGAGATCATCAAAACAAAGTTGATTTCGGCCCCCGTCCTAGCTCTCCCCGATTTTACTCAAGTCTTTGAGCTCCATTGTGATGCTTCTAAGCTCGGAATTGGTGCTGTCTTACGTCAACGTGGCCGACCAATTGCCTTCTTCAGCGAAAAATTAGCGGGAACTCGTATGCGATATAGTACTTACGATGTGGAGTTTTATGCGGTGATTCAAGCAATCAAACACTGGAGACATTATCTTTTTCATAAAGAATTTGTTCTCTTTACCGACCACGACGCCTTAAAACATCTGAGTAGTCAAGACAAGGTGTCAGCTCGCCATGCATCATGGGTATCGTACCTGCAGCAGTTCACATTTGTTATCAAACACACGTCGAGAGTATCCAATCGTGTGGCCGATGCGTTGAGTCGTCGACATTCCTTACTGTCTGTTCTGCACGTCTCTGTCCCCGGCTTTGTTTCTTTTGCCGATATGTATGAATCGGATGACTTCTTTGGTCGAGTTCTTCTAGACGTTCAGGCTGGTCGTTCTCGTAATTTTACTCTTCATGATGGGTTCCTTTTTTGTGGTGATCGTCTCTGCATACCGGACTGTAGCCTTCGGCTTCAACTTGTTACAGAAACACATAATGAAGGACATATTGGGCGTGATAGGACTTTGCACTTGCTCTCTCAATCGTTACGGTGTGACGTTGAGCGCTTTGTTGAGCGATGCACGACTTGCCAAAATTCGAAAGGCCACGCCACTAATGCTGGTCTCTACCTTCCCCTCCCTATTCCGACCCAGCCGTGGTCCGATATTAGTATGGATTTTGCTATGGGACTTCCGCGCACACAAAAGGGATTTGATTCTATCTTCGTCATTGTCGACCGTTTCTCTAAAATGGTGCACTTCGTCCCGTGTAAAAAGACCACGGATGCAGTTCAAGTTGCCATACTTTTCTTTCGTGAAGTGTATAGACTCCATGGGTTGCCAACTTCTATCGTTTCTGATCGTGATTCTCGGTTCCTAGGACATTTTTGGCGTTCCTTGTAGAAGATGTTGGGTACTAGTCTCGACATGAGTACGGCTTATCATCCTCAAACGGATGGACAAACCGAGGTGACTAATCGGTCATTGGGGAACTTGCTGCGTTGTCTTGTGGGGGGGATTCAATTCCAAAATGGGATTCTAAGCTTCCTCAAGCAGAGTTCGCTCATAATCATGCCCTCAATCGAAGTTCCGGATACAGTCCGTTTCAGGTTGTTTATGGATTTCTGCCTCATGGACCACTTGATCTTACTTCTCTTCCGGATCGCACACGTATTCATGGAGTGGCTGATGATTTTATTGACAATATTCATACCGTTCATGAAAAGGTTGTTGCCAATCTCGAGTCATCGTCAACAAAGTACAAAGCGGCTTCTGATTCGCATCGTCGTCGTGTTATTTTCGAAGTTGGTGATCAGGTGTGGGCATTTCTTACCAAGGATCGGATGCCTGCGTATGCTTACAATAAACTTAAGGCCAAGAAAATAGGACCTCTTACAGTCCTCGAGAAGATAAATGATAATGCATATCGCTTGCAACTTCCCGCCAGCATCAACATTTCTGATGTCTTCAATGTGAGGTATCTCTCGCGTTTTGTTCCACCAGACCCCGCGCCAGATTCACGGTCGAATCCTTCGCACCCGGGAGGACCTGATGCAGCATTATGATACCTTCACCGCCAAGCAACTACTTTTCTATTTTCGGCTTTTTTAAGATTTCCTTTTCTATCTATGATTTCCTTTTTTAGATTTGCTATTTTTAAGAGGATTAGGTTATTATAAACCGTCTCTAATACCTATATAAGGCATTGTAAGTTGGCTTTAATATTCAGTTTTTGAAAGATAATAAACTAGAGTTTTCTCTAAGGCCTTGTATTGATTCGATTCTGTCATTTATCCGAGAGCCTTGTATCGAATTTGATTAAGTTCTTCGATTCAAGAAGTCAGGTCTCTAAAGATTTAATCTAAATCTTTAGATTTGAGCTTAGTTACCGTTGATACACTGCGCCAGCGACCCAGAACGCCAGTATCCAGAGGAAACCCGACTCTCCAACCATCATCTGCCAAGCTTCACAGCTGCATCACCGCCACACACACCTTCAAGGGCCGCGCACAAAACCCTAAATTCAACCGGCCAATGGAAGTTTATGCACCTAAGAAGGAGATGTCTCGAAGAACCGCCACATGTTCGTCTCCGGAAACCTCCCGCAACGACCACGTAAAAAAAAAAAACTAGACCTGATGGTTGACTTGCAAGATCCGGTGTGTATTTGCCTCCTATAGCATAAACCATCAAACTTCACAACCACCTTGACCTACGAAGTAGACCACTGCTACAGAGTCCTACAAGCGGCATAGAAAATATAATTGTGCCTCTAGTGGACCACTCCTTCCATCAATGAAGCACATATCCGATGAAAAGGAGAGGGCGGGAGGGAGCATCCCTAGAAGGCCGACGAGTCGCCGGAGGCTGGAGCTCCTCCCTAAATCTAAAACGAAAACTTGAGAGAATTTGGGAGAGAACGCGTGAAATGGACGCGCCACGCAAAGGCCGTAAAAGATCTAAAATGAAATTGATTAGTATGAACTTACAAAACTAACGAGAGAAACATAGGGCTCTGTTGTCATAATCCAAATCCATAAAGAGTATATATCACTGGCTACTAACTCTTCGGCTATGAAAGGACTGGAAGTTTCTAACAAGTTTGATGATATTAAATGTATTTGTACATTATTTATTTTTCCCCGTTTCAGAGTTTTAGAGGTGGGCATATCGGTTTAGTTTTGGGTTGGTTAATTTGGGTTTTGTAAAACTTAACCCAATCAAAACCAAAGTAGCATTGGTTTGGGTTCGGTTTGGGTCTAGTTTGGTTCGGTTTAGTTTAGATTTAGTTCGGTTCACTTTATTATGGTTTGGTTTTCGGTGTAGTTCGGTTTGGTTATGAAATATGTTGGTAATGAAGACTTGTAAGCATTCCAAAACCGTTTAACCAATAGATTATTTGCATCTATTTTAATCTTTATTGATCCTAGAAGAACTTATGGTAGATAATCTTACATTTAGACAGTTGAAATTGGAAAATCTACGATAAATAAGAGACGGCGACAACTTTAAATTATTATAGTTTTTAGGTTTTGTTTTTTTAGTAAGATTTTTAGGTATTACTTATTATGATTAAAATTAGAGTATATATAATAGTATTATTTGCTTCGTATTTGGGAACTTAAAAAAATATAGAAGTTAAGGGAAAAAGGAAAACATAACTCTAACTAAATAATTTCACAATATGTTAACAAACATATGTATATATCTATTATTTATTAATAGCTAAAAACATATTGGGTTATCGGTTTGGTTCAGTTTAAAACCAAATCAAACCAAACCGTTCGGGTTGAGTAAAACATGAACCAATTGGGTTATGTAAATAACACAGGTTGGTTTAGTTCGGTTTAACTTCGGTTGGGTTGGTTCGGTTTGGGTTTTTTGCGCACCCCTAGTTTAAATATTTTTCGTCTAGAACTGAAAAATGTAAGTTGACAAAAAATAATAGTATGCTAAAAATTGATCCAACTTCTACGTACACATCAAAGATCGTTGAATCTTTGTTGACACCTAAACCCATCGATCTGTATGGATGTAATTGCCATGGTAAAGACCGTGTAAACTATAATTCTTAAGTAACACACTAAGTCCTCTCTTTAGTAATTTGAAAGAAAATTAATTAATTTTCTTAAGCGAATTTTGGTTGTTAAATTAATTGCCCAGACAAAAGGGATTAATCTTGGCTGCATTTAGCTGGCTTATCTGTTAATATATCTTTACGAACGCCAAAACTGACAGTTAGTGACATTTTTTAATTATTCTCTAATCCCTTCTTCCTATATAATATAAACATGTGGTAAACTTGATCTACATAAACGTACGTGGGAGACAAATAGCCTGGTGATTTTTGTCCTCTCACACCTTTTACCATGTGATGGATTCAACTTTTCCAAGCTACATTATATAAAAATTAATGTTGACAAGCAACTACTTGATAAAACATATAAATCCAATCCAGTGAAATACTTGTCAAGTTACATAGATGCATAAACAAACTATTTAAGTGTTTGAGTGTGTGTTTTGTAAAAAACTTATGTGATTGTGTATATAGTTGTAAAAACATGTTAAATGGCGGAATCTGAATTGTTGGATGAGAATTAGATGGGGAGGCTGTGAGGTGGGTCAGTGCTGCTTTGGCTCTTTCATATATTTTAGTTAGATACCCCCATATGATATGACTCCCTCTCTAGAAATAGATCCTCAAATATTCTTCGCAGGTAATTAATATTCTATTCTAGAAGTATATTTCACAAACGGAATCAAAATCAAACTTGAAGACCTGCAAAGACTTTTCTACGCATAGTTAATATTAGAGCATGATCATTGAAAGATTCTTAGAGTGAGGTTCTTAACGGAATATAAGAATCCGTCTCTTAACTTTTAACTAAAACCGGCTCTTAAAACCGGCTCTTAAAACTCTTATTTAAGAACCGGTTCTTAACTTTTTTAGTTAAAAGTTAAGAGACGAATTCTTATATTTCGTTAAGAACTCATCCTAATAACCTCCCAATACTCATGATATTAGGTCATAAAAATATTTATCAAAAGTCAATAAGTGAAGAATCATATAGCAACTGACGTATATGTCAATTGAAGATATTTCAATAGTCCAACATCGACTGGATTTAAAATCAAGGTCTCGATCCGCGCGACCGCACGGATTTTTGTTTTCATTTATTTTTATATAAATATTTTATCTTCAATTCTAAATTGATATATATTATAATATATGTGTCTATCAATTTTTAAAACATAATAAGTTTACTGTATATTTTTTTATTGAATATATTGTTTTAAACTTTCACATGTATTTGTACCTTCTTCTATATATATATTTTCGGATTATTATTTCATTATTAAAATCGTAACTATATATATAAAAATTAGTAAAATATTGTTTTATTGTCATACTCAAAGATATTGCAACATTTCACAAATTTAGAAAGTTTTTAAAAAATTAAAATTTTCGCTTCATAATCGAGTAAATAATTAAATTAAAATAAACTATATAGTTTAAAATTTGTTTTCATTGGTTTAAGGTAGTAAAGATTAATCATTGTTAGATAACATGATTTTTGTTATTTTAAAAAAAAATCTTTATAATTTTAAAAGTTAACATCGACAAATATTTAAATATTTAACATATGAAGGTATAATATTACAATATTAAATTATATCTATTTAATTTATATTATTTATAAATCAAATGGATCATCTATTCTTTAAATACAATTATTGATAGCCCAATAAAAATTTCTGGTAGGCCCAAAATTTAAATGATAAGATTAGAGATTAGATGTAACATGACTTTATATGAATATGTCCATTAGGTCCATTTTAAAAAAAGTCACACATGAATCAAGATTGTGACTTCTGTTTTAATATATAAGAATTTCAAAAATTATGTATATGTCATTAAGATTTGCTGGTATGATTTTGCCCCAAAATAAAACAATTTGTTGGTACAATTTTACAGAATACATTCTATTTGTTTTTTTTTTTTGAAATTTGAATACATTTTAATTTTGATTCTTTGTTTTCTCTAATTTACTTTGATGTGAAAATTCATATTTTTACGGTAATCAAAAACAATTCCCTAAAGTAGTATAAATGCATGTACCTAGCCTATATAGTATACATGATGCAGTATAGATGTTGACAAACTGAAATGAATTGAACCTAACAACCTGCCTTTACCTTAATATCTGTCGTATTTCTAGATTTACACTATAAATTCTCTAAAAAGAAAATTAAAATATAGGAACAAAAACAAGTCAATTAGTCAAGTAAAATATTTAATATTTTTTTTTGTACCTTTCAGGCAAAATATTTAACAAACATCGAAAAGCCCGCCAAATAAAAACACATTATTGAATTTTAAATTAAAAAAGCAATAATAACTTAACTAATCACATATAATATTAATATATACATACACACGCAACTATATATTATTCTCACCCTCTCTATCTATTCATCACAATCCAAAACTCTCCCTCTCTCCTCTTTGTTTTACAGTTTCTATCTCAAACGGTGAAGCAATCGGTTTTCCGGCGGGCTATACCGAGCTCCTTCTCCCAAAAATCTTCCTTCATCTACTCTCTTTCTTAGGTCTGATACGAAAACTAATCTGCACACTTTTCTGGTTCATTGGTTTACCCGATTTCTTAGAACCCGAACCGGTTTGGCCCGACCCACCACCAAACTCCACCACCTCAAGCCACCAAGACTCTAACTTGTTTTCAGCAGCGCTGCTAGCTGGAGAGATCTTGCCCGTTGTCAGATTTTCGGATCTAAACCGACCCGAATCCGAATGTTGTGCCGTGTGTCTCTACGATTTCGAAAACGACGATGAGATCCGACGGCTGACAAATTGCAGGCATATATTCCATAAAGGATGTTTGGACCGTTGGATTATGGATTACAGTCAGATGACGTGTCCGCTTTGTCGTACTCAGTTCATACCTGATGAACTTCAAGCGGCTTTTAATGAAAAGCTTTGGTCTGATTCTAGTGAAGACGTTTCTGAACTTCTTGCTCAATCATCTTAGGACATAGTTCTTTTTCCTCTCGCTTGACATGGTAATATAAAGGTTATTTTTCTTGTTAGTACTTTGTTATTAGTATTGTGTTTGGTGGCTGATTGATGTAAATTAAAAAAATAGGTAGTGGTTACAGGCTAGTGAAAAAGAAGAAGAAACTTGTATCATCTTATTCAGAAAAAAGGAAAAAATTTGAGTTGTTATAAATTTGTATTATTTTCCTGTTTATTTAATGAAAATAATTCTATTCATTCACAAGTTTTTAACTTTTATTGAAATAGTCTCGATGGAAACAAAAACTGATTTTGTCAACTTGCTCATTAAAAATTTAAATAATGTGTTAATATTTCCTATTTATGAAAATTGTCACAAAACTCAAAAAACTTCCAAGGATCAAAAAGTAGTTACAATGCTTCGGTTTACTCTTCAAATATTGTAACATTTTCACGATGTATCCAACTTTTTTATTTATCCCCTAGACTATATTTGCGAAATAATTTTGTCAGACGTCCTCTTTGCAATCAATTTCACAAAACAAACAAAGCTATTAAAATTGATGACATAACTACTGAAATTGATGACATGACTTCCAAAAAAATATGACACGGATAATTTCATTTAATGCTGATTTATATTTTTGGCAAAGTTATTAGAATATATTAATAATTCTTATATTACATTTAATATTGATATTTTTTTTAGTAAACTTTTTTTTTAAATATGATAATAGCTCACACATCATCTATAAAATAAATATATTCATATATAACATTTCAAATTTCAAAATATTTTTTTTTGTATAGTTACACAATTTGTATTACTAAAGCTTTCAAATTTTTTTACAATTTTAAAAAATTTAAATATCTAATCGTAAGATATTAGTTTTTTATATATCTAAAAATTTTATAAATATACAAAATAATAATGTTGATATTTTTTTTGGTAAACTTTTTTAAATACGTAATAGCTCATACATCATCTATAAAATAAATATATTCATATATAACATTTCAAATTTTGAAATACTATTATTTTGTATAATTATACAATTTGTATTATTAAAGATTTCAAAAATTTCTACAATTTTTTTAAAATTTAAATATCTAATCTTAGGATCATTAGTTTCTTATATATCTACATATTAAATATTAGTAAAAAAATAGTAAAATCAATAATATTTAATAAATTTTATTTTTAAATATATGTTATATTTAAAAAATTTCTTACTAAACACCTAGTATACTATTATTTCATAAGTGAATTTGCTTATTTGTCATGCTCTCTATAATTAGGTTGAATTATATTTTATGTTCAATTATTAATTTTTAATAAATAATTTTAATGATTTAGCTGATAATTTATCATTATCTTGAGAATAATTAAAAATTATAACGAAATATCATAGTTAAATTTATATGTAAATTCTAACAAAAATATACACACTATTATTTCAGAAGTAAATTTGTTGATTTCCAGATGAGTCATATTTTATGCTTAATCATTAATCTTAATAAATAATTTTAGTGATTTAGCCAGTAATTTATATTATATTTATGGGCAAATCTCCAAAATAGCACATTTATAAGTTTATGTCACAAAATAGTCCTCGAAAACTAAAATGACCAAAATAGCATTTTATCTTTTGAAAAACTTAATTTTTTTTTATTTTTCAAAATTTGAAATTTTATCCCAAAACTCCACTCCACAGCTCTAAACCCTAAAACCTAAACTCTAAACCCTAAATCCTAAACCCCATCCCTTAACTCTAAACCCTAAACCCCACCCCCAAATTCTAAACCCTAAACCCTAAATCCTAAACCCTAAACCCAAAATCCTAAACCCTAAACCCCACCCCTTAACTCTAAACCCTAATGTCTAAATTAAGTTACCATTGGAGTATAAATGTATACTTATCTCTTTTGATAAAACATTAAGTGCTATTTTGATCATTTTTACTTTTAGAGACTATATTTGTGACAAAAACTTTTTTAGTGTTATCCTAGTCATTTTCTCTATATTTAATTTAACAATAATATCATAGTTATTTATATTATATTTAATTAAATAATTTTAAAATATTATATATATGTTTATATTATATTTGGTTTATTTATATTAGGAAAATTAATTTATTTTTTAGGAAAATTTTCATGTTTACCATTTTCTTTGGTACCATTATTTATGTTTACCACAACTAAATAGACATTTTCAAAAATATATTCTTCATTAAGTGACAAATGACTCTTATATCCATGTTCTCTATATATTATAAATAATTATTTAAAAATAATAATTTCTTTTTATGTTTTCGAATTATACTTTTTCAAATTCCAACGTTTTTATAAATATGTTTTTTGAAATTTTTTTTTTTTTTTGAAATTTTTTTTCTTCAAAATTTCTTTTTGAAAACTGAAAATTATTTTTGAAACTATTTTTTAAAAAATAATAATATTTTTTAAAGTATTTATTTATATATTTATTAGAATCATAAATTTCATATTTCAAAAACCCTACCCCACCTTTCAACTCTAAATCCTCACTCTATATTAGTTAACCCTAAGGTTATATATGTCTTTTGTGATTAGTATAAACATGAAAAATGAGACCATGAATGTGGTATTTTTGACAATTTCTCATAATATAATTTCAAATTGGTACAATAAACTCATAATTTGAAATAATCAAATAGATAACCACCTTTAAAATATATATATTTAATTTCACAGTTTACATGCAAAATATTTTTAAAATTTATTTAGTTATACAATATAATAGATATTTGTTTATGATCATTTATATTTCCTTATTGTGTTTAAAAATATACAATTTAGCACTTATTATAAATAAATATATTCTTATGTTCAAATAATTTAGAATTATTATTTTAGTAAATTTAATACATGGTTTACGTTAAACCCTTTTTAATGGTGAATCATATTTATAATGAAATATCTTTCAAAAATAAAATAAGTTAACTTTCGGGAAATTGCCAAAAATACCACATAGTATCATTTTTCATGTTTACACTAACCACTTTTATCTTTACTTTTAATAAATGGTAAAAGAAGGTTAGATAATCTAGACTTAAAGTTTAGAGTTGAGGGGCGGGGTAGGGTTTTTGGAATATGAAATTTAGGATTCTAATATATATATATATAAATACTTAAAAATATAAAATAATTTTTAAAAATAGTTTCAAAAACATTTTTATTTTCGAAAACAGAATTCAAAAAAAAAGTTATAAAAAAGTTCGAATTTGAAAAAGTATAATTCAAAAACATAAAAAACAATTTTTTTTTAATTATTTAAATAATTATTTATTATATATAGAGAAAACAATGGCATAAGAATCGAAAAAAATCAAAAACAAATTTATAAACAAGTTTCGAATTTGAAAAACTATAATTCAAAAACGTAAAAAATAATTATTGTTTTTTATTGTTTATTTATTTATTTAAATAATTATTTATTATATATATAGAGAACAATGGTATAAGAGTCTTTTGCCACTTAATGAAAAAAATATATTTAAAAATGTCATTTTTGTGGTGGTAAAAGATGAATAATGATAACATGAAAGTGGTAAACATGAAATTTTCCCTTATATTATTATGTAATAACAATTTATAACAAGTTAAAATGTATAAAAATATTTATGTAAATATGGTCAAATAAAAACTTAAACAATAATTAAACACAAAGTATAGATAAGGAAATATAAAATAATTTTTATATTTTTTGAACTTTGCATATATTAGTTTGTCAAACACTAAATGCTTAAAGATTAGTGTATACGAATATTTTAAAATTGTCATAAAAGTAAAAAAAGAACTAAATAATAATTTTTTTCTTAATACTAATTATATCTTAAATTGAAATTAGATTCATTTATTAGTTTTAATAATAGATAAGGAAATATAAAATAGTTTTCAAATATTTTGAACTTTGCATATATTAGTTTGTCAAATAATTACACACAAATCCAACAAACCATATATATAATAATAAGCAACAAATACATATGAGTTTGAAATAATTAATTGAATAAAACAAACAACTATTAAATTTTGGTATTTCCAAAATAATATAAATAATTAAATACATATATGTTAAAGATAATGTTTGTGATTATCTATTTAGAAGATAATGCTTATCTTCTTGTCTTGTTTTTTTTTCTTTTTGAGTCGGTTGACATGACCGACTTATCACCCTATATAAAGGGTTCTTCTCTTTCATTTGTAAAATAAGAACAGTACACGAAATAATAAAGCTCTCACTCTTATAGTCTTTATATCTCTTTCTCGTTTCTAAACAACACACACAAAGAATAGTAATACATGCATATATAGCTAATACAGTTACATCTATCTCGACTTAGGTTTCACATCACGTTATCAGCACGAAGCTCTGGCAAACTGAGGTTTATCAATTCGAAAGTTCTTAAACCAGTCGAGGTAATGTTTAAATTTATGTGTTTCAATATACTTAATTTATTTAAATTTTATTATTGTTCCGGAGTGAGAGGCTAGGCCTTCTCCGTTTATTTTTGGAATGATAGGCGTTGCCTTCCCCGACTGATCGTTATGGTAGGCTATGCCTTCACGATCAGAGAAACACGTGGTAGGCTTTGCCTCTGTGAATAAAAATAAAAGGTCAAAAATGGTAGACTAAGTCTCCTCGGACCTTGAAATAAGTAAAAGTTAAAATGGTAGACCATGTCTCCTCGGACTTTGAAAAATGATCAATATGGTAGTCTATGACTCCTCGGATCATGTGGTAGGCTGAGCGTCCCGATTTTATTTATGCTATTTAGATTTCTGCAATTTAAATTTATGCAATTTAAGTTTATGTTTTTATTTTATGCCTTTAAATTTCTGCATTTAAATTTCCGTCTTTATATTTTATTATTCTATGAATTCGGTTATCATATCAAATTTGACAAAGCTCAAAATAAATGCCCTTGATATTACGGGAAATAATTATATGACCTGGGCAGTGGGTGGAAAGATGCATCTGAGAGAAAATGAGCTTTGAGAAATCATCGATAAGTTGAAATTATATCGGATGAGAAAAATAGAAAGCCATGATAATTTACACCACTTTAATGATGGTTTATAAGATGAGGTGTATCATGAGAAAAGATCTAGAAGATCTTTGATGATTAAATCCTTGAAAGAAAGGATCAAAGTTGATGTAAATCTTCCGAATAAACTGAAAAAAATGAAATCATGATACTAAACCATCAAATCGGTCCTATTAGAAAAGGACAAGGGTGTGGATGCGGTTATAACCGCTATCGTGGTCGTGGAAGAGGACGAGGAAGAATATTTCGTCCCTATGAGAATAATGGAAACTTCCATGAAAAATGAAAGTGGTCGGGTGCTAAAAGGCAAACATAAAAGGTTTGTTATAGATGCGGCAAGAAAGAAAATTGGGTACGTAGTTTTCGTACGCCAAATATCAATTCGATATAAAGCTCGTTAGAAAAACGAGAGATTTTTGGACCAAAAGTCCAAGGTATAGTTCTCCAGAGAATGAAATGAAAGATGACCTTGAGGTATGAAAAACGGCTTGTTCCGAGATCACTGGAGAAAATTTAAAATAGATGCAATATATTGAAATGTCTGGCAGGACAAAAACGACTTGAGTTGCATCTTGATATTTAGAAGTCCCTGGAGAGTTAAAGATGCTCTCGGGAATGCATAAAACTCTGGAAGAGTTAGAACAAGCCGTATATAAGGTATCTTGAACCAGTAACTGGTGATATGTTTATGGCACAGTTTGCCGATTGCCATTTAATGAGGATGAATTTCCAGCGTTAGGGGGAGGAATTAGAAAAATTCCTAAAGAGATTACATAGTGTACATAATCGTTGTTACACCTTGATCCCCCTACGAATCAAAGAGAGCTGGAAATTCAGGAAATTGTACAT
>NC_027751.1:24151278-24152294 GCF_000695525.1 Brassica oleracea var. oleracea | reverse complement strand
AACAAAATAAATGAACCTAGGGTTCAGTTAAAGAGGGGGAGACTAGCGGGTTATAGAGATAAAAATCCCCGAAAGAAATTCGTTGAAAAAAAGTTGCTAGGTTCCTGAAGAACCTGACACTGAAAAATATCTTAAAGAAGACATAAGTGGAAAGGTTCAAAGAGAACCTGATACTAAAATATGTCTGAAAGAAGGCATAAGTGAAAAGGTTCAAGAAGAACCAAATAAAGATATGAATCCAGATGACGAAAAGGGAACAGAAAAGTATGATTTCCATCAACTACACCCTTGATGAAAAGTTATAAGATAAAAGATGTTGATGGAATGTTCTCATTTTCTGTCCAAAGAAATCGATCATAAAAGTGATGATCCCGATCCAAGGTCCATTTTGGAATGTCAAAAAGACATGATTGGGGGAGTGGCAGAAGGCCATTCAAATTGAATTATTCTCCCTAAATAAAAGGAATGTCTTTGGACCTATAGTCATAACGCCTGAGAATATAAATCTTGTTGGGTATAAGTGGGTATTCGTGAGAAAAGTACCACAATATAAAACCTGATTAGTTTCCCAAAGATTTTCTCAGAGACCGGGAATTGATTTTGAGGAAACGTATTCCCCGGTAATGGATGCAATTACGTTTAGATTTTTGATGAGCCTAACGGCGTCTAAAAATCTTGAGATGCATCTCATAGACGTTGTGACTGCATATTTGTATGGATCGTTGGATAACGATATATATATGAAACTCCCTGAGGGATTGAAAATGCCAGGGGCATTGAAAAAAAAATCCAGGGATATTTGTTCGGTCAAGTTACAGCGATCACTTTATGGATTATAGCAATCCAGACGCATGTGGTACAATCGCTTAAGTGAATATATCTTGAAAAAGGGATATGTTAATAATGCGATATGTCCATGCGTTTCTATAAAGAAATCGTCATCTGGCTTTGTGATCATTGCTGTATATGTAGATGACCTAAACATAATTGGAACTCAAAAGGAGGTTGATGATGAT
>NC_027751.1:24131549-24151035 GCF_000695525.1 Brassica oleracea var. oleracea | reverse complement strand
TTAAAAGATCCTGGGAAGATCTTATATAAATAAGTACTTTGAAGATGCTAATGGTAATAAAGCATATGTGAGCTTATATATCTTGCGAGTTGTATTTGATTAAATATACTTTTAGACACTAATGTCTTTGCAAGATCCTGCTCATTTCCTATTCATGGAAATTAGAACGGCGTCGAGAATATCCATTCTCTCCAAGGTATGTTTTAAATTAGGGTTGATGTATTCTAGAAAACCCGAGTTTGGTATGGTTTTGCAGATACATGCTATTTATAAAGTCGAACACAAACTGGATATGGTTTTACAATTGGTAAAACCGCGATTACATAGCGTTCCGAGAAACGATCCTAGGTTTCGACTTCTTCAAAGCATGTCGAGAATATGTGTGGCTTCGGTCAATAAGTCACCACATATAAGAATTAAGCGGAATAGTCAACGAGAAAGAGCCGACGAAAACATTTAAAGATAATTCGGCTTGTGTCGCTCAACTCAAATAAGGTTACATTAAGAGTGACAGAACGAAGCATATCCCTCCAAGATTCTTCTCGCACATAAGGGAGCTCTAGAAAAATAAAAAGGTGGACATCAAATATGTACGGTCATGCGACAATCCGGCAGACTTGTTTACAAAGGTTCTTTCTACTACAACATTCCGAAAACACGTGTATGGTATCGGAATGCGGCATTTACGTGACCTGTGAAGAGAAAGCTATGCCCACTATTCTCAGGGGGAGATTACGGCAGTGTACTATTTTCTCTCGTCATGGTTTTTATCCCAATGGGTTTTTCCATGACTAGGTTTTTAACGAGGCACTACGTAATACAAAGTAGATAATCAAGGGGGAATGTTAAAGATAATGTTTGTGATTATCTATTTAGAAGATAATGCTTATCTTCTTGTCTTGTTTTTTTCTTTTTGAGTCGGTTGACATGACCGACTTATCACCCTATATAAAAGGTTCTTCTCTTTCATTTGTAAAATAAGAACAGTACATGAAATAATAAAGCTCTCTTTCTTATAGTCTTTATATCTCTTTCTCGTTTCTAAACAACACACACAAAGAATAGTAATACATGCATATATATAGCTAATACAGTTACATCTATCTCGACTTAGGTTTCACAACAATATAGACATAAAATGAAAAAATAGCCACACCTTTTCTGAACAGATTATCATTTCCAAGATGACGTACCTTTTGAACCGTTAATAAGCATCTTTTCCAAGGTTGCACCAGCATCTTGAGGGAGCATATGACGGCAGGAATCTTTATATCCAAATCCGTTTCATTCGCGCGGTTCACAAACCATTTTGTACAGTTCTATCAAATAAACATATAAACAATCATTAAATACAAGAAAGACGATTAAAAAAGTGAACACAGAACATGAGACAGAGCACCATATATAGGGCATTGTCTGCAGTAGTAAGCATGAAAGCAACTAGACAGTTTCAACACAAAAAAAGGGTTATCAACATACCTTTCTGGTTATTAACGATAAGCAGAACAGAGGCACCACCGCCTTTGCATTATTAGCCTTAGCAGTTAACGGACAGTTTCCCCGGTCCACAATAACAACGTCTCCAATAAGCTAACAAAGATTCAAACAGGTAGTTTAGGTATTCACTTTCAACATCACAAATTTGTTTTAAATGCATTGATTCCAGTCATAACTTTGTACCTTGTCCTTGAGCGGTGAACAAATCAACAATCATGAGGATTTGCTAAAACAAGGTGAGTTTGATTAGCGTCCTTCTCTTTGGACACTATTCGCCTCCCAAATCTCGCACCGAGGCCCACAAACTCCTCATCTTCAGAATCAACCATCAATCCACGTTTGAACTTTAATCTAAGGAAAGAAACATAAGATTTCACCTGATCTTAATCCAGTTTAGTAAACTCTTGTCACTTTATAGAAGAAGTGTTATATATATATATTGATAGAAGCAACAAAGCTCGTCGATAGCAGCGTGTGGATGTTCGCAGAGAGCAATTTATCGCTCAACAAACAAGTGACAATGACATCCCGGGGGAAAAGTACAACTTTACTATAAAAATCACATTTTTTATTAGTTCTCAGTATTCGATGGTTCTGTCGGATGTGACGTAAGCGCCAAGAAAGTAACGTGAGGACGCAATGACAAAAACGACGTCGTTACCTCGAAACATTGATTAAACCGGTTTAGCAACAATGGTTATCTGTGGAAAGTGAGCGCCAAGAAAGTATTAATTCTTCTTAAAAGGTGTATATTTAGAGAAGCATCACGTTTTCCTTATTTTTCCTCTAATCAGATCACCAATTAAAGCCGAATATACACCATAGTTACTGACATAATTAGTATACATATCATGATTCTCTGTATTAATTGTGAATCTCATGACTGCTGTATATATACTTAGCCTCTGTTAACGGAATAGCACAACACATTTTCCTCATTTTTATCAGAAATGGAGAGGACAATTTCTTATGTATTATTTGTCACCTTCTTTATCATGTCTGCGTTAGGTATATTACATCTTCTATTTTTCGTTTTCCTTTTTTTGGGGGTATAATATACCTATACAATTTTACAAGTTCTCACTCTGATTCAGTTAACATATTTAATATCTTATACGCTTTTTGTTCTTGTAATGTCTAATCATTCTTGAACATTTATGCTTTGTCTATTTTTATACAAATATTTATGCTTTGTCTGTATGTGTTATTACAGTTATGATTGAGGCACAAGGGAATTTGTGCAGAGATGGTCTAGGCACTTGTGAAGACTGCGACCAGAAATGTAAAACTAAGCACGGACCATCAAGCGAAAGCAGCTGCGACCGTAGTGTTGGAGTGGCATTATGCACGTGCTTTTACCAATGTACTCCTCCTACACCTCCGTCGCCCCCGACACGGCCCACTTGCAACAGTGGAACTACTCTATGCAATGAACAGTGTTCGGACAGTTGCTGTGACACGAACTGCGCACAATCGCATGACGGTGGACATGGAATTTGTAATTCCATTGGTAACACTCGTCTTTGTTTGTGTGAGTACGCTTGCTAGAACCGGTTAATTAAGAATCGATATGTACTGTGTTTCCTTGATTAATTTGATTGTTTCCTTCCGAAATTTAAGAAATTAATAAAATATGCATTAAATTTTTTAAAGGCTTTAATTTTTTTTTTATGTCAAATGAATGAGGAGAACAATGAAATTCATCTTCGAACCAAAAATGTAACAATATTTATAAACAAAAATTGAACATAAATATTCTTAACAAAATTTGGGAAGAAAAAAATAAATAACAAATATTCTTCTTTATTTTTATTATTTTATTCTTTTATGATTTTACTTTTCATTCTTATTGTTTTAAACTTTTAATGGTCATTCGTTAAAACCAAATAATTATCTTTAGTAATAATAATAACAGTAGAAAAGTCATCTAACAATATTAAAAAGGGAATATGAAGTCCTCTTAGCATGTCTATGTCATATGAAAAAATCAACCACTAATATTGCAGCAATCATCCATGTTTGATTAATCAGCCTATAATTATTCACCAAACTTCCACGTCGGCTAATATTTCAACAAACTTAATTTTTATCACGTTTTAATGTAATCACGCTTTAATGCAATGCACACAAATGACAATCTGACGAGGCCCATCTCAGCCCATCACCTTCAAATGAAATTAATCTACTTTACGCCCACATTCTCAGCTTCATTTTCATCAGCTAACCCTAGCAGCCGTAGAATCAACCCCACATATTTTAATGTAAATCAAGTCAGAGAATTCAATTCCGTCTTTATTCTTATGTATAACGTCGTCCTCTATAGAGCATCATTAACGGGTTCTTAGCACGGGGTTTTTAGCTGAATATAAGAATTCAATTCTTAATTTTTAACTAAAAATGCTAAGAATCGGCTCTTAAATAAAAGATTTAAGAGTTAAAAGTTAAGAGTCGGATTTTTATATTCCGAACTATGTACTAAGAACCCTGCGTTAATGATGGTACTCAAAGCTCGGACATCAAAGCTCCTCAAAACCTCACCTTCCATGTGACACCCAAACGCCTCACCTCCAACCAAACTCAGCATATATATATACTCCCATGAATCTCAAGCCTCCCCTATTTACGTATTATCTTACTAATATCCCAGCAAATACACCGCTTCAATGGAAACAAATCCGGCGAAGGGAGCACCAAAATGCCGGCGAGGACTAGCATCGGTTCCATTGATAGAGAAAATGGATTTGGGGCTCCAATGCTCGGCCGAAATTGACGCCAAATTCACTGGCGGGTTAATACTATCGATTAAAATACGACTCGAGCTTATTAGATCAACCTACGGAAAAGACATACCGAAAACAGAAAACAGGTGCTCTGTTTTATACTCTAATCGCACTTTTTTTGAAATCCAGGAAGCGTTTTCATTGCAACCTGGGAGATCACAGTTTTGATGTTTTGTTATCTTTTTGGGTTGGGCTCTAACAACATATTTTTTCCCTTTTTGTTGGTATTTTTCTGCCGAGTTTAAGCTTTAAGACACTGCTACAGATTTCCACCCGACCAAGTTGTTAAGGTATCTGCTCTTTCTTTCTGTAATTTTGAACATTTATTAACTAATCTGCACCCTGGTACTGCATTCCAAGTGATTTAGTTTATTTAGAAGTCTAAGCTTATTTACGTATCGTATCTCCGTGATGTGGGCGTTCTTCCATTAATATAGTTAAGTTCTGTGTTTTTTAAATGTAGTCCAAGTGTTCTTATACTTACTTAATGGATTATGGTGCAGTTGTTGCTGAGCACTATTCTTGGGTTTTTCATCAAACTTCTAATATGTCTGAACGATTCATCAGTTTCCACTCCCTGGCCTATAATCAGGTATGCTCTTGATTATCTATTCTCCAGAAAACTGAGAGCACTCAGAGTTGTCTTCATCTTGAATCTGTTTTTTTTTCTCTTGCTGTCATGGTTTTGTTTGGTGCTGAGAATATATCTAAATGTGTAGTGAATCTGAGTTTGAGATGGAAGCTTAAAGGAGATGTATGCCATGACTCAAACTAAGACTGCCCATGCCTCGAAAAAGGTTTAAATAAACGCCATCTGGCCCTTGCTTTTTTGTTGTTTGTAGGAGTAAAAGCACCTCCAATAGATTAGGAGATACAAGGATCCTGATTATACTAACTTTTTACTATCGCTGAAGCAGCAAGAAGAAGAGAAACAAGAAGAACTTTCAAGGATTAAGGATTTTTGGAGGTGGTGAAGAGGATATGGTTCTACGCGGTGACCAGACCAACGGCCAGAGAAGCAGGTGAACAAACCAGATATAGAGTTCCTGAAGAGGAAGATGATCTTTGCAAACTTGCGATGCATTGGGTGTTTTGGCTTCTGCTTATGTAAGTAAAATATGCCTATGTTCCACAACAATGAGTAAATCTTGCTGGTCAAGAAAGAGGTACAATGATTATATGATCGTCTGGATAAGTAGTTTGCTTGATTATCAAATTGTGTCCTACATTGAAGTCTGTCCCTCTGTTTCTCTAGATTGGAGTTCTATAACACGATGGTCGAGAGAGAATATGTTGATTGTGAAATCTGCGATGAATACACAGAGTCGCTACAGAAAATAGTGACACATGTGATCAAGTTGCTCAAGCAGTCACGCTTAGATGAAAAGCCTTATTGTGAGGAGGAACGCTTTCGCACCAAATCATCCTGAACAAAACCAGAAACTGAGACGTAGCAAATGGTGTTGGTAGCGGCGGCGATGTTGTAAATTCGTTAAGCAAGAGCCATATATTCATTATTTAAAAAATGTTTACGGCCAGAAGTAAATTCTCGGTTCTAGACTGCTTAATTTAAAAAATGATGCAGTGTTTACAATATATTACATTTGTTTATTATATCTTTTAGAACTGCTTTTGTTGGTAAAAATTTTAGTCACAGTCGAAGATGGATGGAAACATGAATATGGGACCGTTAGGTAAGGGAAAACTAAAGGAAAATACACATTTTCTTACAAACATCACAATACGTGGTGAACATTCCGATTAGTACTTCGGTTTTTGATTTCTAAATGAGTTTAGTCAAAATTTAGAAAGAACTATTAATGCAATCAGGAGAAACTATATAACTGTCCGGCTAAGAAGCACGTGCAATGGCTCGACAAAAATCCTTACGCGTTCAGTATTACTTACTGTAGTTCCTACACATGTCAATTCTTCACCGGTTCCACAATATCATCAACATCCGCCACTGCAACAATCGTCAACGTTCATCACGGTTTGGCCATTGGTAACATTGTAACATGAACTTTGTTGTTCGTTTCAGCGAATCCTGCTTTAACCACGATAGTTTAGACTCGAGAGCTATGACGTGTTCTGATTAAGTAATTTCTAACAAAGGCATATGAAATAAGCTAACAAGGCCTGGATGATATAATTTAGTTGTATAATTCTCTGATTGAATTGCTAAAAACATAAGAATTTATCCATTATTTTATAATATGAAGATAAAATATCCTACTCCTTAAAACTAAGTTTAGGTCTAAAAGTAACTATATGATATAATTATATATATTTTAAAAAATAATATTTCATTTTATTATTATTAATATCTTCATTTTAGCATCAACTAGACTATTATATATACATATATATATATAATGTGTATATTATCAAAAAAATAAATAGCAGGGTAAGAACTAAAATGATACCAAATGGAAAACGTTTAAATGTTCATGTGAATAAAAAATAATTGATCATATTTTCAATTTTTATTTATTTTTTGTTTGTAGGTTTATGTTTACCATCTTAAATATATTTCTGGATATTAAATACAACCAATTTTAGACGATACAATTTTCTAATTTATATAGTTACAATATATATTATATATTAATACAAATGATATGACAATTTAAATTAAATTATAAATTTGTGAAAATAGAACTTAATAGAATCAATATTAAAAACACTGAAAACAAATATATAGATAAATAATATTTGATGACTAAACATTTCTAATCCAAACTTATAGTTATATAATATTTCAACATTTTACACATAAAATAATTTATTTTATAGAAAATAAAATATATATAATAAATAAAAAAACATTATTCATATCTAATAATAAATATATTAATTATTAATATATATATATATATGTGTAAAATATGCTTTTCTCTTTTTTCATTAAGCGATCTAAGCAAGTGGTGACATACTCTCCCACTCTTTATGCTCTTAACAAACATATAATTTTCTCAAAAAAATGAAATTTGTTGGAGAACTCTCAATGCATACCGCGTGATCTTCCAACTCTTTGGAAATGCACACAATTTAAGGTTAGTTTTTTTTTTTTTGTCACTGTTATCGCAATATTCAATAAGGTTATTGCGGTTAGTTATACATATATATATTTACATTTTTGTTATCGCAATATTCAATATTTTTAATATACTTGTAAAAACTCAAACTTGGTCAATTGTAAAGACTAACTTGTTCCAAAATATTTAAAAATGTAGACTGCATATGAAGCCTACTTTTGAAAGTCAATTCCTGGATGAATTCTGGTTAATTGCAAAAATTAACATTTTCAAAATATAGATTGAAAAGAAAGCCTACACGTATAAAATCACAGCTTTTTTAAAGTAAATACTAATAAGCCTACCCGTGAATTTTTCAATTGCAAAAACTAAACCAAATTGTAGACCTACATGAAATTTTAGAGAGAGATTGCGTAAATTTCATTAATATAGGGAGACAAAAATTGCAACTAGGTTAAAATTTACCATAGTATAGACTTCATTTGAAATCTACTAAAATTAAAATTTTAGAGTAGACTTTATTGTTAGTCTACTTAGTAGACTTTTTTGGAAGTCTATTATGATATTTTCATTATTGTTGTTTAATAATTTTAATATATGAGCTTAAATTTTTAATTTATTCATACAAAAACTAAACTTAATCAAAATTATTTTGATTTTTGTAATATTTTTTGTTCTTTATTGTTTTAGAAAAATTAATATATAAATTTTTTTTTTCATTATTTATTATTCTAATAATTTTAATACATGATTTCACGTTAGGTTAAAAATATTTGGTTTAAGTTCGGTTAGGTTAAAATTAAACTGGTTAAATCTGGTTAGATTAAATTGCTACCGGTGAGTAAACTTCTTTGTAAGTTTACAAAGATTATTTTATTGGTTCTTTTTTTATTTATTGTTTTAGTAATTTTAACGTATGATTTACTAAATTTATTTCTTTATTTCTTAGGAGTTATAATATATGATTTCCGATTTTTATTTATAAAGAGCTAAATTTAATTTAAAATAATATTTTTGTAATCACTAATTAAAGAAGACTCAAAAAGACGTCTATAGTGCAATAGAATTTATTATAGGTCTACTATACCATAAACCAAAAATCTCAAACCCTAAAATTTCTATTTATGATAAAAAATTCTCAATTATTGTATCAGATATAAAAATATTTAAAATATAAACTACTCAACATTAATATTCAAATTTAAGTCAATAAACCAAAAAAAAATCTCAATCTAAAATATAACCCTTAGAACCTTTTGTTGCTAAACAATAAATATTGTCTAACACATGGTTATCAAATCAATATATATTCTTTTAAAATTTTCAGTTATATAAAATTTTAATTTATAAACTTCATATTAATCCTTATATTTATGATTAATTAAAAATTTCACAAAAAATTCTTTTATACATTTTAGAAAAATAATTTATCAGATCAAATTACGATGTAGACTACATAATGAGTTTACATAGTAAACTTCTTAAGAGGTTGACAATTTCTTAGACTTCTTTTGTTATGTTTAGACTTACGAAGGACATAATCGTAAAATAATTTTTTGTTTGGTCATAAGGGTTAAATAATATTTTTACTATCTATTTAGGTTGGTTTTGCATTTGATTGAATTTGAGAGTTATTTTTATGTTTAATTTGAATATTTGGTTGTTGTTAGCAAATTTCCATTTAATTCATTGATAGACAACTCTTCAAATATTATTGTGGTCGACCCACTTTGACTAAAAAACGGAAAGGCAGTATGAATGAATGAATCATGAGTCTACCTTTGACCAAAAGCAACTTCTTTCTCCGAAAAGAAAATTCATGTATAACAAAAGCTGCGGTTAGGAACTATAGGGCATGACTAAATTTTGAATTTACTCCCCCAAAGTTTCAGTTTCATTCTCCAAAACACAATTCAAACTTGTTAGTCGAATTCAATGAGAAGCATAAGATGAATTACGACCCTTTAGCCTTTAACAGAAACACATACTTCTCTTCTCATATCACCGTATCAACAACCATATCGACAACTTCTCGGCGAATTGACATTTCTCTCTGGAAGCTCCGAGGGTGAGAGCATTAGCGTCTCCGATTTCGGACCTGAGAAACTCTCCGGGGCTGCAGAATTCTTCGGGAGACATGTCGTCTTGTCCTACAAAAAGCCAGTGAGGATCGAGGCTTCTCTCTTCCGTCGTATCTACGAGACTACGAGGAAGAGTGATATGAAGAAAGAGGTGAACATTTATCCCTTTGAATAGTAATGGCAGAATCTCTGTGATTTCAACTAGATTTAGGGCTCCTTTTGAATGTTTTTCCCAAAATTTCTGTAATTCAAGAGGATTTATAGGTCTGGTGATTTCTGTTATTTGATCCTTTGGTTTGTGATTCTAGTTAAGAGTTCTAATGATATCAGTGAGTTGTAAAGTCCTTTCTCCTAAAACCTTTTGGGATTCTCTCGGTCTTATTTGCTTAGATATCGTTTGATGTTAAGATTACACAATGATTCTTATGATGTTTGCATCAGTTATGAATCTCTTTTGTTGCTTCTTCCACTAAATTGCAATGTACCTCAACTGTTGGAGCAACATATTAACATAGGCGAGATATAGACCACCTTTGGAGGTACATAAGATCAAAGGTTATTGACTGACTAGTCCTTATATTTTCTGGTATTTGAACACTTAAACTTTTTGCTTTACAGGGGTGAAATGTGTCTGTAAGAAGATCAGAAGAAAACCCAAAGAACAAAGGTTTCAAGAACTAAATGAGAAGAATCAAATAATAACCGGATATGTTGCTTTTGTTGAGATGTCAAGCAATGGTTGAAGAATTGGGAGACACAAAAAGGATATGTTGCATGCGTAAAATGTTTCTACTTTGAGTTGTAAAGAGTTATAAAACATGTGTACATATTATTATCGTGGATAAACCCCCAAGTTTCTTTCGTAAACGAACACGAATTTAAACATATATATTTGCTTGTTTGACCATCATGGATAGCAAAATTAGTATCCACATGTACACATATTTATTGTACATATTTATGATGATATCCACATGTACAATACGGTGCAAGGAAAAAAAAAACAGATTTAGATAAGATAAGTATCTTTCTTGAGTTTAACATACAAAAAAAGAGAATTGGAACTCATTTAAGAATGTGAGATGATACATCATGATCGAGCAATGTAGAGACCAAAAACCAAAACCAAAGAAAAGAGATGGATAAGGAAGAAATCATCTTCTTTCTATCTCGAGGCACTAGTCATCTTCTTGTCTCCATTGAATTCACCAAGTCTCTCATCAAACGTGATGACTACATTCACACAATCACCATCATCCCCTGGCACTTACCTTTCGTTCCTCAATCCAACCTCTTGGCTAAATCTCCTCGCTTCAGAGCCTAGAATTCATCTTTTGCCATTGTCTGAAATTTAAAACCCTTATCCATTGGACCAAACTCACGAACAATTACATGTGTGTACTTAAACTGTTGGGTGCTGTTCGTTTGCTCACCCAGGTGATCCATCTGGGTGAAGATGCAAATCGATATTCGTTTTGTACATTATAATGTTACATCCAGATGGATCACCCAACTAAATTGTTAAAAACTCATCTCAAATTTTCACCCAAATAAAGGTGAGTTTTGATGGTGTGTATCTGGATGCAGATGCATCTAATTCAGTCCAAAATGATAAATGACAAAATAATTTTTAAAATCAAAAGAGATTTTCCCGTCAAAATCGGAAAAACACATTTTCTCGACAAAACCGGAGAAATGCATTTTTCTGGCAAAAACGCAAAAACACATGTTTCCGTAAAAACCGCAAAAACATATTATCCCGCCAAAATCGGAAAAACGCATTTTTCCCCAAAAAACAAATGTTCCCGCCAAAACCGCCAAAATCACATTTTTTCGCCAAAACCACAAAAATTACTTTTCGTCAACAGCATATTTTTCCGCAAAAACCGCAAAAAATATATTTTCTGCCAAATACGCAAAAATGCACTTTTCCCGTCAAAAACGCAAAAATGCATTTTCCCGCCAAAAACACGAAAAAACATTTTCCCGTCAAACCCGCAAAAACATACTTTTTCGTCAAAAACACGTTTTCCACCAAAACCGCCAAAAAGTATTTCCTTTTAAAACCGCAAAAACGCAATTTTTCCACCAAAACCGCATAAACATATTTTCCCACCAAAACCGGAAAACACATTTTTTCGTCAAAACACATTTTTTCGTAAAAATTGCAAAAATTATTTTCCGTCAAAACCGTAAAAATGTTGTTTTTCCGCCAAAAATTTTTAAAAATATATTTTAGTCATTTCATTAACAAGTCCACGTGATGCAGATGCAAGTTAAAAAATAAATTAAAAAGCAAAAGAACGTAGTTGAGTTCAGATGATTCATCTGGATGCATAAACGAAATGAAGAAACGAACAACATCCAAATGATCTGGACAAGACATCTAGATGGACCAACTGGATGCATCTTTAGATGGACAAACGAACAAGGCCATGCTCAACGTTGTTGACAACAATGCCACAACCTAAGCACTTGAACATCCTGTAAAGAAGCTAAGGTCTCGCTTTGCTTGTTCGGGTAATTACACTTGTCACCGATACAAGCTTCCTGATTTCTGCAGTGGTTAGTTCGCTCACCCTAGAAAGTTGAAACAATTTCAAGACCACATCAGAAACTGAATTACAATAAAATTTGATTCAAACGCAAACAGCAAACCTCTTGAGTAACTCTAAGAGCACGTTCTCCACTTGAATTGCTTGTTCATCGGTTACAAATCTCAGATTTTTTTGGCTCCGTCAGAGAAGGAGCACCACCACTATTTTCTTATTCCCGGAGCTATGTTTTCTGGGTTTATTCAGTTGTTATTATCGGAGGAGATTTTAGGAAGAAGCTCAAGTCCTTGCAATTCAGACCTCCGACTTTATTTTTTCTTCTCACAAACAGATTTTTGAAGCTTGCACCACCGTGGACGTCACACCGTGTTGGAGATCCGCCATCAAAACCGAGCTGGAGCTGTCGTAACACATCACCACCACAACCGTGGGTGAGTTTAAAGATTAGATGGAAAAATAAAAAGATCCCAAATTTGATTTGCAGATTTTTATCCCTCGATTCGAGAAATGGAGAAAAAAACTTAAACTGGTGACCAATGTTTAGGAGGAAAAAGATGATGAATTTGTTATTCCTCAAAATTGTTACCAATTCACTTGAATGTTTTGTCAAATTATTAGTAAATGGGTTCCATTACATTCCACTTTCTATGTTATTAAACAGAAGTATTTAAGCTTTTGTTTGGCAACATAGATAGCAGTTAAAAAAAAATGTGTTGTTTGGAAATATGGATAACAGTAAGTTAGAAAAAAAAAGTAATGGACTTATGCTATTAAAAAAATTGGAAGTCCATTACATAATATTAAAAAAACATGGATGGCAATCATGGACTTGGACCGCGGGCCTGACTCGTAAAGAACTGTCACGGGACGGTATTGAGACGAGGTTTTCTAGACCCGTAAATTTGCGGGCCTCGCGGGACGGGTCTTTGCGGGATTGGGTCTTTTGCGGGATGGACCGAAATGGGTCATGCGGGATTACATGGACCCGTATTTTTTTTCATTTCTTATTTTACATGAAAAAACGAGAGAGAGAGTGAGAAGAAAACGATTCTTGTGACTTTGCCCCTAGAAAACATAAGGAGTTCCGGCGATGACGACTCCAGCTCCGGCGATGACGATTCGAGATCCGGCGATGATGACTCCAGCTCCGGCGATGACGATTCGAGCTCTGGTGGTGTTTTGATTTGGTTTTCTCTTTTTATTACACACAACTATGAATTGCTTTATTACAATGTGGAATTTCTTGTTTAAGTTGGTTGGTTTTGTTTTCAATACTGTGAGATGGTGTTTTTCTTAAATTAAATTTGGTTACAATGGTGTTGTTTAGGAGAAAAGTTAGTTGTTTATAATGTCACTTCTATAATTTGACAAAGTGATTCACGATTTTTTTTTTGAAATCCAAAGAATTACAAAGAGGGATGGTTTGATGAAGACGTACAACACTTGAGCCAAGTTATTACAAAGACAACAACTCAATCAGATTCAAACTTAATAAAATCTTATGCTGATAACAAAAAAAAATGCATTTAACTCAAGAACGCAAGCTCAAACAGAGCTTTATGGCATTGATTTTGATAAGGCTTTAGTGAAGCTTAATGAGTTCTCTTCAACTCTCTTACACAAATCTTCCACTTGAACATTCATGAAGGAAGCTGAAGTAGGCGGTTTGATAATGAGGCATCCCGCGGGACGGCCCGCGAATGCCTATGTGTTATGCGGTACAGGTTTGGGCTTGCATCCTGAGGACCGCAGCCCGTGCGGGACAGGCCTACTGTGACCCGCTCGATGACTAACCTTCCGCGGTACGGGACGGGACGGGATGAGTAAACCTGTTTGACCTCTCTACTTGATATACATATTCAAATCAAAATAATAATCTGAAATTGATTTATATCAAAAATTCATTCAAAAATATATATATATATTCAAAATTTGATTTTTACTAACATATTTTCCAATAACCATTATAAAAATGTTTTCAATATATATAAGAAAAATACAATACAAAGCCCAATTTCAAACAACAACTTAAATTATGGTTTTAATATTTCACATTGAAATTTAAAAATATAATATATGTGATCATTTATATGATTGTACGTATAGAACTTATTTGATGGTACGTATAAAATACGATTAATTATATTGTAACCTATGATGACACATATAGGATATATAATAGTGATTAGGGGTGGACGTTCGGGTTTGTTTTTGGGTCTGTTTGGGATTTCGTGTTCGGTTCAGATCTTTGAGGATTCGGTTCGGATTTGGATAACCAATTTAAATTGGTTTGGCTTAAATAGTTGGATAGAGAATTAATAATTATTTAAATATTTTTGGAATTTTGAGTATATTTTAACTATTTTAGATATTTATGTTTGATTATTTGTATATATTTTTAAGTATTTAAACGAACTTAAAAGTATCTTATATATTATGGATCTTTTATATATATTAAATCTAAAAATAATTAATATATATATAAGTATATAAATCTATTTTGGATACCCAAAATACTTCGGTTCGGATCGGATTAGGTTTCAGTTCTTCAAATACCAAAATTTTGAATAATTCAGATATTAAATCAATTTCGATTCGGATTTGGTGCTATTTATTCGGATTGGGATCGGTTAGATTCTTCGAATTCGAGTTTTTTGTTCAACTCTAAATAGTGACATTAAAAACAAATAGCATCATATTTTTTTTTAAATGCATCTGCGCGTCCGCGCGGATCAAAATCTAGTTTCCTCTCGTATGAAGAAACCAGCGGAAGAAATATTTCCTCCTGTAAAACTGAAGAGGAACAAGTGGACTCTAATTTAAGCTTTAAAAGTTCAAATAACAAAATAAAATTTCAGATAGATTAAAATGTACCGCAAGACTAACAAAATATTCACACATCTACATCTAATATATTACTTTGACCTCACGTTATATACAAAAAGAAGTTTAAACTTATCTTAATTTAACTCATGATCATCCAACTATATAAATATTAAAGTACGTTTACTGCATTGAACATAGTAAAACATAAAAAGAGTTAAGAAGATTTATGCTTTATATTTTCTTTTAGAAAAAGCTAGCTTTTTTGGTGACAAAAGTTAACTTCGAGTAGTCTGAGCAACATCAAAGTATACCATAGAGTTAACTTTAAAGTTTCATAGTTTAATCATACGTATGATTTGGTGAAAAATTTATATTTATTGAATTCTGAAAACATCTGTTCATCTTGATGTTTACTATTTATGTTTATTATTACTTGTTCAGTTATTTCTCTACATTTGTTCCTTTTCATTCAATTATTTTTCCAATTCAATTCTATAAATAAAATTTTGTTCAAAAAAAAAATTTCCATTCGATTATTTTTCCAATTCAAAAAATTTCCATTCGTTTTGTTCAAAAAAATTTCCATTCGTTTTGTCCATCATTGGGTCATAAGTTGAAGTCTGGAACTTTTGTTTTTGTTAATTGCCGAAAGCAAGAAGGATAGACTTGAAATTTCATGTTCTCAGTTGTATTGAAATCCTTGGACAAAGTGTCTTAGTAGCAAATAGTGTTCTATTATAAAGATGAAAAGTGACTTAAAATGTAATATTTTCATGAATCATTAGCTAGCCTTTGATATATTTTCTCGACATTTTTATAAGACCTAAATAAACTTCCTAAGCAATATATCCCATCCTCGATGGCTCCATGTCTGCCCTCATACAGTCATGCGACATATGGATTAAAAAGAATAGATATAAATATGGTGAGCATAATATCTAGCTCAATATTTATTAAAGACAAAGCATGTCATGGAAAAAAAAGAAGAGACGGAATACTACACCAATTCACATATTAAAACAAAAAGCAGATTATATATACTCCATCAGTTTCGCAAAACAATATCACTTTAACATATTTCACGCAAATTAAAAAAAATTAGAATATACTAATTTACTTTTATTTACTGTATAATAAATTAAATAAAATAATTTAAATAAACATCTATTGGTTAATTAAGAGAATAAAAAAAATTATGTATGAAAGATTGCGTTGAAATTGTGAAATGATATTTTTTTTAAAACCAAAAAATGTTAGAACTACACTTTTTAAGAAACAAAGAGAGTAATCTCTATAATATTATTTGAGAAGTTGGTTTCTTACATGTCATGCTCACTTTAATTCTCAATGCGGATAATTATGAAAGTAACCTTAATGAACTAAAAATATAATTTTTTATTGTCACAAATAACAATTATTCATGTTTCCTTTTTATTAGTAAAATTAGGATTAAATTTAATTAAAATTTCCTTTTTTTGTCCTAAACCACATAAATAATAAAAAGAAATATCTATATAATATAAACATAGATTTTTATATAAAAATAATTTTAGTTTTATTATTCTTTATGTTTCATAATACAATAATAATAAATTATCTATAAAATTTAAAAATATATACTTACAAATATATATACATAATTTCAAAAAAAATGACAATAGAGTAATTTAGAAATTCTATTCTAAAATATAATATTTTTATTATATTTTGATCAAATAATTATCAAGTAAATAGTTGTAAACAACATAAATTATTATTTAATATCTTATTTTTTTTTTAAAATGATTATATCTTATGACTATTTAAAACCAAATAAAGTTTTAAAATGTGAGGCTGTAACAAGATAAGTAATATTCTATTATAAATATATTTTTGATTAATGATTAGAATTTTTTTTATCATCAATTAATGATTAGAATTTTATATCAAAAATTAACAATATTTCAATTTTTATTTTATTTTATTGAAAAAACATACTTCAAGTTATACAAATCTCACAAAATATATTTATCATCCTAAGATAAAATTTTAAAAAAATCTAATAAACAAGATGTTCTTATTTTAGTCTAATTGTAACAAAAAAATTGTGATTCATTTCAAATAAATTGATACAATCCAATATAGTAAAATATGATTAACCAACCACTCTTAATATGAACAATAAAATCAACCAATTATTATGAGTGTGTATGAATTTTAAAATATTACAACTTATGTTTATTAATGCCACTCTGATTTAATATTTATATTTCCTCTTTTTTTGGGGGGGAATTTTCATGTTTACCATTTTGTTGGTACCATTATTCATATTTTTTTGTGCACACCATTATTCACGTTTACCATCACTAAAAACACATTTTCGAAAATACCTTCTTCATGAGGCAAAAAACTCTTATACTCTTACTCTATATATATTATAAATAATTATTTATATAAACTAAAAATTAAAGAAAAATTATGTTCTGTTGTAAACTTAAGAGAATGGAATCTGTAAGTTCTTGTTATATTAATCAATCATAAGATGTCCTTATATATAGGAGTTACAAAGACATAAAAAGAAAGACATAAATATGGAAAGTGTACAAATACACGGAAAAGAAAAATAGAGTTTCCCCTTCTCTAAGCCGCCTCTCTCTCTCTCTCTAGGTGTTGGGCCGGTTTATGGACCGGGCCGGTTGTGGACATCCATCATATGGTTTATAACACTCCCTCTTGGATGTCATAACCATTCACAGTTTGTAATACGCTTTGGATGTTGCCTCATTAAAACCTTATCAGGAAAATCCAGTGGGACAAAACCATGATGAAAGAAGAAAGGTACAACACGTATTACTCCCGCTGATGCGAACATCACTGAAGGTCTTTCAGTCGACGCATCCCAACCTGATGGTTGAGCTTCATGGACGCCAATGACTAATGGTCTCAATACCATATCATTGTGGATCCGAGAGATAACATGTATCAATCAAAACATATTAACCCTTCTTTGGGTTTTGGTTAGTATAATGTAATCTCAAATTTTTAGTTCCTTGTAGGTAACATAGGGTGTATTTTATCCAGTCTCAGTCCCTTATGTTCGGACATGACCTAAACCTAGACAATAGTTTTACATCAATACTCATGTCCGGATGTGTATGACATGACAAATACATCAAGGCAAGTCGCCAATTGTACTTAAGGTAAGGGACATGTATGTCTTTATTTTCAGTGCCACGTGGTCGAACATGAGCTAAACATATATAAGAGATTCACGGCAAGAACACATGTCCGGCCTAGTATGGCTTGCCTATTACATCAAGGCGCCAATGGCATTTGGGGAAGGGACTTTACCGGACCAAGGACATATTTCTTGTCCTTCTTGGGACCAAAGGATCCGTGTCCAAGTTAGGGGTACTCACGACCATGTCCTTTTTGGGAGTTACAATGGGTTTGTGTCCGGACCAAGGGACCTTATGGGACAACTCAATGGGCGAGCTTTGGTCCATGTTAAAACCATTTGAAGACCTTTCTATAAGTCCTTTGATGCACAAGGATTCCATCATTTAAGATGTTCAATTTGTAATCCTAAACAAAACTTTGTTTGTCCCAAATTTTCATTTCAATCTCTTTCTTTAGATAATCGTTTGAAAGTCACTCCATAGGTTCCTAGGATATTAACATATACTTGTATACTTTAGTTCTCAAGAACTTGTTGCATTTGACAACTCAATACCCTCTGGGACTTTTATATATATCTCATTATCCAGTGGACCATACAAGTAGGCGGTTTCTACATCCTTTAACCGCAAGTCTATTTTTCTTCTTTTATGGCCAGACTTGTTAGGAATCTAAATGTTTGCTGCATCCACCATAGGGGAGTACGTCTCCTCATAATTGATTCATGGTCTTTGTGGAATCCTTGTGCATATGGCCGTGCCTTATATCATGCTATCTCGCCATGTATCATTTCTTTCACAAAGACTCATTTTTTTCCAATTGGTTTCACATCTAGAGGTGTCCGAACTATGGGACTAAAACCTCTCTTTTCTTAATGAACTTAACTCCACGTCCCCTTTCCATTTGATCTACTCTGATTTTTTGAGTGCACTCATGTATGGACGTGGGTTCATGATCCTCATTCATTTCATAATCTCAAGTGCTACACTGCATGCAAATATATCATCAATGACGACTTTCTTTCTCTTGTTCCATTTGTGTCCCGGACATGACATAACTTATTGAGGTTTCATTATGACATTCAGTACCCTGAAGCTTGGCGTCTCAAGCCTCATTGTTAGACACCTTAGGTACAACCATGTTTATGGTTTCCTCATCCACGGCCGTGGCTTTTAAGTTTGTCCATCTTAGGATCAACCATGTCTAGGATTCCCTCGTCCACAGATTCATTAGAACCTTTCTTTAATATATGAGGGATCTTATCTTTGGAACTTATTGGTCTACCACATTTCAAACGTGCCTTAGAATCAGTAGCAACTTGATTGTGTCCTTCTTGAACATCATTTCGAATTTGGTGCATTTACAGCTGGTATATATGACTTAGTCATTCTATTCGGGTCAGTAACGGAATCTGGCAATTGTTTAAGCTAGCTTTTGTATAATCTTTTGGACTTCTAAATCTCATTCTTGAGTCCGAGGATCTTGCCAATATAAGGATGTATGATTCCATGTAATTTCTTTTACTCTTTTACCAGCTTATTACTTTCTCCCCC
>NC_027751.1:24129311-24130922 GCF_000695525.1 Brassica oleracea var. oleracea | reverse complement strand
AAAGCAATAAAATAAATTCAAAGTGATAAAACAAAGCAAGTATAAAAGCAAAACAAACACATAAGTCGAAATCAACATTATTCTTTTAGGCAATCAGAAATTTCATATTCCGTAGGATCATCTCTTTCATGATCAAAATCATATTTACCATCTTTATATACCAAGTGGGCTTCAGGATTCTTCCCTTTTAGACTCTCTTGATAGAGGCAACAAAGATGTTTGAGAGTCCTACATATCTTAGCCCAATGGTTTCCCATTCCAAATCTATGGTACACTGATTTGGTCGAGCTTTGTGGTTTAAAGGATATACCATGGTCTCTGCCTCGACCATGGTATCAAATTAGGTTGATACCCACGGCCTTTGCCATAGTGGTTCTCACTGCCAAATGTATAATAGTGGCCATGGCCACATCCTTTCTATCCTCCACGGCCATGGCCGTGTGGTCTATCATCCTGGACGTGGTTAGATTCTTTGGATTCTTTCTTTTCCTTTGCGACCTTATTGGCTTCAGGTAATGGGGTTGATCCAGGAGGTCTCAATTCATTGTTTCTCATCAGTATTGGAGGCTTAGCTAGCAATAGACTCATCCATAGACTTGTAGTCCGGGATTCTGAGATTCCTCCATAGCTTTTGGTAATAACACCTTTCTTTGGTGATCATATCTCGAATTGAATTATGTCCAAAGGTCTAGAGGATTCTCAATTGTCAAATACTGATCTTTGAGACTCTCAATAAGATGATGGCGAATAATTAATATTGTCTTGTATCAATCTTTCTCATTTGCATTATTGCCTTCTATAATACATTCACCAAGTCTTTATGACTTTAGGATAATCTTTGTATCCAATACCCACTGTAAATAATTATCTCCAGGGAGATTTAGGGCAGCAAAATCCAGGTTGATTTTCGACATCTCAAATCATATATCACTCAATATTTAGGTATAATTTTTCATGCGGCCTTATTCTTAAAAACAATCAATTCGGATTTCAATCTTGTGAGGAAAATGAAACTATCAATCTTATCAATCTTAAAAGCATTTAATCATTCTTTTATCAAGACTAGCAAAACGGATTCAATTAATCACTCAATCAGTTTCAAGGCTGATTTTAGCAAGTTTCAGATATGAGGATTAAGGTTAGGACTAGAATTAGGGTTTCATGATTTCTAATCAGATCAATCAATAAAATCGAACCTAGCATACAATCTTAAACCTCAAAACATTAGATTTTATCATGAATCTATCAACCTATCAGATTATATAAGCAAAGCAAGCTAGTAACCAATCGGATTCAATCAATGTTTTAACAGGCTGGTCGGTTTAATCAATTTTAAATCAGATGAACAATTAACCAAGCAGGATGAGAAAATAAATCTATCAATCCTAACTGTGATCAAAACATTAATAAAAACAAGCAGGTCGGATTTAATCAAGACTTAAACAAATCAGAATTATTAAACTAGCAGGATGAGAATAATAAATTCAAACAATTCTAGCAACATAGCATCAGATTCAATCAGATTTAAAACCTCAATGATCAAAACCGAAAACAGTTTTGATTTCAAAAATATTAGATTAGAGTTTTAATATGTGATTTGATAATTATAGT
>NC_027751.1:24121065-24129223 GCF_000695525.1 Brassica oleracea var. oleracea | reverse complement strand
GGTTTTAATCATGTAGGAACATGATTTAGGGTTTAGGGTATCGAACTTTAGAGCTTCGATTTACTCATTAAGGTTTGATTTATTATCCTATGGATTTATCATAAAGATTAGGTTTTATGGTTTCATTCTTTATCAAACAATCCAAATTTGATTCATATGTTCTTAGATTTCGAATTACCTTTTAGCTTAGTTGATTGTTGAAACCGGACCACCAAAGAATGAACCTCGAGCTGGACTGGACGCTAGCTGACTGCGAACGGATTGAGGCTGAGGCCGCGAGCAGCTGATCGGGGACGCGAGCTGTTTGTTGTCGGATCGCGAACGGCTAGATCGTCTGGTGCAAACGGGACGCTTGCTGTCCGGGAACGCGAGATGTCCTGGATGGTAGCTGAGGCTGAGTTCGTCTAGGATCAGGAACGCCTTGGGCTGGAGCTGATCGGGGACGTGAGCTGGAACAAGAGACGCGATCGGATGATTACGGTTCGTCGGGTCGCGGCTAGGTTTAGGGTTTTGCGATTTTTGTTTTGGCTCAGGGTGTTTAGAGTTTCGTGCTGATAACGTGTTGTAAACTTAAGATATTGGAATCTGTAAGTTCTTGTTATATTAATCAATCATAAGGTGCCCTTATATATGGGAATTACAAAGAGATAAAAAGAAAGACATAAATATGGAAAGTGTACAAATACAAGGAAAATGAAACTAGGGTTTCGCCTTCTCTAAGTCCTCTCTCTCTCTCTCTAGGTGTTGGGCCGGTTTATGGACCGGGCCTGTTATGGACATCCATCATATGGTTTATAACATGTTTTCAAATTTTACTTTTTCAAATTAAAACTTTTTATTAAAAAAAAATTCAAATTTGTTTTTTCAAAAATATTCTTTTTCCAAATTTTGTTTTGAAATTCAAAACTTCTTTTTGAAACTATTTTTAAATTTTTTTAAAAGTATTTATTATATATTTATTCGAACCCTAAACTCCACATTCCAAATTAAAATTAAGATTACTTAAACCTTTGGTTATAAATTGAGGGTAAAAGTGGTTAAGGTAAACATGAAAAGTGGTATTATGAATGTGATATTTTTTGCAATTTCCCTTTTTCTAAATTAATATATACCAATTTATAAAAAATTTACAAATATATTTACAAATATATTTACAAATATAATTGTATAAAAAGAACTACATGAATTTAAGAAAAAAGATAAATCAATTTTAACATGATAAAAATTGTTGTTTTAATTTAAAATAATAGACATAAATTAACATATCAAAAATAAATATTTGAAATGATACAAAATATTATATGTGAAATCTCATATCTAATTAAGATAGGAACATAGTGATACATATTTTTTTATTATATATATAAATTACAAAATAACTTAAAATTTATAAACAAGAGCAAAATATATTTATCAATTATTATAATTTAATTATTACGTAAATATTTGTATCCGTGTATGAGCATGGGAGAATCACCATATAACTAAAAATAAAGAAGAAGAAACATCAGTTTTGAACTTGTAGTAGTTAACGACAATGACTAGGTTACCGCTTTGGTCATAGAAAGTGTATCTTTGTTGGAAGCCAAACTTTGTAAGCTTTTGAATTGTGTAAAATTTTGGATTAATGTGAAGAAAAATATAGATCAAATGTCTTTTGAGATTAGTGTAATTTTATACAAAATTTTGATAATGCCTCCATTGAAAATTTAAATTTGTAAATATAGTAATAATGTGTTTTAGTTTTATCACAGTTAAAAATTGTTTCTAGATCCACTACTATACACATATTTCTACAATGGCGGTGTGGGAAATTCCAAATGTAAAATAAATTATTAAATATATCTCTTTAACCATCCATCTTTAAAAGGATTACTTTAGGCATACATATGTATGAGAGACATGAGGATCCCATCAACTCGATTTGAAAGGACTGCTCAAACCTAGTGCATATGACCACGAGCCCGATGAATTGGACAGCTTTTGCTTCGGAGATTGATGTGTTACGGAGTCTATAGAATAACTTCGAGAGCGTGAACCTGCTTCATGTTTCTCGGAGAGAGAATGGTTGGACAAACCAACTTGCGAAAGAGGCTAAGATCAGAGGTTTTATCTTCTCCTATATAGATCAGACATTGTCATATAGAGGTGCTCTTCGGAGAACCGTTGGCAGCTGACAAAAAAAAACACACATCTTCAAAACTTCATCATCAGCCTCAACTGCACTCGAGGGCCAAAAACAGAGTTGAATTTTAATGGATCTGTTGCTTCCTTTTCAAGTTTCAACTTATGAACTCTAGTTTGAGCATTTTGTAGGTCGAACCAAACAAGGTATGCTTAGGTGACATAATTTTTCATTTTTTTTTGAAAAATAAATACTTCAAAAGAAGTGTATGAAATTGTATTACACCACTAATTAGTTGTATTATTCTTGCTGCTAAGTTTGGCTTATAAGAAAGAAAACTGAAGAAACAAACTGATGCAGGCTTGAATGGTCAAGCAATTGCAAGGAAATCACAGCACAAAGAATGCAAAGATTAAAGGAATACACCCACATATATAGACACATCAAGGTTTTCCACTTTTGGGTTCATCAACACACCAGATGATATCTACCAAAGGTTTTAGTGCATAAACCAGAGTACTAATACTTGCAAAGCAACCACATAACTGAACAGCTACATATAACAACCAACACTGAATAACAGAAACACTTTGCACAAAATATGAAAATATTGGTTTAAAGTTTCTCAATGCTGGGGATAGCCAGGAGGTGGGTAAGATGCATGAGGGTATCCTTGAGCCGGCGGGTAAGATGCAGGAGGGTAGCCGACAGGAGGAGGGACATGTTGATCAAAACGGGACATCTACTGAGCCGCTGGCACGCCCATTGGTTGAGATCTAAACACTCCACCTCTTTTGTCCATTTCAAGCTTGTGTTGTGTCTGCAGAGAAAGATTGGGTTTTGGTTATATATACACCTCCTAAGAAAATATAGCTTTACAAGCTAGGAAATTAATTTCTAGATTTTGTTTCCTTGTACCTGCATACACGAGCAGACCCTGCAAGAAAAATCCAAAACCGTGCGTTAAAAGTACTGGCAATGCGTAAACATTGATATATAAGAGGTTAAAGTGGACATACAAAAATTAACATAGAAAGAGTAAATACATGCATGCAGTAGACCATTTCGGCATAACAAGAAAGTATCTGAGACGCCTTAGAAAGTTCCTCACCACTAACAAAGCATGCAACACTGGAGAATATGCAAGCGACTTGGCTTAGGCATAACATAAATCCCTACAAGCGACTTGGCTTAGGCAGAACATAAATCCCTGCAAAACGCCAAGATGAGATTTGTCTTCATCTCACACATATTCATTATGTGTATACTAGAAGGAAAAGAGAGTACAATAATGCAATTGTCGCATTGTGTTGTCTGGATGTTGAATTCATCTTGCAGAAGAAAGCAAGTAGAGGCCACCGAGTTTCCGAAACAGAGGAAAACCTAAAAATTACAATTACAAGTTGATTCAAACAAACGTCAAATCATTAGAACACCAAAAATAAGAGGTCTAATTCACAGATGGAAGTCAGACCTCGGTTTAGGAAGAATATTTAGTGTATCAAAAAGTATATACTCTTTTCACATATTAGGCGTGTAGAGGAGGGTATCCACATTAACACCAACCCTAATTCTTCTATTATATAATAACCCTACAAACCTTAAGTTAAAATCATTAGCTTCTCTTTTCTTGAACTTACGGCAGTAGCTTATCTTTTGAAGGGTTTTTAGTTGATTACTAACTATCTTCTTTACGACAGTAGCTTCTACTCATTCTTTGTTTATATCATAGTTTCTTCTCCTTAAGTCAGTAAATTTTTCTTTAATATAAGTTTATTATCATGACTTGTTTATATCATACGCTCATAGCTTCTTCTCATTCCATGTTTGTATGCGTTGTAGTTGTGAATTGTGATCATGTATTGTTTCTATCATAGCTTCTTCTCCTTAATTCAGTAGCTTCTTCTTTAATGTAAGTTTATGATCATAACTTGTTTATAGTCAATAACTTCTTCTCATTCCATGTTGGTTTATGTTGTAGTGGTGATCATGTCGGACGCTGGAGCTGGCTCATCTCAAGGAGGAGGGTCTCAAGAAAAAGGATTCCAAGAAGAAGGATAACAAGTGGATCTGGGAAGGAAGTATGGAACCATTGTTGATAATAACATCAACCACTGGAAAGTTGGAATTACCTTATTTAAAAGTGTGATAACTTTTTCATCATAACTCCTATGACATTTATTCAACTTCGTGGTGATTTCCACTAGTTTATGTATCCTAATAAAACTTCTTACATCATGATTCATCATCGTTTGATTATAATGATGAAGAAGTAGTCATATTCTCAAACATGGAAAAGTGGAATCACCTGATTTGAAAATGAGAAAACTTCTTTATCATAATTCCTATGAGATTTATTCAACATTGTGGTGATTCTCCACTAGTTTCTGTAACCAATTAAGATTCTTACATCATGGTTTATCTTGGTTTGACTGGAATGATAGAAGTAGTAGCTCATTGGGGAATGCTACAAAGCCACCGAGGAGGTAATGCTGCAAAGCCACCGAGGAGGTAATGCAAAGATGATCACTTTAGGCTGTTATAATGTTCACCATCCCTCAGCTGTTTTCAATGACCGCACTATTCTTGATCACATCCACCAAAATCTTGACCATCCCTCTTTTTCTATTCATGACCAAACCGATTCCATGCACATCTCCCCTTTTTAAGGATATAACAGACCACACAGACAACAACTAAGGCCAAAGTACATTGAATGTGCAAAGTAACATTTTGTGTAAGTTTGCAAACTAAAGTACCCTAATGTGTAACCAATGGATTAATCTCATTTTTTTTTGAAACAACGAATATAACAATACTTATTAAATAATATAAAAAATAACTTAGATCTAGCACAAAGTAATGATAATATCACTCCGGAATAAATCAAGAAGGACTTCTAAAGAAGAAGATGCATTTACTGAAAAAAGAACCGCATCTTAAAGCATTAAAAGGAAGATCAGAACACTTAAGTTTTATCATACTATGACAAAGCAAAAGGGAAAACAAAGTTACTTAATCACCTTGAGCAATTGTTGGAACACACTATTTTCAAGATTAATTAACTAACTCAACAGTTAATACCCTGCGTGTGAGCAGTGTTAACAATTCCGTAGTGATGTTCTGCTTTAGCCTATTTAGGGCCCACATGCTAAATTGAAAGTAGTTTGATATCAGTTTTACTCTCTCTCTCTCTCTCTCTCTCTCTCTCTCTCTCTCTCTCTCTGATGTTTCACAGGAACATTAGGTTAAGAAAGGAGTATTTCTATATGAATAACTTGGAAGTGATAGGACCATATTATATAAACTACGGAGAACTGAATATTGTAAAGAATAAGATTAATAAGATTATACCAAAGATTAAGAAAATGATGATACAAAATATATTCTCAGACTCAAAAAAGAAAAGAAGAGAAGACACAAAATATAAAGAATCAAATATTCAAGTGGGAGAATTCTTTTTACTTACTTGTTTGTATATATGTGTCACATGAGTTAACACAATAGCTCCTTTTATACAGAAAAAATGAAGACACGTTATGTCATTATGGAGTCAACAAAACGTACCATTTAAGTGCAATAATGGAATTTGAATTCCTTAATTCATAGCTCTTGTAGGTTTCTCTTTTTAATTAAGTCATAGAGAGGTTTTTGACCAAATCAAAATCCATCAATATACTTTGTTGGGTTAATATTTTACATTTAAGTAAATACAAAAATATTTTAAGAATAAGATTTTAATATAGACTAATAGACATAAAGTCTAATTAATCAATTAAATCAATATTCAAACCCAAATACCCAAAGTGATACATTTGCTTAGTTTTTATACTTAGCCAAATATAAAGCTTTACAAGTTTTTTATATCATTCACTTTGGACCTCCATTTTTCATTCAAAACAACTCCGATTTTGACCAACAAATACACTAATTCATAGTGTTCACGGTGATGATTACATCGTGTCCAAATTCCGGTCTTTCCGGCAGACGTCTCCGTCGAAAAACCCATTGAAAAAATGGTAAGTATACATTGATTCCTTTGAAACTCTCTTGTCAATGTCTTTATGGTTTGTGTTTGCAGAATGGTTATATATATTTCTCTAATAAATTATGTGGTGCAAGCAGTTCCACAGAGTCATATTGATAATGAATATGCAAATGCAACAGAAAAAGATGCCAAGATTTTTTTGACCATATCTAGAGATCTTAGTGCTCCACTTACGGGATTCGTCAAGGTACGTATATCAAGTTTAGTTTTGGTCCATTTATATTGTATAGATATCAACATTATTGTGAAGTTCCGTATTAATTTTACTATGTTTCGGATAGTGATTTGTGCGTGTTGTGATTGATTGGTTTATTAACTTTATGCGTGGAATCTTTTTGCAGGAGTTGAAGAGTGTATTTCCTAACACCAGGAGAATGAATCGTGGTAGTCAGGTATGTGCCTTTTCTCTGTCTTGTGTACTTTACCATCTTATAGAATCTAGTTTTGTTTTCCAGTTGGTCACTGCTTGTGGTTTCTTTCTCATATTTGTCGTTAAGTTAACCTATAATGGTTTTAGCTCCTTTTGGACCATTTTGTTTCCTGGCTGTAACTATCACATCATACCTTTACTTACATCAGATCACGTTCCAGTTATGCGTACCATAATTAGGTTCAAAGATTGGAACGTGTAGATTGCTTAAGTCTATTGAAGTTTGAGAGTAACTTGTAGTGACTTTTATGCAACGCAATACCCATTTATATACTTACTTGTTTCTTTGTCAGGTCGTTTCGGAGATTATTGAAACTGCATGGTCGCATGCTTATACTGAAGTGATATTTGTTACTAAGAACCGTGGTAAGCCTGAGCAATATCCTCATGTCATTTTTGACAACTTTACAAGTCATGTTTATTCTCTAAAACAGATTCACTTCCTTCTTTACTGCAATTCAAACGAGTTCTACTCTGTTTGTTTGTTTTCCGTTTATAATGTAATACATGTTGATTTTCTTTTTTCTTTTGGGCAGATGGGTAAAAGAGTTGCGAGCATGTTAAAACACATGTTCCCAGTGGATGCAAGATGTATAATTACTAATAAATCTGATTATATTTCTTTCAGGTACAAGTTTTTGTTTCCCAAGATATATGTGTTTGTTTGTTTTCTGTTTGTTAAACTTTCTTTGAAAATGATTGTGGGCATATTTGTAGGAATCATGTGTATGATAAAGGAGAAGGAGGCCCAAAATCGATAGAGCTAAAAGAAGACGGTCCTCGGTTTGAGTTGCGGGTCTACCAGGTATTATGCATTATTTGGTTTATTTTGGCTCGAGTCTTCATAACTGACCTGAAACAGATGAACATTTTTTTTTGATTCGATTTGGTTTGACAAAAAGATTGGTTTGCTAAATTGTATTTTGAAAATGTATTATACCGTTCTGTTTGATTATGTATATGTGGCAGAATGAATCAAGTACCTTAATATGAAAGCTGTTTTTTGGTGATGCGATTTTTGTTTGTTTGGCAGGTGGAACAATGGAACTAGAGGAAGCAGAGATGGAATGGGTTTCTTGGACAACACTTGAGAAGTCTTTGACAAACTATGTTTTAACTCTGTGTTGATAGTGAAAAATTGATTCTCGGATGATTAAAATTAGCATTGTTATGAAAATAAAGGGAAAATCTATATCTTTATTAGACAATAATAAGCCTTTTATATAGGGAATTACATAAGTATAAAACCCTAATACAATATGGGTTAGGAAATACAAAGACATAAGAATATTGACCTTCGAATATGGGCTTCCACCAGACCTTGGTTTATAACACTCCCCCTTGGAAGACCATCTCCGAAGTGGTTTGTAATATGCTTTGGATGTTACCTTATTAAAACTTTTCCAGGAAAACTCAATGGGATAAAACCATGGTGGAGGAAAAAGAGTACAACACGTATTACTCCCCCTGTTGAGTACATCTCTGGATGTCAATAACGCCTTAGTAATTAGATCCACCAAATCTTCGCTTGAGTGAACTTGGACGGACAAACAAC
>NC_027751.1:24118333-24120743 GCF_000695525.1 Brassica oleracea var. oleracea | reverse complement strand
GAACTTTCACATAATTTCGTTATCCAGTGGACCATATAGATATGTATTTTATTTTTCAGACTTATAAGGAATCATAATGTCATTGCATCCACCACATAGGAGTATGTCTCCTTTATAATTGATTCCAGGTCTTTGTGAGAACCTCATGCAATTTCGCCATTCTTATTATAATTTCTCACCAAAGACTTACTTATGTCCAACTGGTTTGACTACATCTCTTCTCTTAAGAGATTTCATATACCACGTCTTATAGCATTATCAATTTGCTTCATGATCCTCGCTTTTGTCAAGCGCTTTTGTATTCACATATTATATCATCATCGACGTCGATATTATTTTACTGGTTCCATTTATAATCCAGACATAACATAATACATTTAGATCTTATTATTTTCAGGTATCTGATCTTTATTCGTGGTCATGTTTAAGGTTTCTTTTGGACAACCTTAATTTCGGATATGCCATTTCAATTTTATGCTCTTCTCATTTTCGAGTAATACATGTATGGAACCGTCTTATCTTAACTAAGTCCAATATCAATTTTATTAGAGCATAACCCGCTGGTATATTTCAGTTTGGGTCATCAAACATGTCTGGCAACTGACTTGTTTAAGTTCTGAGAATGATTCATTCTTTGGACTCTTATTCTATATTCATATTTGAGGATCATTATTCATTCTCGAAATCGTTTACAAGCTTATGATTTCTCTCTCTGATGTTGGATATACGGATTTATCTAATCTATGGCTTAGCCTTAATCATATCTCTCGTGACTTTCTGTATTCTTATGGAGATTTATATCCAACGTATACACTTAATTCAATTTCAAATCCCATCTTATAACCTTGTGGTGGAGCAACTTATTTAAGTTCTCTATATGGGAACATTAATTCTTGACCCTTTATCAAATTCATGGGAGAGTCTCTATTTGTTCTTTGGCATTATGCGAACAAATTTTGCTGCAACTTATAAGGATTCATAAATCCACCGATATCACCAATTACTCTTACAAACTTATTGCAAATTTTGACAAGGATATGTATAACCATATGTCGTCACATATGATGGATGATCAGTCCATCCGTGGGTGATCAAGCCCACGAAATTTCTTGCTTATTTTCGAAATATCATGGTGAATATTCATATTATCAATTCCCTTATTCAAAGGGGCAGCATATCTTAAACCATTTAATAGAATGTCACATACTTAATCAGAATGGCATGACCGATTTGCCAATCATTAATCTCCATATAATCTTTCTGTTGTGCAATTTCGTTTTCAGATTTGATTTTGGCCGAGTTCTATTTGGGCTATTGTTGTCCTGGATGCTTAACTTATTTAGGAATTTTGGGATTCTCTGATTCTCCCCCTCGAGATAATAACACTTAATGTTCATTTATCTCGTATTGATTCACAAACTTAGGTAATTTAATATCAAATTTTGTTCCCTTAGACAATAATTTTGAAAACATCATGCATTACATAAATCAAAGTGTGCAACAAATAGTCAGAAATAAATTAAGTCTGATTGATTTAAATTCGGCCAAGATAGATTATTCAAAAGACTTTGGCCAAGGAATTTTTGGCCAAAGGGATTCGGCCAAGATGATTTTACCAAAATGCTTTGGCCAAGATGATTTTACCAAAATGCTTTGGCCAAGAGATTCTATTAGTTTGACTAGATTTCATATTTGGCCAATAGAAATTTCAATTTGACCAAGCTTTTGCATTCGGTCAAGGTCTTTTAAAGGTTGGCCAAAAGAATTTAGACTTTGCATTTGATCAAGATTTAAGCTAGGCCAAGCTTCTACATTTGGCCAAGGATTTAAAGATCATGCGATTGTTCATTAGGCCAAACATAAGTTTCGGCCAGGCCAAATACGAATGGTTCTAGGATTCTTATAGATTTCGGCCAAGGAGTAATTTTATGATCAGATTTTAAGTTTTAAACAAGTGATCATGTCTTAAAATTTGGCTAAGATTTTATTTGGCCAAGGATTTGAGAAACGATCCTACAAATGTTCATATGAACATGTATAGTCTTGGCCAAGCCAAATCCAAACAGTTTTAGGATTTGGTTATGTGTTTCAGATTTGCTAAATTTTTCAGCATATGATTCAAGGTTTAAAAAACACATATAGGCCAGACAATGTAATCGAATCAAGTTTAACATATGATGAAGTTTTGATCCTACGGCCAAGCTTTTAATCATGCGGATAGGATTTCATGCAATCTCTATGTTTTAAACAAGCAAGACATCATTTTCAATCAAGTAATCAGCTAGCAAATCAAATTTGGATCATGTGAGCATGTGACTAAGCAAATTAAATCTAGGTTCCATGCTACATGCAATCGGATTTTATCTTTAACAATCAATCCAGATTTTAATTTCTTAGCATGCGAACTAGA
>NC_027751.1:24117819-24118277 GCF_000695525.1 Brassica oleracea var. oleracea | reverse complement strand
CGATTCAGATTTTAAACATATCATGTGATCAAGCAACCAAATCAGATTTCAATCAATAGCATGTGATCAAGGCAATTTCTATTTCTAATAGGATTTAATCATGCGATTTCAATTTCCTAGGTCTAATCAATTTTTAAACAATTAGCATATGAATAATTTCAAACTAATCATGTAATTTTATCCCTAGGTTTCATATGATCAAATTCTGGAATTCTAATTTAAATTATTAAGTTTTAAATTTTCAGGAAATTCCAATAAACATGCGATCAGATTTTAGGTTAAACTTCAAATCGTAATTCTAATAGTATTTAGACACAAGAACATGTAATTATTCTTAGTCTAATTATGCAACCTCAAACATGTATTTATGCATGAAAAATATCAAGTTATACAAGCATAAAATTGGCCAAGACAAAAACTCTAATAACTCAGGGGTTCTAGGTTTTAGCATGCAATTT
>NC_027751.1:24116589-24117377 GCF_000695525.1 Brassica oleracea var. oleracea | reverse complement strand
GCACGGCCACAAGGTATGATCAAGTCTAGAACAATTAACCTAGCATGTAGTTTCAGTTTCAACCGGATTATACAGTTTCAGATTCAAGTATTCGATATCAAACAATCAAGACTAGGTTATATGGAAACACTTATCCTAACAGGCGGTTAGGGTTTCAATTAAAACAAGCAATACGATTTCAATTCATTCATATTTATCAATATCAGATTCGAGTATGAGATTTAAACAATCTTAGCAACAAATCTATGTGATCAAGACAATCAATTCGATTTCAAGTTTCAAGCATTAGGGTTTTCAATTTCAAACTATCAAAGCTAGTAATTTCAATTTCAACATGATCAAATTCAATCTCAATCAACATTCAATTAGTTTTAATCAATCAATCAGATTTCGAATTAGGGTTTATGCAAAAATCGAATGTGTTTTAGGGTTTTAGGTTTTCGAGTTTGATCTTAGATCATTGGGATTCGATTTGAGATTCAAAACCATTAAAGATTTCGATTTTATTTGATCAATAGATCAATCTCGATTTAGGGTTTGAGGGTATCGAACTTTTGAGCTTCGATTTACTCTTTGGGGTTTTGATCTATTACCCTATGGTTTTTGATTCATAAAAGATTAGAATTTTATGGTTTTAATTCTTTATCAAACAATCCATATTCGATTATGGGTTCTTAGGTTTCGAATTACCTTTAATCTTAGATGTTTGTTGAACGGACCACCAAAGGGATGAGCCGCAAACTGGAACACGAACGGGACGCGAGCTGACTGCTATCGTATCGCATACA
>NC_027751.1:24097799-24116263 GCF_000695525.1 Brassica oleracea var. oleracea | reverse complement strand
CGCGAGCTGTCTGTGAGCTGGAGTTGTCGCGAACGGGATGCTTGCTGTCGGGAACGCGAGCTGTCCGGGATGCGAGCTGAGGCTGAGTTCGTCTGAGCTAGGATCGGACTGAGATCGTCTGTAGGCTGAGCTGAGACGGATCGGGAACGCCTATGAACTCCTTTTGATCTGAATGGAAAAGAGAGTTTGATCGCACGGGCAGCAACTCCTCTCGGCTTGAACTCCTTGTTGATATTAGATTTTAGTTCCTTCGGCTCATGAAACAACACGAGGAGCATTAGATAACATGAACGCCAACAAGATAACATGAATCAACTAAGGTATGATAAACTTATCTTGCACAGGAGTTGAGTTCGGCTATAAAATCCTTGTTGGAATTGGATTTGGTTTCCAAATCAAATCGCCGCGCACTGTATCTGTGCGTGAGGGCACGTCGGTGGTCAGATCGACAAGCGGTTTGCACTGACGGATTCGTCTCTGTGAGGGCTTCGATTTGATATCTTGATCGTGTTTTGGGTCCTCACGGTTTGAGAGAACAGGCTTTTTGGAGTTCCGATGCAGATTCCTTTGCGTTTAGGGTTTGATGATTTTCGGCAGAATAGAATAATATTTCGTGGGGGCTTAGGGGTAGAGACTATCGTGCTGATAACGTGTTATGAAAATAAGGGGAAAATCTATATTTATATTAAACAATAAAAAACTTTTCATATAGGAAATTACGTAAGTATGAAACCTTAATACAATATGGGTTAAGAATTATAAAGACATGATGAACCTTTGAATATGTACTTCCACGAGACCTTGGTTATAACAAGCTGTAACTTTTTTTTTTCTTTTCTTTTACTAAAAAAAAATTTCGTTTTTACCAGAAATCGTTTTCTTATTAAAATAGTAAAAATACCTTCAGTTGAGTTTTTTACTATGTTGACTCAAAGAAAAAAGAGAGTCTTATCCTCTTATTTTTCAAAGGTATCCCAAGTAGCATCGACGTGCTAAATAAACTGGATAATACAAAGTATAATGTTTAAATGAATAAAATAAAATAAAATAAATAGAAAAAAACAAAAATAGCACTCAATCAAGTTTATGTTTCCAAACTAGCATTCAAGGTCAAAAGTCACAAAAATAGCACTTAATGTTTTATCAAAAGTCACAAACTTAGGATTTAGAATTAAAGGGTAGGGTTTATGATTTAGGATTTAGGGTTTAGGGTTTAGAGTTTAGGGTTTAGGGTTTAGAGTTTATGGTTTAGGGTTTAGAGTTTAGAAATAAGGTTTTGGAGATAAGATTTCAAATTTTGAAAAATAAAAAAAATTAAAATTTTCAAAGTATAAACTTAGAAAAGTGCTATTTTGGTCATTTTAGTTTTTGAGTGCTATTTTTGTGATATAAACTTAGAAATGGGCTATTTTGGAGATTTGCTCTAAAATAAACTCTAGTATTCATTTTAATTCTTAATTTTTTTCCGAATAAATATCTTCTTATTTGTTATATATACGGATCAGCACTACAAGCTTTTTCTTCTTATTCTGATTGTTTGAGTTGTTCTCTCTTTTCATCTCATCGTCGGATCTCGGTAATGATCTAGTCTTCTTCCCTCCCATCGATTTTGTTATCACCAGTCTAAATCGCAAGATCAGTTCTCTTTTCTTTTTTTTTCTTTTTTTTTTGCTTCCCCCATTTTTGTATTTTTTGGGGTTAAAATAAATTAATATGGAATTTCCTTGGCCATAAATTAAGTAGACAAGGTGCTTATAAAGGCCATAGCCCTAAGTTATCATCTAACGCTCTCCAAATCTGATCTATTGGGAAGTGTTTGATTCTCTGTATTGAGAGTTTTCTAGGGTTTTTATAGTTCGCCGCTGTTATGTTCTGCTTAGATTCATTTTAGAGAGTGTTTTTGTTTTTGTTTTAATTTTAATGGCTCGGTTGATAATTCCTTGTCGAAGTTCGTCGTCTCTGGCCTCTAGGTTCAACCTTCTGGGTTTGCTCCCTCGTGCTCCTCCTGTGATTACTCTCTTTTGTTTTGACTGTTATTATTCGTTTGATTTTGTATTCAAATTAGACAAAATCTTGTATATACTTGTTTTTGGATCGACTGTGAACAAGCTAAATGGAAATGATTGGGTTTTTTTTTTATGTACACAAAAGATTGTGGTTTCGTCACTCGTATATTATGCATATGTTGGAAGTTTGCTTTTAAATCGTATAGTATTTTAACTATCTTCAATTTTTCTCTTGTAGGCTCCAGTTAGAAGCGGTTCTCTTTCGTTACGTAACTCAGCAAAGAGACTTACTCAATACACACCCTTTCTCATTACTTCCCAGGTTTTGTGTTTCTTTCTTTCTTTCTTTTATTACTTCAACTGCAACATAATTCAAATCGAGAATGATCTTCATCTCTTGATTCCTTGTATCAGGTTACGTGTTTGAGCAAGAATCGGTTTCTATCACACTCTGTTGATGTAACTCTCTCTCTCCCTCTCTCTATCCTTCCCTTATGATAATTATAACCCAAATTGCTGGATTTTTGTAGCAAAATCTAAATACTTTCTCTGTTTATTATATGTCAGCAAAGCAGCAGGAGGCTGATTTGTTCTGTTGCCACCGAAACAGTTCCGGATAAACTTGAAGATTCCAGTATGGATGCACCTAAGGAAATATTTCTCAAGGACTACACCAAGCCTGACTACTATTTTGAAACTGTATGCCACCCTTCTTTAAACTTCAAATTGAGCGTATATGTAGATTCACTATTGTTCTGGTCTGAAGTTTGTTTGTTTGTTTAGGTGGACCTAAGCTTCTCTCTTGGTGAAGAGAAAACAATTGTCAGCTCCACAATCAAGGTTACCCCTCGAGTTAAAGGTACAACAGTCTAGTGATTCGCGTTATGTATATACTCATGGTGAATTTTTGCCTTGTTTTTTTTTTCTTTTTTTCACATCACATTCTGAACAAGTATTCTGTTGCCCAGGATCTTCTGCTCCCTTGGTCTTGGATGGGCATGACTTGAAGCTACTTTCTGTCAAGGTGGAAGGGCAGCTTCTAAAGGTATCCATTTTAAAGCTTAAACGTGTGACTGATTTTTGTAGGCTCACTTCGTTATTCTAAATAAATATAGTAAAATCAACTCCATAGCTTCTAATATATCTGTTTGTTAACTTGGTCTCTCTTTCACTTTGACTAGGAAGGGGATTACCAGTTGGATTCTCGTCATCTCACTCTGCCTTCACCGCCGGCCGAGGAGTCCTTTGTTCTGGAAATTGATACTGAGATATACCCTCACAAGAATACTTCCCTTGATGTAAACTTCTTTTACATTTTTTTTCTTTCTGTTACCAGAACAATTTTAACCTTTTAAGTTTATTCTGTTAGGGGCTCTACAAGTCGTCTGGGAACTTTTGCACACAATGTGAAGCAGAGGGTTTCCGGAAAATCACCTTTTACCAGGTTGGTTGCCACTTCTATAGAAGATAACCCTTGTTGAGAAAGTATACTTGATGTTCTTACATAGTGTTTTTTAATATGCAATGATTAGGACCGTCCTGATATTATGGCGAAGTACACCTGTCGTGTTGAAGCTGACAAGTCACTTTATCCTGTACTGTTGTCCAATGGAAACCTCATTTCTCAAGGAGACATAGAGGTTAGCAAAGTAGTGAGGCTTTTTTGGGAATAAATGTCCTCTCATCTTTGTCTTGACTGAACACATGTCTCTTCGCTGAAATTTAGGGAGGTCGGCACTTTGCCTTATGGGAGGATCCATTCAAGAAGCCATGCTATCTATTTGCTCTGGTGGCTGGACAGCTAGCGAGCAGAGATGATACATTCACCACGCGCTCCGGTAGGGAGGTATCTCTGAAAATCTGGACTCCTGCAGAAGATCTACCAAAGACTGCTCATGCCATGTATTCTCTGAAGGCGGCCATGAAGTGGGATGAGGATGTAAGTACTTTGAAATGTTTTTTTTTATAAATATTGCATGTATTTGTTAGGGCATTGAATCTGATTTTTCTTCTGCGTGTTAACCTTTTCCTTTAGGTGTTTGGCCTTGAGTATGACTTGGATCTCTTTAACATTGTCGCTGTTCCAGATTTTAACATGTATGAACAAATAGTGGATTTTATCGGAATTAAAGAGCTCATGCTTCTCTGTCTTTTACTTTTCTTATTGGCGAGAATAATCAATCTAATTGATTTCTGGTCGATTTTCAGGGGAGCCATGGAAAACAAAAGTTTAAATGTAATTCTACTTTGCTTTATAATAATAACGTACTTGTGTTGATATTCTATCTTGATGGAAATCCATGAGCCTCTCTACCATGCAGATTTTTAATTCCAAGCTTGTCCTGGCATCTCCGGAAACTGCAACAGATGCAGATTATGCTGCAATTTTGGGAGTTATTGGTCATGAAGTATGTAATTGTACATTATGTCGTTTACTGAAATCGTATCTTGTGTATGATTAGTTTTTAATAAACTTGTCTTTCATTGCTTTCTGTGCAGTACTTCCACAATTGGACAGGCAACAGGTCAGCCTCATCTATCCTCTCTGTATTACAAGTGATTGATTCTTGCTTGTTATTATGCGGTCTGCTTTATGACTAAAACTCTATTTGTGATGATAGGGTGACATGCCGTGACTGGTTCCAACTCAGTCTAAAGGAAGGTCTTACTGTCTTCCGTGACCAGGTACGTATATTATCCTTCATTATATTGAAGATGTGTGTTGTAAATTTCTCTCTAGCTAATGATTATTCTTCTCAAAATCTCTACAGGAGTTTTCATCTGACATGGGAAGCCGTACTGTAAAGCGCATTGCTGATGTTTCAAAGCTCAGGATCTATCAATTCCCGCAGGTACGTAGTCTTGTACTCCTTTAGGCCACTACATGGGCTTGTTCCATTATTTTTCCAAGCCAAATCCTCTGTTGTTTAATTTTCCAGGATGCTGGTCCGATGGCACATCCTGTTCGCCCACATTCATACATCAAGGTTAGAGACTCTTGTTACTTATCTTGCCTCGAAAATTATGATGTACTTGTTACGTTTGTAGTTGATAAACATGGTTCTTTATCTTTCTCTGGCAGATGGACAACTTTTACACAGGCAAGTTTCTGTTCGCTAGGAAGTCTGGGATTCTTTTATACGATTTCATTTTGTTACTCTCAGTATTGTGTTCCAATCTAACGTGCTTGTGTTTTTGTAACTGTTCCAAACTTTGATACGTGTCTGGCCATCACCCTGCTTTACCAGTGACGGTAGGGAATCTAAGATTTTCTTTTCCATATGTAGTTTCATTTCCTATCAATCCCTTATATATTGATTCTAACCCTATGATTTGTTTTTTTGTTGTCTTTCAGGTTTATGAAAAGGTTTGGATCTTTGATAAGAATGTTGCTGTTATATCCAGTAAGCAACAGAACCTTAATTGACTGTATAATCTTTTCTTAGGGTGCTGAGGTTGTGAGGATGTACAAAACTCTACTAGGAAGTGAGGGTTTCCGAAAGGTTGTGTTCCAATACTCTTTTTTTAATTTGTGTGTCCTTATTTCGTGTTCCTTCCGCTCACCTCCGTGTGTGAATATTTCTAACAGGGCATTGATCTCTATTTTGAAAGACATGATGAGCAAGCTGTGACCTGTGAAGACTTCTTTGCTGCAATGCGTGATGCAAACAATGCAGATTTTGCTAATTTCTTGCAATGGTAAGTCATATTTCTATTGTGTAATGTCTTGTGAAGGTTTTGTTTTCATATTAGTAAGGATGTACAATGGTAATATATTAGGTACTCTCAAGCTGGAACGCCAGTCGTCAAAGTGGCATCCTCTTACAATGCTGAAGCCCGTACCTTCTCTTTGAAATTCAGGTTCTGTTCTTATCATGTCTAATCTATTTTGCCAAATGACCTTATACCAAACCTAATGCCCTGCCTTTGAAATTGAATTTGTTGTCAAACTTTTCCAGTCAGGAGATACCCCCAACTCCAGGCCAGCCAACAAAAGAACCAACATTTATTCCAGTGGTTGTTGGTCTTCTGGACTCAAGTGGAAAAGACATTACACTCTCCTCTGTTTGTCATGATGGTACACTTCAGACCATTTCAAGCAGCAGCACTATACTTCGAGTGACTAAGGTCAGTCAAGAGTTCCTTCTTTAAACCAATACGTTATGTGACATTTTTTAATGTATGAAGTCTACCACATCCAGTGTTTTCAAAATTTGTTTACTTACCTTTTGTTTTGCCAACGTACAGAAAGAAGAAGAGTTCGTGTTCTCTGATATATCCGAAAAACCTGTTCCGTCTCTATTTAGAGGATTCAGTGCCCCAGTTCGTGTTGAGACTGATCTCTCTGATGATGATCTCTTCTTCCTCCTAGCCCATGATTCAGATGAATTCAACCGGTATGTGCCTCCCCACAACATACTAATTCTTTGTGCTCTTGGCGCATTTCGATCATTCATTTTTGTCCTCTGTATTTTAAGGTGGGAGGCAGGTCAAGTTCTTGCAAGGAAGCTCATGCTGAACTTAGTTTCTGATTTCCAACAAAACAAACCATTGGTTCTAAACCCAAAATTCATTCAAGGTCTCGGTAGCGTGCTTTCTGACACAAGCTTGGACAAGGTATGGCTCTACATTCTCCCTTCTTTTTTTTTTGAACGAAAGGCTCTACATTCTCTTATCTACCTCATAATCAAACAAAGAAGCATGTTACGAGTTTGTGTTCTTTTTTCTTAATCTATGGTATTGTATAGGAATTTATCGCCAAGGCAATAACATTGCCTGGGGAGGGAGAGATTATGGATATGATGGCTGTGGCTGATCCTGATGCTGTCCATGCTGTTAGAAAGTTTGTTAGAAAGCAGCTTGCATCTGAACTTAAAGCTGAGCTTCTAAAGATTGTACGTCTTCTCCTCTCTACATAGAGAATCGTACACATTGAAGTCCTGTCTTTTTGAATCTGCTGCTTACTGATAGAAACTTTTCAATCGTTGTTTTTTTTTGTGCAGGTTGAGAACAATAGGAGCTCAGAAGCTTATGTCTTTGACCACCCAAACATGGCGAGGCGTGCTTTGAAGAACACAGCTCTAGGTTTGCATTTGCTGAGTCATTCTTTAAAGAAACGATTTTCTTTTTGCTCAAGTCACTAACTTCATTTTGTTTTGCATTGTTTAAATAATTCCAGCTTATCTTGCATCCCTCGAGGATCCAGCATATGTGGAACTTGCATTGGGTGAATATAAGTCGGTGACCAATTTGACAGACCAAATTGCTGCATTGGCAGCTCTGGCACAAAAGCCCGGTAAAACCCGTGACGAGGTCCTTGCTGACTTCTATAACAAGTGGCAGGGCGATTACTTGGTATGGATCTTAATGCCACACGTTATTTCCCTCTGCCTCCATGTTTAAAATATGCTATACTGAGAGATTTATCTGGCTGCTGATCTCAGGTTGTTAATAAGTGGTTCCTCCTTCAAGCATCATCCGACATTCCCGGGAATGTGGAGAATGTCAAGAAGCTTTTGGATCACCCAGCTTTTGATCTGCGCAATCCAAACAAGGCAAGCGAATTCTCAAAACTCTCTTTCAGTTTTACAACTTTCTTTCTCAGCTCTATGCTTACGATCATTCAGGTGTACTCGCTTATTGGAGGGTTCTGCGGATCTCCAGTGAATTTCCATGCAAAAGATGGATCAGGTTACAAGTTCTTGGGTGACATTGTTGTCCAGTTAGACAAAATCAATCCTCAGGTTTGATTCCCAAATTAACTTTGGGTTACCCTTCGTAATTATCTTGACGAACCTTAATGACTTGCGTTTTATTTGGTCCGAGTCTAGGTTGCTTCTCGTATGGTATCTGCGTTTTCAAGGTGGAAGCGCTATGATGAAACCCGACAAGCTCTGGCCAAGGTAACTGCTAGAACCAGTCTTTATCTTTTTTTTTTTTCTCAAAGACAAAGCCATTAGCATTTTGTTGGTTTTATAATCTAATAGAAGATGTTTAGATAAATGAAGGGGTTCTGTTTACGTTTACAGGCACAGTTGGAGATGATAATGTCAGCTAATGGATTATCCGAAAATGTCTTTGAGATTGCATCCAAGAGTTTGGCTGCTTGAGAGACCTATCACGAATCAATCCTTTTAAAAGACAATTCTACTCGTAACTATTTAGTTACTGAAACTAGCTCTAAATTATCATTTTCTGCTTATGAGTTTTACATTTAAACGCATGCACTATAATATAAACCGACCCTGAACTTTCTGTTTTTCATTTTTATGCTATGACCTTTGTTTCCAACGATGTTTTTGTTTTATATTGAGCTAAGCTAATTAGTTTAAATAACAAAGATTCCCTATTAAAACTAATCAAATTGAAAGAATTCGTCCACCCATCTACTGATAACCATTTGCGTCCTATACTGTTTCTCAAGTGCGAGAATTTGGATTGCGTGATGTGGATTTGCCTTACTCGGCTATGGCTTCCTAATCGCAGTAGTCTTACCTTTGTCACATTAGGAATACTTATCACTAGGCTTGGGCATATAACTTAAAAACGAGGTTCGGTTCGGGTTTGGATTCTGTTAATTATGTTGGTGGATTCTATATCTCTAGAGCCGAACCGAATTAGTACCTGAATTTTTTTATAATATAGTTTACATATTTATAAATATTAACTTTTAATTTTAAAATAATCAAATAATTTTAAAATATTATTTATAAGTTGTATACTCAAAAAATCAAATTAATATAATACTTTATATCCAAAATATTTAAAATTATCTGAATTATCAAAATGTTGATATGAAAACCAAAATTATATATATCTGAAAAATTCTGGTTTTTTTTTTTTACTTTTTAACCCAAATTTAACCGAAAAATCAGAACCGAACCGGAAGAAATAACTTCAGAGATAAGCCAGTTCCCAACTTTGTTACCTGAACCGAACTGAGACCGAACTTTCTAAATATCCTAACGGATCTTAAACTTCTATAACGGAAGAACTGAAAAACCGAAAGAACTGAATGGAACCGAACCGAGAACCGAATACTCAGGACTACTTATCACAATTTAATAAGAAATACAATCATAATCCTCTAATGAATGTCTAAACGGTAAACAGAAAGTTCAATACAACAAAACATCTGAAATCAAAATAAAAATAGTAAAACAAATAAAAGAAAATAAAGATCTTATATATATATATATATTGATCTGAGAAATGAGTTTCGATCAAGGTACACTAAACTGATTTCTCTTATTGTTTTGGTCTAGATTCACAGCTTTCCTGGATGGTTAGGGCCAAGATCTGGACACCACATTCAGTAACGTCGATGTTCTTGGATGCGGTGCTGAACTCAAACGATATCTCGTTGTTTTGTTTAAGCCATTCTTTCTTGTCAAGCTTTACATCGGCGTATACACCAAATGTTCTTCTCTGAATTTACTGAGATCACAAGTTATGTTGCCGTCATCGTGGAAACCGTTTACGCATATGCGACACAGTTACTTACCCGTCTCCTGTTTAGGGGAAACCACAACGCAAATCCTAAATTCTTTGAAATCTGAACGGATGGTCAAGAAATTTCGTATAGCTCTGTGAACGTACTCCGCAGGTATATTTCTTCCGGGTAGGGACACCGTAAATGATTGATGGGTAACCACTCTCCTTGCTTCTTGACCCAATTTGTAGCAGTTGGGGAAATCAAGAAACAAAATTGGAGACTCGAAAGAGAAAGATAAGGTCTCTGGCATTGATGCAAGTTTTGCACAGCCAATTATATGGAGCCATTTTAACCCATGAAGATCTTTGATCCAATCAGGAATCTTCTCTATATATGCGCCACTCCTGTCAGGAATCAAGTTTTCATTCCTATCAGGTTGTCTTCCTCTGGGTAGTCCACTTGGCCAGCTTATTTCACCGAGTTCGGTTATGTCCGGTTTGGTCCAGTTTCTCCTTTTCCTGACGGAGTCACTCACTTTCAAGTCTCTGATCCTCCAAAGCTACTGAGCCCTGAACCCTGGTAGACTGCATTGCTCCAAGACTGTTACAACTCCTTAAGAACAGAAGAATATTGTGTGACCGCATAAACCGGTTTCTTACGATCTTGATCCGGATCATGTCATTAGATGCGTTGGTCAGAAGCAGTAGCGGCCCTTGGACAGAAGCGGCAGAAGCATCTGCTTCCGGCCGTTAATATCAAGAGAAAAATTTCGGCCATTTTTTCAAATTCTATCACTAGGTCAGATAGTTAAGTATGGTGAATTCTTACGGATACTATTTATTTTTTGTCTTAGTAATCCAAAAATTAGCATTATAAAACTCTAATTGGTGAACATGTTGAAGGAAAAAAATTATGGTGAATTCGTTGTTCCTCAAAATTTATACCAGATATGTTGAAATTTTAGTCAAATTATTGAAAGGTATATCTCAATTTTTTCTTCTAAATTCTCCATGGAAGAATGAATTTATAAGAAAAAAAATTTCCCTATGCAATTTTGATAAGGAACAAATTGAACAAAAATTTATATTTTTTTTTCATTTTTTCAATTCCTCAAATGAAATTTTATTTTTTATTTTGTTCATTTTTTTCATTATTCTAGTGGTCAGCAACTGAAGCTATAGTGTTTCATGGATTAAACTTAAACTAATTTAAAGTAAAAGCAAGAAAATTTGTTTTGAACTCAGTCACAAATTAAGTTATTATTTATGATTTTAAATAGTTAAATCAAACATCAAATTATTTATATATGTCAAAAAATGTTCATAAAACTATGTACTTATTATTGTGTTAAAAGTTTTAAAACACTCATATATTAGAAATAGTATAGAAAATATATTTATATAAATATTTTTGTTTGACTAATATTTAATTATAAACTGTTTTATATCTTAGTTTTTTAACTTTATAATAAAAAATATTGTTTTCAAATAGCAACACAATATATATAAGAATTCTCTTAATTTTTAAATATATTTTCACAATTTTATTATATTAGTTTATAATTAATTATTTAATATAACATATAAATTTAATATTATTAAAATAAAATGCGTGTTTTATTATATATAAAATTCATTACGGGTTTTGTGAAAATTAATAAATATTCAGGTAAAAACTAATAACAAATCAATGACCTATATAAAAACTTAAAACCTAATAAAATATGACAAATAGGAAAGTAAGAATTTTAATATAACATATAGATTTAAATATTATTAAATCAAAATTCGTTTTTAATTATATATAAAATTCATTGCGGATATTGTTTAAATTAATAAATTAGTGATTCAGCTAAAAATTATTAATAAATAAATGACTAAGCTAAAACCTAATAAAAACATGACAAATAAGCAAATATGACTAAAATCATGGAAAACATGACAAATAAGCAAAATCAAAATAATTATATATCTAATTACATATTTTATAGTTATATTATTTAAATTAATAAATTATGGACTCAACTAAAAACTATTAATAAATTAATGACTCAGCTTAAACCTAATTAAAACATGAAAAATAAGCAAAATTACCTAAATCATGGAAATCATGACAAATAAGCTAAATTACTTCATAAATAAAAGTATAGATAGAGATGAATCAGCGTTCCACGCTGAATCTTAACATAACTGAAGTTTGGGGGTTGACTAAATTGTATGATAACATAGTTGCAATTCATTGAATGAGATAATATTTTATTTAAAGAAATTTTTAATTATACCACAAATTTGATACCAGTTTTCAAATTTATCATTAATGAATGACTATTTTCACAAATACCCTAAATTTATGCTAAAATAACACTAGCTAATTTTTTTAAATATTTATAGAACATTTATAAACCTAACCCCAGCCTTTTAATACTAAACCCTAAACAATAATCACTAAAGGTTAAAGTCAAATGTTAGTATATTTTTTGATTGGTGGTATTTTTGAAAAGTTGTACTTTTTTTTTGACAACGAAAAACTATTCTATTACTCAAACTTGAGGTGGTCTTGGTAACCAGACTGGAACAAAAAACCAATAAAGTAAAGCTCTTTAAGGAAAGACTTTGCCGTCCTAGCTAATGAGTCTGAAATATGATTTTGTGCTCGTGGAACATGAGTAATCTTAAAGTCCGGGAAGCATATCTGCAGAGTCTCTATTCTCTCTAGTTCTGTTGCAAAGCTTGGCCAAGCATAAGGCTCCTTAATCATCGCAATCAAATCCTTGCAGTCCGTACTGAAGCTCTAGCATGTCGAATACTGGAGCATACTCTCCATCGCCCATCTCAATGCTTCCACTTCTGAATATAAGGCAGACTCTCGCCGAAATTAATTTCGCGTCCCCATAAGTTGATACTTCTCCAAGCTGTCCATCCAAATCCATCCACACCCACTGAACTGAGCTGTAGATGTCCATGATCCGTCTATCATACATATATTACCCATACTTAAGACTTGAGGTTCGTCCCTACTATGATCTTGTGGATTTGGTGGTCCCATCTCGTTTGCATTGAACCAGGCTTGACAAGCGAACTAGCTTCAAAGGATCCATGTCTATTCCCCTAAAATTTTTTTATCATTTCTGCTCTTCCAAATGTACTAGATTATACAGGGATAAGGATCCCTGTCAATCCCTGTCTAAATCTGGCGCGACAATGCTGTTCTTTCTCCGGAAGAGATAACCCATATTAGCATAGATACTCGGGACATGGAAGATCTTTGGACTCGAAGGCGTTGCTGATAAGGACCGAACTTGTAGAGCTGGTGGTCATTCAAAAATTGCATGAGTAACAGATTCTTCTGGTTCTCCACATCATGAGCAATAGTTATCACATCTCATGTTACGCCTTATCAATTCTTCGTTACTGCTACATGACATGTTATCAATTGCCATATAAGATGATAAATCTTCTTTGGAGCTTTTATCGTCCAAGCAAAGGCTTGAAGCTTTGTTATATTGGGCTCCAGTACCTCCTTCTCTTCCCCAGCCTTAAATAAATTATGAGCTACCCAATATCCAGATTTAACCGTGTATTGGCCATTCTTAGTGTAGTTCCAACAGAAAGTGTCGGGGCGATGAGTTGAGCTTATGGCCAAACTCCTTATGAAAGGTATATCTTCGGGGGCAACATAGTTCTCCAGTAACCCAACATCCCATTCCCTTGACTCCTAATTAATAAGGTCGCTGACTCTCATGTTCGGATGCAAAACTGGGGATAAGGGACGAGCCGGCCTAGCTGGTATTGCAGGGATCCAAGGATCCTGCCATACTTTGACCTCATATCCTGAGTGTATCTTCTGTCTAATTCCCAATAGCAATAGCTTGTGTGCTGCTGAAATACTTGTCCACATGTACGATGGACTACTTACAATAGAGATTGTCCGTAAAGGCGAACTCATTCTGTAGTATCGTCCCCTCAATACTCTAGCCACCAACGAATCAAGGTATTGAACTAGCCTCCATAGGTGTGTTTCTAGTAAAGCCATGTTAAACTCATGGATCATACGGAAACCAATCCCACCCTCCTCTCGTGGTAGACAAACTTTTTTCCACTTCAAACAAGTTGTCTGAACTTATACGTATAATACAATATCTGCTCTCTTTTCTATGAGCTTCCAATACATCTCCAACCTTCTTGGGGAAAGGAAGTATGCAGGCTCTAGCTATGTTGAATCTGCGAGAGATACGCGTCATAGCCTGTTTTCTAATTGCTTCCAACATGTTAATCAAAGGCAGTTCTCTTGCACCCTTTATAGTCTTGTTGAAACTTTCTGATAAACTGTTACAAACATGCGCAGATCTTGCATTTCCAGTGAAGAAAGCAAGAAACCAAGTGGTGGGATCAACAGCCAACAGATCATCATGAGCCTTGGAGTCAAATGCTTTGAGTTCAGCTATGTGAAGGTCATACTCTCCCACTGTTTTGCTATACGCCACATTCCAGAAGTAGGGTTTGTAGTCTAGATCTCCATACTTACTTTTCCAGTTAGCATACACATGCTTCGCACAATTCCTATGCTCTGCCTTCGGAAGTACGGTTGCAAGAGCTATTTTTAAACCCTTTTGTTTGTTAGATATAAAGGTAACTCCATCTCCTACACCTAAGTCTAAGTCGGCAGTCAACTTTTTGATAAACCATTCCCAAGACTCCTTGTTCTCACCTCTGACGACAGCCCATGCTATAGGATAGATTCTGTTTTCTGCATCTCTACCAACTGCCGATAGTATCTCTCCTTTCAATTCTCATTTCAAGAATGCTCCATCAAGGCCAATTATAGGCCGACAACACTGCTTCCAAGTTCTTCTTAACGGCTCAAAACATATGTAGAAGCTTTCAAAGACTTGTCTGCCTTCTTTTTCAATAGTCACAATATCTGTTGTAATCCCATTGTTGGCCCTAATTAACTTTGCCTCCTAGTCCCAAAGCTTAGCAAACTGTTGCTTTTGCGTTTCTAACACCATATCCAATGCAATCCTCCTCGCTTTGCTACATTTATATATAGAAACTGAGATGTTTTACATATGCATTAACTCATCGGAATTCCTAATATCAGGCCTTCATCTTGCTTCCTCCTTGAATAACCTTGCAATAGTACCCTGTTTGAGCATCCTAACTCTTCATGTTGGCAAGTGGTTATGCTTGTCTTGATACACTTTCACCATCCACTTTCTTATAGGTTTCTCCAATGAACAATATATCCTCCATGTGCATTTCTCGTGAGAACATATGGCCGCATGCTTCGTGGGTTGCCACTTATTCAACTTAACATCAAACTGAGTTTTCAGAACATACCTCAGCAACTGATCCTTGAATTCATCCCCATTGTTAAAAGTTTGCATCAGCCATAGGTAAGGGGCTTGTCATAATCAGCTTTGCTTCTTCTTTTCAATTGTCTTCTGCAGAATCAGGATATTCCCCATTAGGAAGTTGTTTCTCAGTCTCAATATCACTATCTAGAGCTTCCTCAGCGTCTTCATTTGGTTGAGTATCCTCACAAAGAACCTTAGAAGCCTCAGATGCCATTGCTGCAAACATGTTGACCATCCGCGGGTCATCAACTCCTTCCCCTAAAATCTGGTTATCATCCTCCGATTGTACTCCACCATCTTGACCATCTTCTTCTTCATAGATCTCTTCATGATGTTGTTCCTCAATCACTTCTTCGTCGCTTTCTTATTCTCTGTTCTCATCATCGCTTTCTTCTTCACTTTCGTCTCCCTCACTACCATCTTCAGCATCAGCCTTCTCACCATCATCCGGTTCAGTGAACTCATTACGACTCAGTTCATTCACCAAACCAGCAGCATCAACAACATCTATTGGAGAAACACTGTGCTCAACATATATGTATACCTCTCCACATTTTTGTGCTTCAGGTGCCATCTTTACAATTTCACAATCCTTATCCTCCCATATCAATCTTGCTGATGAAATCTCTTCATTAGGTAGTCTGTACCAGACTTTCTTCACATCACTCACAACTTGACGAGTTCGGGTGAAATCTTCAAAAATAGAGAAAGTAAGGAGGTCGGGATCAACTAGCATATCTGGAGCAACCTCACCACCTACATAGCATAGCTTTTCCCCTTCCTTCGACATTACACCTCCATAGTGGACGTGCATCTTCAACTTGTCGTCTTCGTCACTACAAAATCGAAAACAAAGGAAACGATTTCAATCAAACATAAATTAAAAGACACCAAAGAACTAATCAAACAAACCAAAATCAAACATTATCAAGCTACTCGAACCTCATCTTTATCGATTCAGTCGAAAAGCTTCGATTTTTAATTCATGAGATTTTAGGGTTCTTCTTTTGATTTGAGATTTTTTTTTGTCGGGGTTTTTTTGTGTAAGTTTATAATTTTTGCTTCTTACCGGGTCTAAGCACGGGTTTGGTTTTGGGCCTTGTAACCACTGTGGTTTCTTTTTTACTGTAGTTAACTTGACGACGGAAATTGAACGTCGCTTACTGTTTCGCCGACCTTTATTAACGACTCAATCTAAAGTGAGAACACGGAACACTTTCTGGGTATTAAAGTGGGAAAAATAAATAGTTGAGGTATTTAATTGGGAATGCAAATAGTTGGGGTATTAAATATCTTTGGGAAATTTAGTTCGGGTATTAATATGGAATGTTCCCTAAAATTTATAGTCTCTTTTAGTCCATTCATTCCGCACAAGGCGCGGATTAGCACATAGTATATACTTATTTTAGGTATCTATTGGGATCTTTGAGTATTTTGAGTACTTAGTCAAGATTGGATTTATGTTTTGTATGATTTTTTCTATCTTCTGGGTGTTTTTTTATATCGTTTGGGTTAAGGTTTGTTCGGATGAAATAAAAAAATACCCTTAAAACAATTCCATGCAGATATTTTGTGGTGCGCTTGGGGTTCATGGCTTAACTGATCACGGTCCGTAGTATAGATCTGGTTCGCGATTGGGAGTAATTGCCGGTTCAGAAATGGGGTTATGTGTAATTGTGAATCATATAATTGTATGTTCATTGAGTTCTAGAGCTCCTTCAGTCTCAATTCCGTACGCCCTCTCTATCTTAACGTAAGGTTGGATATGGATAAAGGATTATGATTTACGCTTAAGCCTTGTTTCTTGTTTCAATAAATGTGGAGGGTCTCTGCTTTGGTTTGTGACAAGAGTGTCTTCTCCGAGTCTCATATGAAGATCCAAATGTCTTAGGCTGCAACTGGATTGACTATTTTTGGAATGGAATGCTTTGGAATGATCAATTCCATCAATTCCATTAATTTTTTTTTATCATTTAACATGAATGGAATGGAATGTTCATTCCATCAATTCAAAAAAAAAATCTAACCAAAATACAAAGCAAAACATGCCAAAACAATTTTGATAAGGAATAAATGAAATGAATCTATTCCATTTTCTACTCCATTCCATTCATCTTATTTCATTCCTCTCTACTCCATGTATTCCTTTTTTTATTTACCAGTTATGGCCTAAATTGTGTTACGATATGGCTGGAGTCAATGGAAGTATCAACTTATAGATGTGCGAGCATTGTGGTATTTGCCAAATTGGTTATTTGGTTCTTTGAATAGGAAGTTTCTTCAAGTCCTTGAACAAGATTCCTTGACTTGTTTCGCAATTTGAAGATCAGAGCACTCTTCCCCCGTTGGTCGCTATCATAAAAAAATCTGCTTCGGTTCTCTCAATGTGTTTCTAAGCTTGAGTTTTAGTTTTTCATATTTTTGTTTGTTCATATCTTTGTAGTTTCATTTGCCTCTGGAAGGATTGTGATCCTTGCCGCCTTATGGTTCCAGAAAGAATGTGTTCTTTGCCGGCTTGTGTCAAAAACTGTTATGTTTTCAGTTTAATCCAACAGATGACAAAAAAAGTCAATAATGATTTTGAGTTAAAATCAACATAAGATATATATAACAATAATAAATCTATTCTATTAAATTAGGACTATGACCGATTGATAAATATTATGTTCAACTATTTATTCTCACATTTTATTAACTAACTGCCATTAGTCTACATATAAATAAATAAATAAATATATATATATATATTACATAATTTTCAATTTATTATAACTTCTTTTTTTATATTATAATTTCCCCTTACTTCCTATATTTTAGGGATGAGTCATTTGCATGGAAAATACCAACTAATTTGGTAATTTGCACAAATGGAAAAACAGTAAAAGTTGGAGAGAGAAAAATGATAAAATTACACTATTATTTCTATGATTGCCTGAAAGATAGAGAAAAAAACCAATGTCCATTTTAGATGGTTATATTCCAATTTATCCGGATATTTTACATCATACAAACTAATGTTCGTTTTAGATGGTTACATTCCAATTTATCCGGATATTTTACATCTTAACTGGTTATTGTATTAGTGGCCGACTAACTTAAATATTTATCCGGACAATATTATTGTTAGTGTTGTGAAACTAGAGAATATAATCTATGTTTATGTATTATTCATAAACATAAGGAGCCCTTTATATATAGAGAATTACACCGTCATAGAATAATGGAAAGACTAAAGAAAGGAAATACAAATATGGAAAGAGTACAAATCATAATCTAATAAGGAAAATGCAAGATGCCGATTCTCTCTCTCTCTCTCTCTCTCCTCACGGTCGACTCTCTCTTTCTCTAGCATTGGGCCGGTTATGAACCGGGCCGGTTATGGATATCCACAATATGATTTATAACACTCCCCCTTGGATGCCATAACCATACAAGGATTGTAATACACTTTAGATGTTGCCTCATTAAAAGCTTACCAGGAAAACCCAGTGGGACAAAACCATGGTGAAGGAAAAAGAGTACAACACGTATTACTCCCCATGTTCTGAACAACTCGCGGCTGGCCTCATGAACAGCCAAGATCTCCAAATGGTTTGAAGATGTGGCCGCGATCGTCTGCTTCATGGAACGCCATGATATGGCCGTTCCACCATGTGTGAAAACATAG
>NC_027751.1:24096262-24096866 GCF_000695525.1 Brassica oleracea var. oleracea | reverse complement strand
CTCTTCTTTAAAGAGTTTAACTCCACGTTTATAGCTTCTTTCCATTTGATCCAATCTGATCGTTGAGTGCACTCATAAATAGACGTGGGTTCATGATCCTCATTCAAATCCATAAGTTCAAGTGCTACCTTGTATGCAAATATATCATCAATGTATCCCAGACAAGACATAGTTTATTCAGATCTCATTATTATCAAGACCTTCAGTACCTTGAATCTTGGCGTCCTAAGAATCATTATTAGATACATCAGGGCCGGCCGCATCTAAGCATTCATGATCGGCCGCGATTGCTATTAGGGTTTTGGGATCGGCCGCGGTTAAGTCCCGGGATTTAGGAACGGCCGCAGTTGTGTCTAGGGTTTCAACAACCTCAGTTTCATTCTCTGCACCTTTCTTAGTTTTCCGAGGGTTCTTATCTTTGGAACCTATTGGTCTACCACGTTTCAAACATTGTCTAGACTCTGTAGCAACTTGATTGTGTCCCTCTTGAACATCAATTCTGATTGGTGCATTAGTAGTTGGTATATATGACTTAGTCACTCTTTTCGGGTCAGCAAAAGAATCTGACAATTGATTAGCTAGCTTTTGTAAATGTATAATCTTT
>NC_027751.1:24094851-24095766 GCF_000695525.1 Brassica oleracea var. oleracea | reverse complement strand
CCATTCATTCGAATGTCTTTAAAGCTCAATGGGCTTCTCTTAGAGCTGGGTGAATACAATGCATCATATATCTCTAGATGCGTACCCTTAGGCAACAGGATGTTAGCCTGGTCGTAGCCCTCTATGAGACTGGCTATACCTGGAATGATACTTTAGAGACTTCATATAAAAACTTTCATTCATTAATAAAATAAGTTCAAAGCAATCAAAACATAGGAAACATAAAGCAAAGAACACGATAACATAGATGTCGAATTCAACTTCATTCTTTTAATCAATCTGAAGTTTCATAATCCATAAGATCGTCTCGTTCATGATTTAAATCATCTTCACCATCTTGATAAGTCATATGAGCTTCAGGATTCTTCCCTTTCAAACTCTCTTGGTAGAGGTCAACGAGATGTTTGGGAGTCCTACATGTCTTAGCCCAATGATTATCCATACCACATCTATGGCACACGGATTTGGTCGAGTTTTGTGGCTTGAAAGATGTACCACGGCCTCGGCCATGTCCACAGCCTCCATAGGAGCCACAGCCATATGGGTTGCCTTGGCCTCGACCAAACGAGTTTCAGTCTCGACCACCACGTCCATGCCATTTTCCACGACCACGGTTGTGGTTGCTATCACTCTGGAGATGGTTCGACTCTTTCTTAGCCTCTACGGTCGCATGTGCCTCAGGTAATGGGTTTGTTCCAGGAGGTCTCAATTCACTGTTTCTCATCAACAGTTCATTGTTTTGCTCAGCGAGCAAGAGACAAGAGATCGGATTAACATAAGTTGTGAAGCCCTTCTCACTGTACTGGTGTTGTAACAACACATTGCTTGTGTGGAAGGTAGAAAAGGTTTTCTCAAGCATATCCTTATCCGTTATATCCTCACCACACAGTTTCAATTTTGAAACTATTTTAAACA
>NC_027751.1:24092100-24094822 GCF_000695525.1 Brassica oleracea var. oleracea | reverse complement strand
CGAGCTGAGACGGTTTGAGGTCATGAGCTGGGATCGTGTCACGAACGGGAACATGATGAGTATTAGGTTTTGGGTTCGTGATCGGGAGTTCTCAACGGTTAGGGTTTATCGTCGAGGGGATTATGGATTCGCCGGCTAGGGTTTGTTGCTTAGGGATTTAGATTCTATCGTGCTGATAACGTGTTGTGAAACTATAAAATATAATCTATGTTTCTGTATTATTCATAAACATAATGAGCCATTTATATACAAGAAATTACACCGTCATAGAATAATGGAAAGACTAAAGAAAGGAAATACAAATATGGAAAGAGTACAAATCATAATCTAATAAGGAAAATGCAAGATGCCGATTCTCTCTCTCTCTCCTCACGGTCGACTCTCTCTCTCTCTCTAACATTGGGCCGGTTACGAACCGGACCGGTTATGGACATACACAATATGATTTATAACAATTAGTTGTATATTTCGATTTTCACAATAAATTCAACCTCTAATAAGTTAAGTAATATATCGATTATCCGAATATAATTATTATTAGATAGATTTTTCAATTAATAGTCGGCTAAAGGTATGATAACTTTCACTAAGAGCCATAAAAACTTTCAAGCAACCTCAACACATTTTAAGGTTTGGGAACATAATTGATAAAATAATTTGCTTATTTAAAAGTTTGGCACCAAAATCGAAGAATCACAAAGACCAGAGATCAAACATGCAAAATTTCAAACGATGGAAAAGATCAGATCTCCCACAACACAAAATTTTTCTGAATCAGTCGGTTATTGCACACTAGAATTGCTCGATCTGACGTCTTCGGCTGCAAGCTTTCATCCTATGCTGCAAATCAATCAAAATTCCTCTGATTTCTCATCTACAACAACCTTCGCAAGAGAAGCAAGCAGAGCAACAAAAGCAGAAAGAATCAGCTCGATCGGAGTCTTGGATTGAAGGGAAGGAGCGTGGGAGATTGTGGGCTCGTATTCGCCGCAGACCATGTGACTCCACGGAGAGGAACAGTGTGATTGTGCATGGCTGTCGTGCTTCTCGCTCATATTAAGGATGGATTTATTGTTAGCGGCGAACACCATGAGTCAATGGACATAAATTAGAATTTGTTAAATAAGACTAACACAAAAAAATTAAAATTCTTATTGAAGAAAAAAAATATAAAACAAAGAAAAAGAAGAGAAGTTGCAGAGGAGAGAAGAAAGAGACAAAGCTTTAACTCTATCATCAATATACATTTTAAAAAAGTTTTTAATAATACCATAGGTTTACTTTAAATGGTAGAAGTAAAAAAACTATTATGAAAAAAACAGCTCATCAGAATAGTACTAATTCCATCCTTATAAATATCGCTATTATTTTTGTATATGCACTGCAAATACTCTTTAGGGATCCATTACTCTCATTTATATTAAATAAAATTCACGTATACATTGTGTGAGCAAAGAAAAAATATGACCATGAACTGCTCCACTAAAAATATATATTACAACTACATCTAATTAATCACATTATTCATGAAAAAATCAATGACAGCAAGCATTTTCACTATTAGGAGCGTTGTATTTTCTTCGGTTCCGATACCACTATACTCTATAAATAAAATATCTACACAATAATACAAATCTGTATATATAATATCAATATAAAAATTTAGGATTCAAATCTATGACATTCTAAAATACAACTATACCGCCCGGGTCTAAAGTACAAATCTATGACCAATTGATAAATGATGAGTCCAACAATTTTTTCCTACGTGATCTACTTAAAAATAACCAAATCTTTTGTAACTGCATCCAAATGATAAAACTTGGGCTTTGAACCTCGATTTTAATCTACAAATCTAATAATTTGTTGTAGTGGTATTTCTATGGGACTTTTTAAATTCTATTTATATTGTTTTATAAAATACATTTTGATTAAGATTTATTGCCTAACTGAACTTTAATAAGATACTATTAATATACACTTTTATCAAACAAAATAGTTTATATAATTTTTTATATATTTCTGTAAAAACCAACGAAAGTTTTTTTGTCAACAATTATAACTGTTATAATTAGGTAACTACTAAGAAAATATAAGATTTTGCAAACTTTAGGAATAAAGTTTAAAATTAATTTCCAAAATGCATATGGTACAAGTGGTATATAGTTATCTTTTTTAACACTAAGTGTATAGTTATGCAACTTGAAATATTTAATATAGTTACCAAAATTTATATTAAATTAAATAAATATTAAAGATTGCAAAAAAAACACAAAAATAAAATATAAAATTTCTCGGAAAAAATATAAAACAAAAATATACACGCCCTAAATCTAGTAACTAAATAAAAAAGCTTCACGGGAGTTGCATGATCCTCCTAAGTCCTAAGACCATCTTTCACTACAAGAAAACAGCGGTATTCTGACGGACATTCCGACGGAAAATGAAATCCTCGGAATATACCGAGGAATTTCCGAGGAAATTCCGAGGAAACACAAAATTGGGGTTCCTCGGAATTTCCTTGGAATATACCGACGGAATTCCGAGATTCCGAGGAAAACTGTGTTCCTCGGAAAAAACCGATGAATTCCGAGGAAATATTATAGCCGTTGGAGAGCCGTTGGGGGATTTTACAAAATTCCGAGGAAATTCCGACGAACTAGTTTTTTCCGTGCCTTTTCCGTCGGAATTTCCTCGGTATGTCGGCAGGATTTAAACTACA
>NC_027751.1:24079991-24088269 GCF_000695525.1 Brassica oleracea var. oleracea | reverse complement strand
CCACAAACTCGGAATGTTTTATTTTTATTTGTGAAACTTTGAATATTAATTAATATGATTTCAATTTTACTTTTAATTTCATATTTTCGAATTTAAATTTCAGAAATTTTATTTTTTTTTAAAAATTAATATTTTTTACATTCCGAGGAAATTAATTATATTTTTCACTAGATCGATCGATGCGTTTTTTAAAAAACGTTCGGGCTATACCGAGGGACAGGTTCCTCTGTTTATTCCGAGGAACCAGTTCCCTCGGAATAAACCGAGGAAAAGGTCCGTCGGTATACTCCTACCGATCGATGTATATATGTCCAAACACGCATCGATCGATGAACTTCCGAGGAATTATACCGACGAAGTTCTCCCTCGGTATATTCCGAGGACATTTCCGACAAACTGGTGATCCTCAGAATTTCCTCGGAAATTTATTTCCTCGGAATTCCGTCGGAAAATTCCGAGGGATTTCCGAGGAAAAAAGAAATTCCGAAGAATTATTTCCGACGGCGTGTTTCGTCGGTATGTCGTCGGAATAACGTTATTCCGACGAAATTCCGACGATTTTTTCCCTCAGAATCCCTGATGTTTTCTTGTAGTGTTTAACCCTAACACCCCATATGGAGTGCTTAATGATTATTTAAATAATTAATTGTACTTTACATGTACTTAAGAACTCAAGTTAAGAAAGTAGTAGAATGTGTGCTCCAATGGTAGGTGCTTAACTAGGGGTTCTTAATTAATTTTTTAAAAATTATTTAAAATTATTTATTATATCAAACATATGAAAAGATAATTTAAAAAATAGATTTGAAATTAAAAACATAACAACAAAGATTAGTAAATAAACGAGAATAATTTGAAAAAACATTCGGAACTTAGTTGTTGTCTGCATCCTCTCCAAATTTACTCCATAAATGTTCAACCAAATCAGCTTTGATTTGTTCATGCATTGGCCTATCACGGATTCTAGTTCGAACACCCATCATATTGACGAGATTTGTAGGCATATTTGAGGAAAAATCGAGATTGACATGTGAACTTCCGGTTTCTTCTCCTTGTTGGAATCCTGAAACATCAAATTGAGTATATCCATCTCGTTCGTCTTCTACTATCATATTATGGAGTATGATACATGTTCTCATAATCTTCCCAATTTTGGCTTTATCCCAAAAAAGTACAGGGTTTTTAACAATGGCAAAGCGAGCTTGCAAGACTCCAAAAGCATGCTCGACATCTTTTCGGACAGCTTCTTGATGTTTAGCAAATAAAGCCGCTTTCGGTCCTTGTGGTAATGAAATAGATTGGATAAAAGTTTCCCATTTCGGATAAATACTGTCGGTCAGATAGTAAGCCAAATGATACTCTCTTCCATTGACAGAGAAAGTGACTTGCGGAGCTTGACCATTTATTATGTCATCAAAAACAGGTGAGCGATCAAGAACATTGATATCATTTAAGGTACGTGGAGGTCCAAAAAAACGCATGTCATATCCATAGTTCATACGAAGCCACCGCTTCCAAAACGATTGTGGGTTTTTCCGAACCTCGTGAATATTGCCCTTTCCAAGCGGTGGGACAATGCTTCCACTCCCAATGCATACAATCGATGCTTCCTATCATCCCGGGAATTCCACGAAACTCACCAATATCAAGTAGACGTTGAAGATCAGCCGGTGTTGGTCTTCTTAGGTACTCATCGCCGAATAAATGTATTATTCCTTCCACAAAATGTTCGACACATGACCGAGTAGTAGTTTCACCGAGCCTGAGGTATTCGTCAACCGCATCAGCCGCAGTACCATATGGCAAGACACAAATGGCTGCTGTACATTTTTGAAGTGTAGAGAGACCTTGCCTTCCGAGACCATCTCGTTTTTGTCGAAAGAATTCCATTTCATTGGAGAGTCGATCAACAATTTTCATGAACAACGGTTTGTTCATTCTAAATCGTCGGCGAAAAAGAGTATCAGTGTATGTTGGATTTTCACTGAAATAATCATTCCACTGACGAAGATTGCCCGCTTCACGGTTTCTTTCAATACAGGCTCGCTTTTTTCTTTGTTTTCTTGCTTCGTCTTGATGACCAATGGTAAAATTCTCAAATGTTTGATCAAAATATTGATCAAAATGTTGATCAAAATATTCATCAAATGCATCATCAAGTGAATCTTCAAAATTGTTTTGAGAAGAAGATGCCATGAGAAAGAGAAGGTGAAAAGGTGAAAAGGTGTTTAAAAAACTTAGTGATAAAACGACGATCTTGTTTTGTGATAAAAAGAAGACTTGTGATGTTGAGGAATCGTGAAAATGAAAAGAAGAAAAAGAGTTGTGATGTTGAGGAATGATGATGATGATACAAAGAAATAGAATTCTAATGTTGAGGAACTTTGAAAATGATACAAAGAAAGAGAGATGTGATCTTGAGCAATCGTGAATACAAAGTTAGAGAGAAGCAACTACTTTATAATACAAGTCTCCTAAAACTTATACAAGTCCGTGACATACAAGACAACAAGACTCGTGACTTGATACAACCAAATATTACAAAAGTCTGTGACACAATGGAACAAAGCAACAACACTCGTGACTTGAAACAACGAAACAACAAGACTCGTGACACACTGAACATGTAACAAGACTCCAAGAACGTGTGACTTCCACTCTTTCAATCTTGCACTCTTTTACTCTTTCCCTCATTGTCTCTTTCACCTGAAACACAGTACAATAACAACAACAAATATTAAGAAGAAGTTCTATATATGACTTAAGCAAGCAACGAGAACAAGCAACACAAACTCCACAACATAAACACGGAACAATACCAACACAAGCAACGAGAACAAGCAAATATAAACTTAAACGCTTCTTGAGTTGAGTTAAACTTAAACTTAAACTTAAACATATCGGTCGAACAAGACAAACAAACCGAGACGAAATCTATGGAGACATCAACTCATTCATGAGTTGAGTTTTAAACCCTTCTTCAACATCCGTTAGTGGTCCTTGTTTAGTAATGAGACCGTCGAGTAACTTCATCTTATACAACCTTGATTTCAAAGCCAAATCTTGCTACTTGATGTTCCACATTGTCTGAAACTCAGACAGTTCCTTCCCATCACTCATTGTCTTCTTAGAACGAGCCTTTGCTGCCTTAACACCCGGGGGATGAGTTGTTGCTTCATCATCGTCACTGGAATCCACTTCAGTTGCTTTCGAGCTTGCTGAATGTGAAACATCCCCACACTTCCTCTTTTTGGAGCCTCCATCATTTTTAGCAGTAGACAGCTCGCACCACTTCTGGTCATTACGCAACTCTTTCCAAGCATGCTCAAGGGTGATTTTTTTATTATGGTTAGTGAAAAAGATCTGGTGGGCTAGTTTGAGCACATCATTCTCGTTTTGACCACTGGTTTTCTCTCTGTTCGCAGCTTCGTATGCGCCACAAAACATGCAAACTTGGTCATTGATCTTCTGCCAGCGATTCTTACAGTGTGTTGGCTCTCTCTTTTCACAGCCACCAACAGAGGTACTAGCATTGTAGTACGCAGCTATTCTTTTCCAGAATGCATTAAGCCTTTGCTCATTCCCTACTACTGCATCTTTGCTCGTGTTTAGCCACGAGCTAATGAGCAGAACATCATCTCCTGGCGACCACGTCCTTCTTTCTTTACGAGAGGCATGGTTGTCTTCACCGAAGTTTGAAGGCTCAGTGCCTTGAGTGCCATAGAAGGGAACTTGCGCTTCAGATAGTGAAACGCTTTGTTGACTGCTAAGCAGTTCAACAAAGTTTGAAGGCTCAGTAAATGGATTAAATTCCATCTCGGAAGTGAAAGAAGAGAGAATTAACTGATAGAAATCTGTTTGAGATAGAAGAGAAAGAAGAAGTTTTAAAGCAGTTTTGGAGTTGACATATATCTAACTTCTATTTATTACCCTTTCGCAACCATAATCAAACACAAAGCAAGTCATTTATTATCGACAATTCAAACTAAAGCTAGTCATTTAACAACCTACTGCAACCAAAAGCAATTCCCTTTTCATTACCAACATCAATGCAACCACACCAAACACATTAACTACCTAACCCAACCAATGCAAACAGACCAAGCTTTCAATGACTAAAAAATACTAAAAATTTACCTCTTTTCTCCGGTGAATGCACTCCTTTGCTTGCAAACGATTCTGCAGTTGTAGTCATCTTATTTAACGAACCTTCATCCATGGAGCTCATGACACAAACAAACAGAAAACAACAATGAGAAACAGACCTCAAGAGACAAACAAACAGATACAAAACTAATTCAGGACACTCGATTCAATTCAGACCAGAAGCTAAATGATATAGGAGAACTCTTAAACAATTTCAGACAACATCCATTCATGACACTCGATTCAGTTGATACTATCTCGATTCAATTTCATCCATTTTTAAACAATTTAGACAACAACCATTTGACAGATCAAAGAGGGTTGAAGTTTTACCTGTCTTCATTGTAGACGTCTTGTTTGACGAACCTTCGTCTCTAGCTCCGACCATCTGAAGAAACAAAGACAGACAAATCTTGAGGCAGGAACAAACTAATAAAAATATCAAAGGTCGATTCACACTTAAATGGCAACATCCGTAGCTTTACCTTTCTTTTGTTGACGTAGAGGAGAGCTCCGAGCCTAAGAGAGGAGATCGACACCGCGAGACGCCGAGAGAGAGAGATGGAGGAGCTTCATCCTCGGGGGGATTCTTCATCCTCGAGGAAATCGACACCGCGAGACGCCGAGAGAGAGAGATGGAGGAGCTTCATCCTCGGGGGGATTCTTCATCCTCGAGGAAATCGACACCGCGAGACGCCGAGAGAGAGAGATGGAGGAGCTTCATCCTCGGGGAGATCGACACTGCGAGACGCCGAGAGATTCATCGCAGAGTCGTCGAGGAGAGAGAGAGACGAGGACAGATGCATGCTCATGTTTCTCAATGAGGCGTCGAGGATAGCGAGATAGACGAGGAGAGAACATCGTCGATCATCACGGAGGCTTCGAGGAGAGCGAGAGATACAAGGAGACATCATCGTCGATAGCTCACGGAGCCGTCGAGGAGAGATCGATTTCGTCGAGAGTAGGAGAAGATTGAAGGCGGAGTCGTCGAGAGAGAGATACAGAAGAAACGCTTGTGTTTCGTGAGAGAGAGAGAGAGATAGAGAAAGGGACGCAGACTCGCATCATGCCAACACGTGTCCCATTAGCATCACTTCCTCTGAAGCCTAATTAAGCAGCGCTTCCTCTCCAATTAATTCATTTTCCTTTTTTTTTAAATAAAAAAATCACTAAGCAGCCCACTAACCATCTGCATTAAAGATGGTCTAACAAGCTGTCTCCTAAGACCAAAAAAAAAAAAAGAAAAGAAAAAAAAATTACTTTACAGGATTTTTTTTTTTTTTTGTCAACATTGTTTCATTAGAAACTGGCCCAATGGGCAATACAATCTGGTATTGGGTTATTACAAGATAGGCCCAGATAAAATTACAATAAGCCCTAGTTCTAAGGCGGTGATTGCTACGTGAATCTCCACGCGTCTGAAGAAGAAGTTTCTTGAATCTACACGTGTCTCTTCCACGGCAATTTTGGCCCCTGTCTAGTTTCTCCGCCGCAACGTCTTCCTCTTCTCTGCCTCCATTATTGTCTTAAGCCAACCACCAAACCCGATACCAAATTCACATGCTTTCCACTTTAACCGTAAATACTTGAGCAAAGGGGGCCTCAATCCACAAGAATTGAAACAGAGAAAAACTGAAATTAAACTGAAGATAGATCCTTTATCGGACCGCTGAAGACAACGCCGATTCTTCTGAATCTCCTTCATAAATGATTTCAAGTATCCATCAAACTCCTCTTTCTCTCTTCAGAGATGCTCCTCTTGAACGCCATGAACGGCTACATAAAGAAAGCAGAGACTGACTCTCATATAAAAGAAGCCAGAGTGAGCGGTGAAGGAGGTATATGATCAAGGATTTAACGGAATAAAATTACGCCCCAAGTGGAAAACATAAACTAACTATGATCCAATCACAAAGATCGGACTATTATTAATCGACTCAAAAACGGGAATAAAAGAAAATCATGAAAAACAACCCTGTTTGAATCGATAGATCACATCAAAAGTCGCCATGCGAAAGATAGATCCGACAAGCGGAAGATGAAATTCGCCGAGGGAAGATATATACAACAAAAGAACAAAAAGGGGTAGGTGACCGGCGGTGATACCACCGGCCACCGGGAAGCAACTGTTCTGATAAAAGATCTTTTAGAGAGAAGTTAGAGAAAACGATAGAAGAGAGTATCCCTTGTCTTTACAGGATAATGTTTTCCATCTTAGCTCTCGCAGTCACTCAAATGAAATTAAATTATTAGCTCCCACACTGATTCAAGCGTATAGTTCATCTCTGAACCGGTCACTGTACCAATCGAATGGAGCCAGTTTTCAAAGTTGGACTTTAACACACTCGCTAGCTCCTGCCTTGAGGTCAGAGTTTTTAAAGATCGACGAGGAACAAAATGTTGGCTAGGGTTTAAAGATTGATTCATCAACGTCGCTTTCTCCAAGAAAGGTATAATTAGAAAGCCTCCACCTTCTTCGTCAGTCCATTTCAGTGGTGGTAACGAAGCAGAGACGTGCGAAGGTTTAATGGGGCCTGAAGCGAATATAAAAATGGGGCCCCTTTATAATTTTTTTTTTATCATAGTACAATATATATTTGAAAAAAAAATATTAAGACAATAACTTTAAAAAACTAAGTATTATCTTGAACTTGATCATTCACGTCTTCATTCTCCTTTTCACTTAGATTATCATCCTCTTCAGTGACATCAGTAACATCATCTTCAACCTCCTTATCTTCTTCATTGACATCCTCATCATTTATTTCATTCTCATCTTCCATTGGATCATCAAACTCATCACCACTTCTACCGGATTCATTAAGATTTGCTGATTTTACAAGAAATCTGTCCATAGAACCTTGCATTGATTTCACCAATGCATCAACTCTGTCTTTTTTTTGTCTTTTCTTGGCTCCTGATGCACATGATCTCGTTGGAGGCATATTTTCTGAAATTAATAATTAAACTTAAATCAACAAAGACTGAAAACTAAAAAAATAAAAAAATAAAAAAATTCACCACTTTAACAAAACTGATGATAATATAAGAGACACCTGTAGCACAGGATTGAGAACCAAGAAAGAAGACGTGTGTGCTTGCTTGAGAAAGATTGATGTGAACATTGCACGTAGAATACTTATGAATATATACGAACCAAATATATTAAGTATAACTGCACTTTTTCCTTTTTATTTAGGAGTTTGACATATAAAACATATATTCCTTTTTTCAATTTGGAAAATTGACAATAAAATAAAATACTCATTTTTTTAAAAAGCAATGTAGATAATTGAACTTGTATTGAATAATAAATGGCAAACTTAAACCAATATACTACTAATAATTTTTGGAAATTTAGGGCCCTAAAAATACTATATATTTTGGGGGCCCTAGGCGAAAGCTTTTTTGGATACACTTGAAGCACGGCTCTGTAACGAAGCAACTTTCAAAGGAGAGGACTTGGAATTGCGGAGCGGGTTTCATTATATCAAAAGCTTAGATAATGCGACTGATTTGTTCTGACGACATGCTTCGATCTACTCCCTTACCTTCCGTGATTGATTTCTGTAAGCTAATGGGGGTGGTGGTGAGAATGGAGCGACCCGATGTTGTGATTTCTCTCTATCAGAAGATGGAAATGAGGCGGATTCCACGTGATATCTACACAATGAACATCCTTATAAAATGTTTCTGCAGCTGCTCTAAGCTTCCGTTTGCTTTGTCTACGTTTGGTAAGCTCACAAAACATGGATTCCACCCTGATATTGTTACCTTCAACACCCTGCTCCATGGGTTATGTCTTGAAGATAGGATCTCTGAAGCCTTGGCGTTATTTGATCAAATGGTTGAAATGAAATGTACACCCGATGCCATTGTTGGACCAAATTATTAAGCCTAATGACTCAAATAATATATGGCAAAATGTGAAAATGAAATGGGCCTATGGGTTCTTACAAAAAGCCTTGTTGGCTTTAATGAAATGAAGTTAACAACATCCCACATTGGTTGGGAGAGTTGATTTTGAGGAGTATATATATGTCTTCATGACATGAGAGGTTAAACAGCTCAGATGAAGAGAGAGCTCTCCACGCGCGCGCCGCCGTCCGGCCGGCTCGGCTCGGCGTGGGTC
>NC_027751.1:24063470-24076477 GCF_000695525.1 Brassica oleracea var. oleracea | reverse complement strand
TCGGCGCGAGCTTGGGCTTGGGCTTAGGCTTGGGCTTGGGCTTGGGCTTGGGCCTTTGGCCCGATAAGAACTATTCTTTTTGGACCAAGTTAAGCTCAACGTTTTGCCAGTTAATTTTATTTAAAACGACAAGTAGTTTGTCTAAAAAATAAAAAAAAAACGTCATGCATGTTAACTCTCGAAAATTTAAAACGAGATAAGGGAGAGTCTTGAAGAAGAAGTTTCGGAACTCAACTTCCCTCGATCTCCGCGAGATTCTCGCCAGCAGCTGTTGCGGGAAGTGGGTCTTCTCCGGCTCTTTAAAATATCGTCTCTCCTCTTCCTTCATTTCAGAATTTTTTTTTTTTCCTGATCGAAATCCAACAGCAAAAAATCCCTCAGCGTAAGTCTATATTGCGAGAGTGTTTCGTAGAGTTTATAGTTCGATAGGGCGATCACGAGTGAGGCGTGATTCGTCTGCCATGGTTGTATCCTGGGACTCTATATTCGTACAGTCCCGTCTCACTAACGGAGCGAATATTTTGAGTTAAGGAAAGAGATCATATCTCGCCTCCATGTCTTTTTGCGAATACGGTTTCTTATCGTCCTCGTATTCGTTTTTATATATTCGTCTATTTCCTTAACTTCGCTTTTATTATATCGTTTACATCGGTCCGGTTTTCCGGCTTCTACAGCCATAACGTTCAACACACTGATTAATGGTCTTTGCCGCGAGGGTCGAGTTCTCGAAGCTGTAGCTCTGCTTGATCTGATGGTGGAAAATGGTCTCCAGCCTAACCATATTACTTATGGAACAATTGTAAACAGATTGTGTAAGATGGGTGACACTGTGTCTGCTTTGAATCTGCTGAGTAAGATGGAGAAAAGCCACATCAAAGTCGATGTGGTAATCTATAGTATCCTCATTGATCGCCTTTGGAAAGATGGACATCATGGCGATGCTCACAATCTTTTCAGTGAAATGCAAGAGAAGTATTTTTCCGGATGTAGTTACCTACAGCTGTATGATAGATGGTTATTGTAGCTCTGGTAGATGAAGTGATGGCCTGCGGTTGTTGCGAGAAATGTTGGAAAGGAAGATCGACCCTGATGTTGTAACTTTCAGTGTATTGATCAATGCATTTGTCAAAGAAGGCAACTTCTTTATGGTTGAAGAATTATACGATGACATGATCCGCGTGGGTGTATATCGTGATACAGTCACATATAATTCAATCATCGATGGATTTTGCAAGCATAACCGCTTAGATGAGGCAAAACATATGTTTGGGTTGATGCTTACAAATGGCTGCTCTCCTAACATTCTCACCTACAATTGTCTTATTCGCGGTTTCTGTCAAATAGGCGATCTAAGTGCTGCTCAAGACCTTCTGAATGATATGATTTCTCATGGTGTGCGCCCTAACATCGTAACTCGTGGCATTTTTCTGTGCGGTCTCTGCAATCTTGGGAAACCAGAAAAGGCTTTAAGAATGTTTAAGGTCATGCAGAAGAGTGAGATGGATCTGAATACTACTTTGTATAACACCATTATCCATGGAATGTGCGTTGCTAGTAAGTTGGATGAAGCATGGAGTTTATTCACTAATCTCCTCCACAGTGGTTTGCAACCTGATGTTCAAACTTACAATATATTGATCAGCACGTTACTCAAAGCAGGCAATTTTGTAGGGGCTGAAAAATTATATGCTGACATGCTCCGTAGAGGTGTTGTCCCAGATACTATCACCTATACCTCAATGATCGATGGACTCCGCAAGCAGAACCGCTTAGGTGAGGCAAAGCATTTGTTTGATTCGATGGGTAGTACAGGCTGCTCTCCAGATGTAGTGACCTTTACTACACTCATCAATGGCTATTGTAAGGCTGAGAAGGTTTACGACGGGATGGAGCTTGCCTGTGAGATGTACCGAAGAGGAATAGTTGCTGATGAAATTACTTACATCACTTTGATTCATGGGTTTCGTCAAGTGGGTAATGTTAATGGCGCTCTAGACATTTTCCAGTGGTTTCTGTCCTGATACCGTTACTATCCGCAATATGCTGCTGGTTTATGGAGTAAGGAGGAAAGCAAGGAGGAACTAAAAAAGGCAGTGGCAATGCTTGAGGAGCTCCAGAAGAGTGTGGTATGTTCTCCTCAACACATTTTTTTTTTCCAACTTGTTTGCTTATCTGGGGAAGTTTGCTACCAATATGTCCAAACCAGTTGATCGGTTGCGTATGCTTGTTTTGCAGGATTAATAATTAGAGGATGAAAAGAATGGATGCTTTTCTGTCTTTGCAGCAAAGCTTCAGTGCCATTTTAGTTATGCTTGATAATTTTTAGTTTTATTTTCGTTGTTTTTGATTTTATAAGTACTACTATTGATATCATCGTATATGTTCTGTGATGACCAGTTGAACAAAATGCTTTCCTAATTTACTTGGATATACTCTGGTCTAGTGTTTCTTTACCTAATACAGCCTTTACTTCAAGTAAGAAAGTTTCTATTTTTTCTAAATTGGTGCACATAGTCAGAATTAGCAAAACTGACTAAAACAAATAAGCAAAATCAAAATAATTATATATCTAATTACATATTTTATAGTTATATTATTTAAATTAATAAATTACGGACTCAACTAAAAACTATTAATAAATTAATGACTCAGCTTAAACCTAATTAAAACATGACAAATAAGCAAAATTACCTAAAATCATGAAAATCATGACAAATAAGCTAAATCACTTCATAAATTAATATAACATAAAAATTTAATATTATTAAAATAAAATTTGTGACTTATTTTATATAGAATTCATCACGGGTTTTGTGAAAATTAATAAATACTTAGTTAAAAACTAATAATAAATCAATGACTTATATAAAATCTTAAAACCTAATAAGAAAATAAGAAATTTAATATAACATGTAGATTTAAATATTATTAAATAAAAATTCGTTTTTAATTATATATAAATTCATTACGGATATTTTTTTAAATTAATAAATTAGTGATTCAACTAAAAATTATTAATAAATCAATGACTAAACTAAAACCTAATAAAAACATGACAAATAAGCAAAACTGACTAAAATCATAGAAAACATAACAAATAAGCAAAATCAAAATAATTATATATCTAATTACATATTTTATAGTTATATTATTTAAATTAATAAATTAGTGATTCAACTAAAAATTATTAATAAATCAATGACTAAACTAAAACCTAATAAAAACATGACAAATAAGAAAAATTACCTAAAATCATGAAAATCATGAAAATCATGAAAAATAAGCTAAATCACTTCATAAAGAATAGTTTAGATTAATTAAAAAAAATAAGTTAGTTCAAAATATGAAATTTATAACGAACTTTTTAAATTTCGACATAATTGATAAATGTTGGTAGTTAATTGTATATTTACTTTGTTAGTTTCTTTTGTAAATAAAATTGTAAGCTATTTAAACATTTTTGTTACAAAAAATATTGTCATATATCTCCTCCTATTTTATTTCATCCACTACTAGATCAAGATCCTTTTCAATTGAATAAAAGCAACGATTCTTTACTTCTTTTTCTTTAACAAAGTATTTATCTTGGTTTCAAAAAAAAAACAAAGTCTTTATCTTCCGCCCACAACCCTCTAACAAATGTTTTCAACACAGTTTGATATGGTTTTGAATTGGATCTGCATATCCGAATATGATACTCTGAAACTTCCATGAAGAAAGTTGTTGTTTACGTCAGTACATCATTGGTTCAGATTAGTCAACAGTAAGAGTCTCGTGCTAAACCTTTCTTTTGATTGATTCTGTATACAAAACTGTCTTTTTCCTTATATGAATCATGATGATGTTAATTTTGTTTTCGCAGAAGCAGTTAATAGTTTTAAAACACCACCACCAAACGCAGTAGATGCAGAGAATAAGAAGAAAAAAAATCTTGACTGAAGAACTCTTATGGCGCAAAGAAAACAAAAGAAGAACTCTTATGGGAAAGGAATGTTTATTGTTTACAATTATTTTTCTATTTGAATTCATCTTTTTTTTCTTTTCCTATCTTATAGGGTTTTTATCTTTTAAATTTTTAATTGTAACATCAAGGGAAGGAAAAAAAAGTTATCAATATTTTTTTATTTGTTTATTCATTGATACAAATTTAATTACTAATCTAAATTAATTTCGTGATATAATTTTAAAAACATTAAAATAATTTATTTAATAAACTATAAATGATAAAATTATTGAAATCACATCAAAAATTAATATTTAAATTATTAAAAAGATATGAATAATTAAAATCAATTATTTTGACTGATTCTAATACTAACATCGTTTTATAAAATTAATATAAATATTAGTATCAATTTTTGTAATTGATGTATATTGACATCACTTATAATAGTTGATGTAAATATTCTATATTTCTATATCAATTATTAATAAAATGATATGAATTATTTGCATCACCATTTTCAGAGTCATTTATATAAGTAATGCAAACTTATTTTACATAATTTATTACTAATGCAAAAATAGAAAACAAATGATGCTAAACAATTAGATGTCGTATTTAGATACAAATACAAATTTTAAAAACAAACACAATTAGATGTAACATCCCAGATGTTGTATTCAGATGTTGCATCTAGACACTTCAACCAAATTCAAAAAAACGAACATAGTCTAACAATGAAAATAACAAACTTCTTTTTATATATGCAACAAACTTTGTGTCCCAAGTAATAAGTTTTTGCATTTTTTAGTTCCGTACTACAACCCTCCACGTAGCATTTTGCCTTTGTGGACTTACGACCCGTATTAACGCGGTTCTTGTTTGGACCGGCTCTAGATCCAGATCCAACCCCGGAGTAGATCTTTTGACCAAACCTAACACCACCACTAAGTTTTTGAAAAGAACCAGAAGGATGAACAATACTGAAACATGCATATTCCATCTTGTATCGATCACTGTAGTGTGTGAGCGACACGAACGAAGCCGCCACTGACCTTCATTGTTCCGCAAAAGCGACATGAATGAAGCCACAGCCGCTCTCTCCGCCTACCCTGTTGTTGGAGCCGTCGTCACTTATGCTTCTTCTCAATTACTTATTCTTCTGATGCGTCATATAGGATGCGAGTAGAAGCAATGTTTTAAGCAAGAGGTAATCTTGTCAGTTTTCTATATAATATATATATAACTGCGCGAAATGAATGTTATATAAAAAAATAATTTTTATATATTATTTATTTGTATTCATTTATGTATTATTTATATATTTAAATTAGATTAAACACATAAATCAAAATAATACATCTTGCTTTTTTACGATATTTTTTGTGTAAATAAATCAAAACAATCATTTTATTTATTTTATATGGTATAAAACTAAATTTCAATGACATAAACATAGATATATAGTATATATTAATATAAATAATTATTGAGAATTCATACTCATATGATAAACACAAAATTTCTAATGTGCCCTTTTTTAATGCAAAATTTCAAAATTAAAATATTAAGGTTTCAATATTTTTTCAATACAAATATAAAAATAATCATACTTAATTATTTTTCTATGTTATACAGTTTAATTGTAAACAATATTAATATATAATATGAATGTCTAGTAAATGAGACTTCATATTCATACAATTTATAATCATTTGTATCTTGTTATTACCAAACCATTGATCACAAAATTTTAGTGTGAGACATTTAACGTTTTAATAATTTTAATTTATAGTCGTTTTAAAAATTTAAAATATAACATATAAGAAAAAAAAGTTTTATTATATGGTTAATGTAGTTGTTTAATATCTTTTAATAATATAAAATTTAACAAAAAAAGAGCTAAGATACAAAAATTGTTATCAAATATTTATTATTTCATAATCATTAATTGTCATATATATATGTTAATCATATTAGGCAATTCCGTAGCTTTTATTTAAGGAAAGTGTGAGAATATTATTTTGTATGCTATTTATCAATTTAATAGTTAGTTTAATAAAAAGTATAATATAAATTAAGATGGACCAACCAATTTCTTTAAGAATTCTAAATTTCATTCTCACGGTGACACGTGGCTACAAAACAATATTGTGATATTTTTCAATTAATATATAAGAGATACTAGATTATTTTCATGTGCTCATGCACGAATATAAATATCTATAAACTAAATATATTATAATAGTTTATTAATATTTCTTCCATTTTAAATAATTTTGTAATTTATATTATAATTAATATGTATGATTTATTTTAAATAAAATTATATTATTTTAACTATAATTATGATTTTGTATATGTATTATTTTGTATATTTGGTTATTATTTGGATATATTGGATAACTTTTATTTTTTCAAGTCAACCATAATATTTTTTTTCTATAGATTAAAACTTAATTATTACTTTATTTTTATTTTCATTTGATTTGATTCTTGTCTTATATTGTAAATATATTTAGTAAGATTATGTATAATTTAATATATGTTATTTTGAGAATCACATAATAAAAATAAACTAAAGTGTTGATCGATCAAAGTTACATAAATAAATATAAAAATGATTATTTTTGAAATATCATGCATATATACAAGTTATACAAATAGCTAAATTGAAATAGTAGGTTAATATCTTCATAATATTATTTAATAATTTCATATTTATTTATTTATTATTAATATGTTTAGTCGTACTATAATTTAAATGTATAAAAAATATCACTACAAATAATAGTATATTATTTTAGTTAATTTTTTATTTTAGATAAAATAATTTGGATTGATCGAGTTACTCATTTTGTGTGTATGTTGTGTTAAATATCTAATCTATTTAAACTAAAATACAAATAATACTTAACCCTCAATTCATCTTAAATATTACAAATCTACGCCGGGAGTGACTATAATAACCAATCATCGCCTCTTCCCTTAACCAATCGTACATCTTTTGTAATTATTTTTTTTTGTAAAGAATCTTTTGTAAATATATATATTTTTTTTTGTAAACTAATCTTTTCTAAATATTCATTTATGGTTTAGTATTCCAACGACCGACAACATAGAAAACATTTGATACGCTGCCATATCTTCAAATGATAAGAATCATTAATTCAAAACATACATAGTTAGACTTTTTCTTTTCATTCGTTAGATAGGTAATCTGAACCACATTATACTAACAAATTAGAAAAATACATAACAAATCTATACCTACTACAAGCAAAACCCTTTAAAAAAAAATGTATAACCTATTATTAAAAAATCTATACTGAAATACATAAATATTTTATTATAGATTCCACTTACCTGTTTTTCTAACAAGCCTTGAAAGTTTTTAGCAAATCATTAATTACAGCTGATTAATTATTGTGCACAAGTTCGGTTAATTTTTGTTTGAAGATTTGAAAGTTATATTTACGGAAAATATATTAGTTATAAAAATTTAGTATATTTTGTAAATATATTATCTAATGAACATCTAATAGATAACATCAAGTAATTTTATCATATATTTACCTACATAACTACTTGAGAAATCTAGAGAATCGTGGAAGAAAATCACAATCTTGGATCAATTCGAAAACATAATATCATGTCACTATATATATATTTTTTTTTGATAAACCCTATCGGCTGATTCGGTCGGTTTCGGGAGGAACACGCTTAGTGTTACATAGTAGACTGGCTACCACACTGTCTGACCCGAGTTTGGAATACCTTCCAATGCCAGAGGGTGAACCGATCATCTGTTACGATCCACCATGTAAACCACTTGGACCGAAATCCAGACTGACCAAATGATGATAATTTAGTTTCCAGAGAGAATCGAACCTAGGATTGAGGCGTGGGTACACACCATTAGACTACCATCACTTGGTTATAGCATGTCACTATAAATATGCTGCTAATTTAGAGACATATGATCAACCTTCTCCAGACATTTAATTGCTCCATAAGTTTTAGTTCCGAATAGTTTGCTTGCTCAATAGTTCTAATAATTTTTACTAGAAGGTATAACATCGTTCAAAGAATTTAAAAGTCATTCTTATGGATTACTTAAAAAAAAAAAATTGTTTATGTTTAAAATTATGTTTAACAGTCATTCTCAATAAAAAAAATTGATTTTTATTGACTAGCAATGGATACTTTCAACTTTCTTTCATTTTCAGGTTTTTGAGGATCTTACGTGGGAACTACAAATTGTTCTTCAGTATCTTAAGAAATGTATTCCTCAGTTTTCTATGTTCATCGTCTTTAATCTCTCCAAGAAATGGTATAACTTTTCTTTATGTCCAATTAAAAACTAACAGGGTGGAGGAAAACTGGGGTTCTATACATTACAACTGTCCTTCTCGTGATTTTAGGATTCTAACAATGATACTCTGATTGCAGCTGCAGAAAAAAAGAACATGTTATGCTGGAAAACAAGACAAATACATATAAAATAAAATTAATTTTACAAAACAAAAATTATCATGTGCTTCTAAGCGTGGGTCTGATCCTAGTATTCCTTCAAATCTTATATATTAAAACATAAGTCATAACTTTGTTCATGTGTGATTTTTTTATTTGGACTATTTTATAGAAAGTTTATTAAATTTTACATAACTTAATCATCATATCTTTTAATATCATTATCTTTTATTTAAAATACAAATAAATATTGTTTAATAAAATTCTAAGAATTTTTTTTCAGAATCAGAATAAATTTTATTTTCAAAAATTAATTAACTTAAATTTTAATTAGCATAAAATATAATTAGAATTTCAAATTAAATTTATTTTTGAATGATGAACGAAAAACTAAAATCATATAAATATTTTAACAATATTTTAATGATAATAACAATTTATATTGATTAATTTACAAAATAAATTTTATCAATATCTTTAAAAGATTTTGTTAGAAAGAAATATTCTTTCTGTTTCAAATAAAAATATTTACTACAAAATTAGTTTGTAAGTACAATATATTATAGTTTCTCTTTTAAAAATATTTTTTTTGTTCTTAACAGTATCTCAAAATATTTCTTCTCTATTATGTAGGTCTAGTTTAATTTAACTTCCATATATAAATTTCAAATTAAAAAATACAACCAGAAATTATGTTGGTAAGTTCCATATATTCACTAAAGCTAATAATATAAAATCTTTGTAACTACTTAATAATGATATAGTTTAATTTGACATAGAATTATTAGTATGCATTGATATATATTCAGTTATCTTTTATAAAATGAAAAATAAAAATTCTATTTTATTTTTATATATTTTTATAATAATCATAAATCATATTAAAATAAACTATTATATTGAACTAAATATGATAAATTATATTAAATTGATAAATTTATAAATTTGCTTTCACAAATATAAATATTTATGTTAAAATATAATATGATGATAGAATGGCTTAATATTGGGAAACTATATAATACATGTATAAAAAAAATTACATATCTTAAAAAAATTTATATACAATAATATATTATCTAAAATGAATAAACGTAAAAAATATTGCTTAAAGAAAATTCAGTTTTGAAGGACGGTGGATCAGAATTTAGTATAAATTAAACACAAAATAATTTTCAGATATGTTTTTTCATGCATATATTATTTTTTCAGTAACTAAATGTAAATACAATAAGAAGCGATAAATGCATGTGACGATTTTAAACACCTGATTAATTATAACATATAAACTATGAAATTATTGTAGTTTAAATAGTTATATAAATATTTAAATATATGATTAACGTTAAAAATATATACCACCAATGATCTAAAATAATATCTATGTATATATATTGAAAATAATACCCACACGGTTGCGCGGATCACGATCTAGTTAAAGTACAACTAATTTTAATCTCATTCAGCCAAATTTAATTAATTTTATTATTTGTATTAGTTTGGTTCTTCATCTTACATGTATAAGTGTGTCTTGATTTTTTAAACAATTTGGTATATTTTAATTTCCAAAAATAAAAAAACATAAAGTGATGATCCATAGGAAGTTGCATAAAAAACATAACTGATAAAATTTAAAATGGAAGATTATTTCTTTAATTTAATATCAAGATTATTTTTGGAAACTTTCCTTTTTTATGAAATCACTTTATATATAAAAATATTTTCGTTTTAAAATTTTAAAATATTTTCTTTATTATATATGTTATTTGGAAAATTTAAAAGGAAACTTAAATAAAAATAAATATAAATCTAATATTTTATTTCTTAAAGATATCTTAATTTATGGTATTTAAATTATTTTGTAATAATTTTAGAGATATATCAATTTAAATAAAATACTTATTGCCTTAAAAATATATATTATGTTGTTTAAGTTTATCCTTTAAAATGAAGATTATTTCTTTACTTTATATTTTTCTGCTCTTACATTTTGTAAATGTTTTTATTATCATTTTATTTGAAAAATATAAAGAAAGTATACCTAAACTATAAAAGGAATAAGAAAATAGGATAGATTTTTTAATAATAGCAATTAGATATATTTGATTCATTATGGGTACCGCTGTAGTTAACCGTTCTTAGAATTAATGTGATTATAATACGTAAAAAATTGACTTTTCAAATAATATTAGAGATAAACTCATTCACTTAACTATAGTTTTTAGGTTGTACATTACAAATTCCCATTTTTGCATGTATAGAGAGCCTAAATCTCTAATAAACAAACACAACCACATAATATTATATAATTTCTACAGAAATTTATAATTGTCTACATTTAATAACCAACTAAAATTTCATCAAAACTCTTTTCAGGTTCAGTAAATTGTTTATATTTGAAAATCTCGAACTCTTTATAAATACATCATCTCCCAAAAGTCTACCAATTTCTCCTCTTCATGCTTGTCAATGGGCTTAGATGGATCACAGCATTCAATAGATGGCAAGAATACAAAGTCCAATCCCTGAACATCCAATAACACCCCCCTAAACATTCTAGAGAAAAAGCTATTAAGCCGAAACATTGGAAAGCTATTTTGTGTGGACAATGGTTCACACTTTTGGCGCAAATGGGCCGAGACATCAGATGATTGTTTGACAAAACATCTACATGTTTGCCGTAGAAGAAGAGTGATGAACCAGGCTTCATGTATAAGTCCCTCCCAATCAAACATTTGATATGTAGAGTGACACAGCAGTACTGATCACACGTATAAAACCACTTGTTTATCTCTATTTTTCTTTCAGAAACCTCACACCAATGCATCATGGTAGTACTTTTGTCCTCGCCATAAAAAAGAGTGAGGATATGCGTATCATGCTTATACCTCACCTTTGGAGGTATAGTAGCACACTGGAAACACAAAGAAAAGTCATCACATTCAATGCAATTGAATGTTTCCTTTATCTTAAGAGAGCAAACACGACATGATCCCCAGACTTCTGGTTTAGTTGTTAAAAATAAAGGATGTGCATGGCTTCCATGGACTAATGGCTCAGAAGTTGTGGCACACTGCACATGTAGTTGAAAATTACATTCTTCTTTAGCACACTCATAGGAAAAACAATCTGCTGGTATCAACCTATCACAAGCTGAACATGTAACGTCGTCATATCTTCCCTCTGGGGCTAGAATGAGCTGATGTGGATGTATCGGGTGATATATTTTGCGAGAAATATTAGCACATGTTTCATGTAGAACAAATTTGCATTGCACACAAGAGTAGAAGTTACCGAAATAGATTGGGGTAACACATGCTTGACACAGCTTATTCTCGTCGTAATCTTTGTCTTTGTTCTCATCCAATCTCAAAAGATGATATTCGTGGCTGAAATGTCGTATGTCTCCGTCACTTTCCTCACAAATGGCTCAACTTCTTCTTCGATTTGTTCCGGATGCACTCCGTCAAGATCAATGCCATCCCATACATTACTTTGTGTGGCACATCTTGAATGTGCCGCATAGGAACAACCATCCTTAACGCAAGAATAGCCCCCATAATCAATATCCATCTTTCTACGGCAAACACCACAAGACAAGTGACCTTGAGTGAAAGATGGTGTAAAGAAGATGTGGTGGTGGGGATGACGAGATATCCTTATGACACGCGGTAAGCTGATAAATTTCTGATGGACGACAAAGTCGCAAGGAGGGCATACATAGAAAGGACAGGCTGAATGGGTCAAGGCACATATACTGCAAGGAAAAGAAGCCTGGGTTGGAAAGAGAGCAAGCGTATGCTCATGCCACTTGGGAATGTCTCTAGCTAAAATCAGTGTTTTCTCGGCACAAGTCATAGCATAATCGCAGGCGGAGCAATAATAAAAAAGCTCATTGAGATCATCATCACAGCAGTAGCATACTCTAGTTCCACTGCCAAATCTCATGGACACAAGCTGAAGAAAATGCTTGGGATGAAGAAGGTGTTTGATTTGGAGTGGAGCCTTATCATATTCTCGATGTTACTTGTTGGACCAATTAGTTTAGCCCAATGGCTTAAACAATAATTGGAAAATTATGAAAAGAAATGAGATGGGCTGTTGAATGAAAAAGCCCAGATAAGCCAATGTGAAATAATGAGAATGGACAAAGTCCCACATCGACTAAACAAGGTGAAGTTGTGATGCATATATATGTTATCAGTCTCACCTTGGTTAAAACGACTTGGAGAAACAGAAGGCTCCCCACGCGCGTGCAGCCGGCGTCGGCTTGGGTCTTGGTAGAGTGCCCCTGGCCCATCAAAAATATTTTCTTTAGACCAAGTTAATCTCAACGTTTTGCCATTTATTTCGAGAAAAAACAGCATGCAATTTTATTTAAAACGACAAGAAATAAAAAACGTCATGCATGTTATCCTCTCGAAAGTTTTAAACGAGATAAGAGAGAGTCTTGAGGAAGAAGTTTCAGAACTCAACTTCCCTCGATCTCCGCGAGATTCTCGCCCACGTGCAGCAGCTGCTGCGGGAAGTGGGTCTTCTCCGTCTCTTTAAATATCGTCTCTCCTCTTCCTTCATTTCTGAACATTTTTCA
>NC_027751.1:24060309-24063331 GCF_000695525.1 Brassica oleracea var. oleracea | reverse complement strand
CGTCTCACTAACGGAGCGAATATTTTGAGTTAAGGAAAGAGATCATATCTCGACTCCATGTCTGTTTGCGAATACAATTTCTTATCGTTCTTGTATTCATTCTTACATTCGTCTATTTTCCTTAACATCGCTTTTATTTTATCGTTTATGTCATTCCAGTTTACCGGCGTCTACAATCTTAACTCAAAATCGCTTTACATTTAAAGCTCTAATCGGGTTGAAAAAACGATTAATAAAAACGGGTTTTGGAACCGTGTTTGCGATTTGTTTTCTAGCACTTCCGCGAAAAGTTTGTTCTTATCTTATAACCGGGTTTGTGATTTGCTTTCTAGCACTTCCGCGAAACGTTTCTTTGTTCATTTGAAAGCGAGTTTGCGATTTGCTTTATAGCCCTTCCGCGAAACGTTTTTTATTTGTTTCATACCGCTTTGCGGATTGCTTTCTAGCATTATCGCGAAACATTTTTGATACATTATCAAAATGTTATTTACATGAATCGTTTCTATAACCGCTTTCTTAAGCGAGTTTGTGAAACATTCTAAGTCTATACAAAACGGTTTCTGCAAACGCTTCTCTAAGCGAGTTTGCGAAACGGTTTTTCCAGACTAATATCGATATGATTTGGTTCAAACACCAAAAATGAAAATCGATTTTAGACTATTAATTTTTTGCTTAAAAATAATATGTTATTTGTTGATTGGAGTACTAATACGTCTTCATGTTTTCTCTACAGAAAAATGACGAACGATTACAACACCCCCATTGATGTCACAATAACTCCACTCAACGTTGCAGACACTGATGCAACTGTGAAAACCATTGGAAACATCACAGCGTCAACTGCTGCAGCAACAACAAGCACTATCCTCCCTGCGGGAAATGCTGCTGATGAAACCACTCGCCGGAGTCTATTTGGTGCTTGTCTTTATCAGATGGGTTCAGTTTCAGCAACTGCAAGTGGTCCGGTGGCAGTTCAAACTCCTCCGGCTGTCCCTAGTGTGTTCACTCAAGGACTGATGCCAGACAAGTTTGATGGCAAAGGCTTCAAAACGTGGCAGAAGAAGATGATGTTCTTCCTGACAACGATGAAGCTGGACAAGTTCATCCAGGAGGACAAGCCCCTTATGCCTTACGGGATTGATGATGTTCACAGTCACGCAACTGTTGACATATGGGTGCATTCTGACTTCATCTGCAAAGGTTACATTTTTGGTCGTCTCATTGACCCATTGTACCGTGTCTACTGTGAGATCCCCACGGTGAAAGAGCAATGGAGATCACTGGACAAGAAGTACAGAGGTGAGGACGCTGGATGCCAGAAGTATGTGGTCTCAAAATTCCACGACTTCAAAATGGTGGATTCAAAACCCATCATGGATCAGGTGGAAGCGCTTCAGCTCATTTGCCATGAAATCGCTGCTGAAGGAATGTCCATCTGCGAGATATTCACAACTCTCAGCTTCATTGAAAAGCTTCCTCCAAGCTATGCGGATTTCAAGAACTACTTGAAGCACAAGAAGAAGAAGATGGGGCTCGAGGAGCTCATCATGAGGCTTCAGATGGAATCCAGAAACCGAATTGCTGACAAGGTCACTGCTAAGGAGCACAGTGTCAACATGGCTGAGCACAAAGGCAAAGGAAAGGCACACGCCCATTCTCCTGCCAAGCCTTCCAAAACTGTTGCAGCCCTGAAGGCTTCTGGAAAAAACTTCAAGAACAAAGGCATTGAAATCAATGCGAATGCGAATGTGGAGAAGTTCAGGGGGAAATGTCACTACTGCCACAAAGTGGGGCACAAGACTGTTGAGTGTCGCAAAAAGATCAAGGATGAGAAGGCTCAGGCAAATCTCACTGAGGAGGATCTCGTTGCTGTGGTGACTGAAGCCAACATGGTTGAAAGCAACAACCCCAAGGAATGGTGGTATGACACTGGTGCAACCACCCACATTTGCACCGATAGGGCGATGTTCAGCACCTATCAGAAAAGCATGACTGAGGAGAAGTTCAAGATGGGAAACACTGCAGTCTCCAAGATTGAAGGACGCGGTAATGTGATTTTGAAGATGACATCTGGACATGAGGTCACTCTGACGAATGTGAAGCATGTTCCTGACATGAGGAAGAACCTGGTCTCGGGAACCTTGCTCAGCAAGAATGGATTCGCCACAAGTTTTGAGGCGGACAAACTCGTGATTAGGAAGAATGAGATGTATTTGGGAAGAGAGTATGTTAAGGGTGGACTTGTGAAGTTGAATGTAATGACAGTCCCTCCGAAAGTTGTAGCTTCAAAAGTTTCAATGAATAAGAAAGAGCCAGTTGCTTATTTGGTTGAGTCTTTTAATATATGGCATGAAAGATTAGGCCATGTAAACTACAAATCTATTAAAAGATTAATGAATTTAAATCTAATTCCTAAATGCAAAACAAGTAAACAAAAATGTGAAGTATGCGTACAGGCTAAGCTCACGAAAACGCCATCACCTCGTGTTGAAAGAACTAATAAACCTCTAGATTTAATTCACACAGATTTATGTGATTTAAAATACTTACAAACTAAAGGTGATAAAAAGTACTTTGTGACCTTCATAGATGACTGCACAAAATATTGCTATGTATTTTTATTATATAGCAAAGACGAAACCTTAGAAAAATTTAAAGAATTTAAACTCGAGGTCGAAAATCAGCTTAAAACAACTATTAAAGTAGTTAGAAGCGACAGAGGAGGCGAGTATGATGGTCCATTCAATGCATTCTGTAAAGAACATGGAATAAGTCATCAAACTACAGCTCCTTACTCACTAGAATCTGATGGAGTTGTTAAACGCAAAAATCAAACTCTAAAAGAGATGATGAATGCAATGTTGCAGGAATCTGGGTTACCCCAGAACATGTGGGGGGGAGCGTTGCTTACCACTAATTATATCCTCAACAAAATTCCACACAAAGTAACTAGCAAAACACCATATGAATTATGGAAAGGTAATTTACCTTCGTATAAATACCTCAAAGTGTGGGGGTGCCT
>NC_027751.1:24059382-24060220 GCF_000695525.1 Brassica oleracea var. oleracea | reverse complement strand
CTATGTCTATATGTAGATGATATGCTCATTATTGGAAGCAATAAAGACATTATCAATCAAAGGGACATTTGAGATGAAAGACTTGTGATTACCAGATGTAATTCCCGGGGTTAAAGTCATAAGAAATTCAAACGGAATTATCTTAACCCAATCTCATTATGCTCAAACAATATTAGAGAGATTTAGAAATTACTCTAATAGTACGGCAAAAACTCCGTTAGATTCCCAAACGGAATTATGTTAACCCAATCTCATTATGCTCAAACAATATTAGAGAGATTTAGAAATTACTCTAATAGTACGGCAAAAAATCCGTTAGATTCCCAAATAACACTTGACAAAACAAAGAATTCAGGTGAAGCGGTTTCACAAAACGAGTATGCACGTGTGATCGGAAGTCTCATGTACTTGACCAATTGTACTAGACCAGATCTAGCGCATGCATTAAACGTACTTAGTCGATATACAAGTAATCTAGGTCATACACACTGGAAAGCTATAACGAGAGTACTTAATTACTTGTGCTGCACAAAATATTTTGGGCTTCACTATGGTAAAGAACCATCAGTTTTAGAAGGATACAGTGATTCTAACTGGATATCAGATTCTAAAAACTCAAAATCCACAAGTGGATATGTCTTTACACTAAGAGGAGCAGCAATATCATGAAAATCTACCAAACAAACAGTGTTAGCCAGATCAACCATGGAATCTGAGTTCATAGCCGTAGGCAAAGTAGCAGAAGAAGCTGAATGGCTTAGAAATTTTTTGGAAGATATTCCTATGTGGGAGAAACCTGTGCCAGCTATACGCATACATTGTGATAGTCAATCAGCTA
>NC_027751.1:24058173-24059294 GCF_000695525.1 Brassica oleracea var. oleracea | reverse complement strand
CGACATAAAACCATTAGACAACTTATCTCAACTGGTGTAATCACAATAGACTACATCAAATCGGCTGACAACCTAGCGGATCCATTTACTAAAGGTTTGTTACGAGATGTTGTTGCTAAATCATCAAAAGGAATGGGTTTAAGACCTATAACGAATGAGGATGCTTGATTGCAACCCTACCTATCATGACTGGAGATCCCAAGACGTATGTTCAAAGGGAAAACAAAATCAAACATAATCTAACCAAAGCACTTGAGACAAAGTAGTTTCTTCCCAGCTCCTAAGATGATAAAGTGCTAAAGAAAGTGATGAGGATAAGCATAAGCTTTTAATGATTCCATAGCTTCTAAAGCGGAGTATTACTCAATACTTCTCATGGTCAATCACCTAATGAGTGTGAAATGAGGCCGTTTCTAGGAGAATGAATGCAAGGCTATATTCTCTAAGTTCACTCATGAAAACCAGGAATAGTTCAGGGCCACAATGAACACAATAGAGAACTAAGTTCTACGAGAAAATGAAGCTGAGTTATGTCTGTTGTCTCGGTTTACATAAAACACCGGTTGGTTCAAGACATCATGTTCACCTTCTGGTAAAGTAAACCCGACATATATTAACTATGAGTGGTTCAAGGCTTAAAAATGCCACCAACTCAAACAAAGTGATTTTTTCACACACTCTCGATAAGTATGTCTAGACTAGTCATGATTAGTATAACTTTAGTAACTAGAGTCTATCGAATCTGCATTTAATCTGTATATGTTTAAAGTCATTTATATTCATGTGGGGATTGTTGGAACAATTAAATGTCAATGGGCTTTAATTAAAAACAAGTGAAAATTGGTCATCAGGTGGCCCTAATTAATTTAATGAAGAGAATGAGACTTTGTCTCACATCGGCCAAGAGAGGAAGAGTTGTGATGTATATATATGTAATCACACTACCACTTGATTAAACAGCTCAGAGGAAGAGAGCGCTCCCCTCACATGCGCGCCGTCGACGCCGTCCGGCCGACTCGACTCGGCGTGAGCTTGGACTTGGGTCTTGGGTCTTGATGAAGGGTCATAAGCCCAATGAGGTTCTTTTTGGACAAAATTACTTTTGTTTTTTTGGCCCATTT
>NC_027751.1:24049735-24058159 GCF_000695525.1 Brassica oleracea var. oleracea | reverse complement strand
CTTCTCCGTCTCTTTAAATATCGTCTCTCCTCTTCCTTCATTTCTGAACTTTTTTCACATCGAAACCAACAGCAAAAATCCCTTAGCGTAAGTCAGAAATACGAGAGTGTTTCGTAGAGTTTATAGTTCGATAGGGCGATCACGAGTGAGACGTGATTCGTCTGCCATGGTTGTATCATGGGACTTTATATTCGTACAGTCCCGTCTCACTAACGGAGCGAATATTTTGAGTTAAGGAAAGAGATCATATCTCGACTTCATGTCTGTTTGCGAATACAATTTCTTATCGTTCTTGTATTCGTTCTTACATTCGTCTATTTTCCTTAACATCGCTTTTATTTTATCGTTTATGTCATCCCGGTTTACCGGCGTCTACAGTACTCCCCATTGTAACTCCCACAAATGAAATGAGTAAAGTCTTCTCCTCCTAATAACTTGAATTTTTTCCATCTTCCGATGAAACAATTCCACTTGGCCTTCTCGAAAGACTTTGATTTTTCCTCCTTTGTCGATGGATACTTGTCGCTGAGGGCATAACTGAACAAGTCTCTTAGAATTCATATAGATTCACGGACGAGTGATACGAGCTTTGGAGCTGGGTCTAGTCCGAGTGTTCGGCGAAGGACTATGGGGAAGAACAAATCAGAGTCAGACATGGAGATTTTTCTTGAGATTAGTGATATGAGCTTCGAAAGAGGCTCCGGCAGGGAATCATGCTTGAAGAGAGAGACTGCTTGAGCGACGAGGGACATGAGCTTCGACTCAGGCTTCTTCGGCAAGGCATCGAAATCAACAGATCTGACGACAGAGATGATCTGAATCAACGGTGTTATGATCCTTATGAACTTTACATTCCGATACTCCTCCAACTCTGAATCTGAATCTGTTCCGGAATCAGTACTGTCATCATCGGCGGCGTTAATTAGTTGAGAAATGAGTGAAATGAGCTCTGACTCCACATCTATATCCATCTAGTTTTGACTTTTCCTATCTCTGAAACAGAGAAACTCAGGCTTATTTGGATCTTCTAACAGATTTAAGGTAACACGTCAGTGATTTGACCCCAAAAAAAGTCAATGATGTCGTGGGACTGTCGCAAAGACAAAAAGTCAACCTCGTTTAGAAAAGAAGCAAATCTATCTAAGAAATAGATCAAGAATCGAAAAGTGTGTTTAAAGTACCTTAAACCTTCCGTGAAGAAGAACAAATACAGCACCAACCGAAAATCAGATGCACGACCAGCTAGCCATCTGAAGAAAAAAAACAGAGTTGAGAGAGATAGAGTCACAACAAGGAGACCCCCAATGACATATACAGTATATCAATATGTAATAAAAATAATCTCACCATCGTTCATGGTTTATATCATTATCTATATATAATATACTTTGTACACTATGATTTGACACTCTAACTAAAACAACTAAGTTTTTTTGTAATTTGTTGGATTAATAATCAAAATAGAAACGACAGTTACACCAAGCCGGCAAAGGTACACAACATTTTCAGAGCCATAAGCTGACATTTATATATGATTTAAAAGCGAAAAGATTACACTTTGTTTCTTTGAAATATTTCAACGATCTTGTTTTGGTTTTTCGGGTTTATGATTTGGCAATGAAACTAGAGTATACTAAGGCTGAAAAGATTGTGTATGATACTTTAGCTTTTAATATTTCAAGATCTTGTTTTGGTTTTTCGAGTTTATGAATTTCATCCCATTAGAAACAATTAGGTCTTGGTTTGGGTTCAATCAGATTTTTGGATTTTTGGGTTTTTGAATTTCGGCCTCATTAAAATACTATAAAAAATTTATTCAAATTTAGTTCGGGTTTAGCCGGGTCTCTTCAGGTCTAGTGACATTTCCAAAACCTGTTAAATCCAATAAAATTTTGGTTTTCAGATCTTAATCGGGTTTTGGAACTGAAAACCCAATTAAGATCTGAAAGCCAAAATTTTAAAGTTATTTAAATCCAAAAACCAAATAATGATCTAGTGGAACAAAGATCAAAAACAAAAAAAATAAAATGAGAAATACTTTTGTCACGATTCTTTTGGTTCTAATGTAATTTTTGATAAATAAAATTAGAGAGTAAAGACAATGAAATTAGAAAAAAAAACTCAAAAACTATGTGCAAACACATTATATCCGATAAATCAGAAGCGAAAATACATCGAACCCGATAAACTCTATATAGAGAAGAAGGAAGAGTACCAAATACAAAAATATTAAAAAAAGTATTTGAGTTAATTATTGATGTAATAGATACTTATTTTAGGTACCCAATAAAATCTTATAATATTTTGGGTATTTATTCGAGATTGAGTTCGGGTTTGTATGAGTATTTTTCTAGAATTTGAATTTTTCGTGTTTTCGGATATCCATTGGTCCGGTGCGGATAAAACCCATGAACCAAAATACTACAAAACAAATTGCTTTTGATATGTATATCGGATTCGGTTCGGTTTCAATTTATTGAGCCAGCTTCAGTTCGGGTTCAATTTATTTGCCTACCCCTAATTAAAGCGTTTATTAATTTTAGTTGAATTTATTGATTTTAAATAAATAGAAATGGCTTTAGAAATAGCTAAATGTCTGAATTCATAGTCTTAAAAAACTAGATCAAGTTAAGAATAAAGTTGGATTTGAGATTTAAAGTAGGTTTTTACGTTTAGAGAGAGCTTAACATCTGATTGGTAAAAGACTGGCTAACTTGAGCCTCTGAAACCAAAAGATAAAACCCCCCACTACCTCCATAATTTGTGCTAAGGCTGAGAAAAAAACCCAAATCCCAAAAACTGAACATGATTCGATCCGGAAAACAGTATCGAACCGAAACCAAAATTAGTTAAATATCCATATGGATTTAAAATTTTGGTATCTAGAGAATCCGAACCGAAGTATATTTTGGATACCTTGATATATCCAAAATAGATTTATATACCTAAATATATTAATTGTTTTTAGATTTAATATATTCAAAATATTCAAAATATATATGGTATTTTGAAGTTGTCCAAAATACTTGAAAATATATACAAATAGTCAAAATTAAATGTCTAAAATAGTTAAACAATAATCAAAACACCAAAATACTTAAAATATCTATTGATTATCTATCCAAATATTCAAGCCAAACCTATTTATATGTTAAATTTAGGTATTTTGGTATATGTTATTCAAATTTATATGTAATATATTATTTTAGTTTTAAATTTTGAGAAATTTAAAATATAAAATGAATTTAAATTTTAAAAATAAATTTAAACGGTTTATCCGAGTCCAACCAAACCCGTAAAGATCCGAATAGAACTCGAACCAAAATTTATAAATATCTAAATATGGCTAAAATATTTAACCTCAAAGATCCAAATTCCAAATACACCCGAACTGAACACGAACACGAATGGTATCCGAATGTCCACTCTTAAATTTGTGCTAGGGATTTCGTCTATAACATCCTACGTTACGGGAGAATAATAAATGATAAAAAGTAAGAATGATTACGTAAGACAATGCCACTGACATTAAAACCATAAACAAAACCATGTGAATATTTTGTCAAAAGTAGACAAATGCCTCAAGGAGGGGTCCAGTTCATTAGAAAAGGCATCCATTACCTATCAATTTCTTGGATGTTTATGTTGACACGACCTTTCCGTAAAAGCGAAAGTAAAATAGTAAGGAAATGGCAAACTGTTGTTCAATGTATTATAAAAGGAAATTTGGTAAAAAGTAACAAAACAACTATACTCTTATCACCTTAGAACTAAAACCAAAATCATTGTTCATTTAGTATAAATAATAATAATAATCAAGTTTTGTCTTTTTCTTTAAAATACAGTTAATAAAATTAACATTTTACTTTAAACTATAATGAAATACAAAGTAAAAACATTAAGAAAAAAAAAAGAAACAGAACTCTATCGTTGTCTTCGACTCTTCTTTCTCAGTCGACAAGAAATCTCCATCCCTTTTCAGAATTAAACAAGAAACTAGAAACTTGTCAACAAGAAATCTCCATCCACTTCTTATGGACGATTTCCACAAACCAGAAGAAGTATAGATGTGCTTTTTCTTATGTTAGATAGACCAAATTTTGGAAAAACTAGGAAAAAGAGTAGAAGCCCCAAGATTTTGACAAAATCGTTGTGGTTACGAAGAAGACTCAAATTTTGGCTACAATATTTAAAAATGGAAATAAAAAAGATTTAAGAGATTGGGGGAATATTTTGTAACCATGTTTCCCTAGATTTTTGAATATTATTTACAAATCTACTATAACTTACATTCTACCAAAGTTAGATAATAGATGTGAGCGTAGATAGGGTATACCACAGTTATAGATAAAATAAAATTTACAAGAATGTAGTTTCTACTAAGGTAGATAACTGGTTAATTATTAGGTATTCTAATCTACCAGAAATGCATGAACATAGAAGGAAATGAGGATTTTTAATTCAACCTTAGTATATGAGAATATTTTCGGTATATTGCTCATTTTGTGTTCATTAGATCATTGTATCTTTTTTTGTCATCAATTTATACAGATTCATACTGACTCTGTAAACCAAACCGCGTGATCTGCATCCATGTGAACGACAAAAGACGGTTGCTTCCTAACACTGCGTGCTAGTCTATCCGCCTTTGAATTTTGCGTTCTTTGTACATAGATGATCTCTGATCGGGTGAAACTCTCTTTCAGGATCTTGACATCTTCCAAATAATTTGCAAAAGCAGACCATTTTTCTTGTTCTGAAACCATCTTCACCAATTGAGAATAATCTGTTGCAAACGTAACCTGAAATTGACGTAAATTCCTCATGCATTCCATTGCCCAGAGTAGCGCTTCCATCTCCGCATGAAGGGAAGAGAGACTAACTCTAACATTCCTCACCCCCAATAAACCATCAAATTCTTCAAAGGTACTGAACCAACCTTGTCCTGAAAAGGTATCACCCTCTTTCCATGAGCCATCCGAAAACACCATCTTCCTGGAATTGACGGCATGATCGTATCTACTATTTGTGGTATTGTCCTCTGTTCATTCAATATTTGTGCCTCAGCCTACATTGTTGATTCTGTTTCTGCCAATTTAAGCGTATCCAAAGGATTCATATCCAGATTACTGAAAACTTTATTATTTCTAGCTTTCCAGATGTACCATAGTATCCATGCAAACTGATGATCTTCCATCTGCGGAAAAACTCTTCAGAACAGATGATCCATGTTTGTGAAGAGAGAACATGTGGGAAAAATAACTGGATTTGATGGTATCTTCGAAAGAGCCTAAACCTGGATTGCTGAAGGACATTCAAAAATCACATGGTTTAGGGATTCCTCTTGGGCTCCACAACAAATATCTCCTTGTATCTCCCTTGCTTGTAAATTCTTCTTCACAGCTATACATCATGTCACCAATTTCCATAGGAAATGTTTTAACTTTGGTGGGCACCGTATTTTCCAGCAGAACGCCTTCAGAACATCAACTGTGGGACCAATCAATAATGGTGGCCTTTCCCTATCTGGATAGATCTGTTCTACCTGATATCCTGATTTAACCGTATATTTCCCATTTTTTTTGTGAAATGCCATCCATCTCTATCTACCCTCTGAGTCCTGCTCAGTGGTATGCTTTCTATAAGTTTCACATCATGTGGATCCACCAAAGCCTGAATTGCCTGTGAGTTCAAAGTGCGTGGGGTAGAGTCAATGAGAAACTCCACTGTAAGGTCCGGGTATAAATTGTGTTGGTTTTTATTAGCTGGTCTCGGGCGAGTGGTTGGAAGCCATAGATCATTCCATACAGATATAGAAGAACCTGATCCCACCTGTTTGATTAGTCCTTTGCTTACCAGAGATCTAGCAGAGACAATACTCCGCCAGCCATATGACGGAAAATATGGACGAATCGGTTCCAGAGGTGAAGCATTTATGAAATACCGACCTTTAAAAACTCGAGAGAATAAAGCGTTTGGCCTCTCTATCAGACGCCATAAATGTTTACCAAGCATCGCTGTGTTGAAATCAGTGATGTCTTTAAACCCCAAACCTTCTTCATCCTTATCTACACATACTTTGTCCCATGATTTCCAGTGCATGCCTCTTGTACTTCCCCCTGAACTCCACCAGAATTGTGACACTGCGCTCGTCAATTTTTTCACAGTTGCCTTAGGTAACCGATAGCAAGACATCGTATGATTCGGTAATGCAGTAATCACTGATTTACTGATCACTTCCTTTCCGTCTTTTGTGAAAAACTTGAAAGTCCACCCATTGACTATATTATTTAAACGATCTTGTACAAAGCTAAAAACTTGGATCTTTGATCCCCCCAAGTTTTCTGGTAAACCAAGGTAGGATCCAATTCCTCCAAGATTCTGAATGCCCAAAATATCCCTTAATTCCTCTCTGACGGGTTCCTCAATCCTATGTCCAAATTGAATTGAAGACTTATCAAAATTTACTAGCTGCCCTGAAACTGCATCATATTCCTTTAAAATCCTAAGAATGGTTTGACACTCTTCTTTTTGAGCTGTACAAAAGAAGAGCCTATCATCCGCAAAAAGCAAATGAGATATCGATGGGTAAGCTCTAGCTACCTTCATTCCCGTTAGTTGTTGCCCTCTCTCTGCCTTTTTTATATTTGCAATTAAAGCCTCAGTAAAGAGAATACATAAATAAGGTGATAAAGGATCTCCTTGACGTAAGCCCCTATTTGGAACAATGAGGCTACGTGGTTGACCATTTATAAGAACCTGATATTGAACCAATGAAATACATTCCATCATCAATTTGATCCAATGAAGATCAAAACCCATTTTCTGTAATAAGGCCTTAATAAAGTCCCATTTCACTCTATCATACGCTTTGCTCATATCTGTTTTAATTGCCATATACTTTCCTTGACATGCTTTATTGATCCGCAATCCGTGGAACATTTTCAGGGCGATAAGAATATTATCCGAGATCAACCTTCCTGCCACGAATGCCGATTAAGTTTTGGATATGAGTAAGGGAAGATAAATTTTCAATCACTGACACAAAACCTTTGAAATAATTTTATATTCTACATTACATAGACTGATTGGCCTCAATTCCGTCATCCATGTAGGTCTCTCCGTCTTTGGAATCATGCAGATATTAGTAATATTTAATCGTGCATCCATTTCTCCCGAAACCAAGAAATTATTTACCATTTCTACCAAATCATTCTTAATAATATGCCAGGAGTGTTGGAAAAAAAGATCTGTCATGTCGTCCGGTCTTGGCGCCTTTTCTGGGTGCATCATAAACAAAGCTTCTCTAATCTCCTCCTCTGTCACTAGCCTTAACAAACGTTGATTCATCTGAGGAGTGATACCCGGTGTAACCTCTGTCAGAAAACTATCAAATTCCGATGGGGCGGTGGTACTAAAAAGATCTTCGAAGTAGTCTATTGCCACCTTTTCCACACCATTCTTCTCTGTAATCCAATTCCCATCAGCATCATGTAATCCAACAATTCTATTACGAACACGCCATTTCTTAGTTAAAGCGTGATAAAATTTTGTGTTAAGATCCCCAGATGAATACCACATATTCCTGCTTTTCTTGTGCTAGTAATCTTCTTCATCCTTATATGCATCTTGTAATTTCCTAGACACCTCCATAATATCTTCTTGAGACCTGGTATTATCTGTTTGTACTTCTTCAAGCGCTTGTTGTAACTCATTTATTTTTTCGTTTCCATAAGGTGGATTATTTTCTGCCATTTAGCAATTTCATGACGACAATTACTAATTTTTGCCACTATACTCTCTGCCCTCCCTTCTACTCTTCCTTCGTTGTAGTCTATCCAACCCATTGTGATTGAATGTATGAGACCGCCTTGTTCAATCCATCTCTTATCGAACCGAAATTGTCCTTTCCTCCTGGGAACTTTATCTTCTAAATAAGCCACCATCCCCAGATACTCTGTAAAAGAACAGGGAACTAGAGTATGCCACTCTTCATTTGCTAAAGCACGGTCTAAATGACATCGAACAATCACCGCCCCTTTCCCTTTTCCTCTTCTCCCTTGCCATGACATTTTGTTTTCCCGAGCCGGAAATTCTAATAAACCACTATTTCTTATCATGTTATTAAAAGGAATAAATGAATCCGCATTCCTCGTAGATCCTCCTTCTTTTTCATGGTTTCCAGTAATCTCATTGAGATCACCAATAATGAACCAGGGTTGGGATCGCGACAGACCATATCTAGGTAAACGTTCCCACACTTGTTCCCGCATTCTATGAACTAATTTCCTTTCTTTGTGCCATATCTACTCAGCGAACTCATTCCAAAACCCCATACGTTTGACCATCCAACTTAGTGTCGACCACTGTAATTCCGAGACAACTCCTGGATCATCTCGGCATACCAGACAGTCACATCCCTGT
>NC_027751.1:24041125-24048768 GCF_000695525.1 Brassica oleracea var. oleracea | reverse complement strand
CCCCCCACATAATCACTTCATCTCGAGCCCAATCCTGAAGTAAAAACCGCTTGTGCCTGCAACAGTTATAGTTACAAGTAGTATTGATCAGTACATGATAGTAGTGTACCCAAAGAAACCATCGTTCCCACGCTGACAACAGAAAAAATACCACACTAAAACCTTCACATTGAAACCCAACTTCCCTTGCATTTAAACCATATACCTTAACAGAATAAAGCCCTATATCTAAGAGACCAAACTGCCACAGAACCAAAACCAAAATATTATTCCATTGATTAACCTGAGCTCTCCAATCCATTCCGGAAAAAAATACATTGCCAAACCAATCCAAAGAAATTAAAGGCCCACTTGCTTTACCAATTCGACGCAAATCACTGAGCCAACAGAAAGACAGCCTATATACAGTTAGATGTCCTGATAGTTTTCCTTGGGTTTCCCGTTCAAACCGAAACTGCATTTGGGAAAATGAACCGAACAGCCATCTTCTTATTGATAGCACCAATAGATACCACACAGTCCCATATTGACCAATAGAAGCTGGTATTTCCATATCCTTGTTTTGCAAACACCAAAGTACCCGTAACTTTGCTGCTTGATTCAGAGCCAGAGTGAGACCACGGTCAGCTTCAATTGAAATCATTTTACGCCAAAGCAAAATCATCCCATCAATCCCAACTTTCAACCATAGATAATCATAGCGATACACACCCAAACCAAAAAGACAAAAAATACGTCCATAACAACTGCTACAAGCTCAATTCTAACATCCCCAAAGCCCCACAATATCTCACACCTCCACACATTTTGAATAAAGAATTCTAGCAACCTTAGTTTGTGTCTACTGTATATCTTTTTTCCCAGCACCCATAAAACTAAAAAACTCCATTCCACAGTTCCTATAAGGATCCAGAGATCTGAGAAAATTAAAGCATATGTACTAACCCTTAAACTCAAAACATGTGTTGCGTGAACCACGCGAGCATTCTTATCTCTGTAAACCCCCATATCAAGCCACTGTAACCTTATTCTCCTGTCCATAACTACTACATTTCTGTCCCATTCCTTCCTTAGTAAATGTTGCAACCTGAAAAAAGAACAGCTACAAGTAGTGTTTCTCTGCATAAGAGTTAGAGCTCCCCACCAAATCCATCGTTCCTCAACTTCATTCTTTCTCAAACTGCACAGAATCCTGATCACACTTCTAGATAACCCATAAGCCATAACAATTTCAAAACGAAAATATAGATCAACTGTGATAATCATCTCCAACAGACCTGAGTGCTCAGAAAGTAAAACTTCAATAATATTCCATTGTGTAATCGAATTTGAACGTTTAATACCAGATAACAAGTAGATGCTCCAAGAGCTTATTTGAAAAATTAAAATTGTAAAACCATAATTTAAAACCCGCTTGCTTAAACCCATTTCTAGAGATATTTGATTCATAAAATTAAGTTTTTTGCATTCCAGTCTTCGGGTTTGAAGTGCCCTTATTCTCATGTTGCTTGCTGTTTTCTCTATGGCGTGTTCCTACCTTTGCCTGGACTCGTTTTCGCGGAGACACAAGCGCATAATCTATCCTCATCTCCGTGCTCCCTGTGGTACTAGGCTTGAACAGCCTCTTACGAGTGCCTTGCCTCTTCACCGCTTCTCCTGCAACCGTCTCTTTCTCCTCCTCAATGTTGCCAATTTCCAAACCTACTTGAATAGCTTCTCCGTCCTCTTGTTCTTTTAACATCTCCTCAAATTCTCCCTCAGAGCAATCTTGCAAATCATAAGCGGCATCCGTATCGATCCCATGTTCAAGAAAGATAGCTTTACACTCATCCATGTCCATTACCTTGTCTTCCTCCAAGACCGGTGGCTCCGCAACCAGACTTTTGATCATCTGAAGTCCTTTCTCAGCATCTATAGGATCCGAGATAACCTCTAGTCCTGCAGCCTGAGTCTTAGCCAGTTCTTCTTGAAAGTCATGAGAGGGGAGTGTTTTCTTGGTCATCTCATCAGTCTTTATCTCCCCTTCCTCCTGAGCTACTTCCTTTGGAGCTCCTCACTGTCCTGATAAGAACCTAGTACGTCCCTCCTGGCCCTCAGCCCGTGATTCTTCTCTTTGGGAAGATCTATACCGAGAACCATCTCCATCTCCTCTGTAGTTTCTGTTATTAGTAAATGAACCCTTGTTTCCTCTGTCAGCCACCTTCACCCATATAGAATCAGCCGCCTCCATCATCTTGCCTTTACCCTTCCCGTAGTAGTCCCGACCGTCTCTCTCCTTATGCTGTTGATTCTGATTACCGTTAATGACCACCCCTTTGTAGCTCCGAGCTCGATCATCATGCTTCCCGCCATCATACCACCCACTATTTCCTTCTCCAGCTTCTCTCTTCTTCTCAGGGCTCGCCTTCTTAGCAAGAGGACATTTCTCCTCCTTGTGGCACATGCTAGAGCAAAGTGGACAGTATCCAAAGAGCTTCTCATACCTCAATGAGATTGCAGCTTCCTCACCATCATAAAATTCTCCACCTTTGAAATTCAAAGTGGTTTCAAAGCAGAGCTCTTGAAAAGCATCCACCACCACCAGAACTCTAGAATGCTCTATGTCCACTGCTACCGTTCTTCCAAGGGCATCACCGATACTCTCAAAGGTGGGAGCCGTCCTGAACTCCATTGGAACCCCTAGCACCCTGACCAAAACGTTATCTCTGACAGGAAGAGCTGCGACTTCTTTGGTTGCCACCGTGCCAGAGCCAACATCCAGTAGTCAAAATGGTAAGGTTGCATCTTCAGTACCGTATCAATGTCCTCCTCTGTTTCAAAGTTAAACTGAAACTTGGCAAATCCCAAATCCGTTCCAACAACCCGCTTCTCCAGCTTCCAGATCTTCGGGATGTTCTGAATCAACGCTTTCATGTCCTACTCCGCGGGATTCATACATCTTCCAATCAAGGTTTTGGAATAAGTCTTGATTAGCGCCGAGTTATCAAAGTGAGGCACCAAGATCTTCATTCTTTTCCGAGCAGTCTCTCCATCCTTCATGTCACCACCATTGCCCAATAATTGGCTATTCTTCATAGTAAACAAAAAAAGGAGAGACTTGTTCTTTGTTATTAGTAGTCGTTAAAGAAGACGACAATGTGATACAACAAAGAGTAAATCCCATATGCCTTTTATACTGATTCCAGTTTTCCAATTCCCCAATCCAATATTGCCTCGCCTTAATGTCATATATTTCGAATCTAATCTCATTATTGTAAATCCAATCCACAGTTTTCCATAGTATCTCATGACCAGTATCATAATAGATCCAGAATCTCCATAACCCAACTAAATCAGATCCTTGAATAAATCGTCCAATTCCCTCTAAAGAGAAGAAATACTTTATATTTGAGCAATCAGAAATAATACCTGTGAATCCCTGCGATTTCGTTTTGTTGATAATCGAATCGTGCTCCAGTTTATTATTACCCAAAACATCCTTAAAATCCCAAAGTTCCCTTTTCCTATAACAAAATCAGATCGCCTGAGATTTGAAGAAGATATCCATTCCGAGACTCCCTGATCCTTTCGTTGCTGATCTTCTACTCCAATACGTACCTCGTCTCCAATGCCGGGATCCCATCTCCGTGAAAGCATTGAAACCCTAAATCTCCTCCTGCATCGCCATAGTCGAGTGCATAGACCATTGTATCTTATTTAGATTGCTTATTCTAAGGCATATAGATGGTACATATGATTTACTAATACTTTTAGCCAATTTTTGAACTTACTATTCCAAATATCTTTTCAATAAAAAAATATTTTTCATATACTTCATGTTTTATATTTTTCCTTATTTTTTTGCATTGTAAATATATTAATATATTACAAGAATGGTAGTGAAAATCCAATAGTAACAAAATTTGATTTTGTACTAAAGGGATAAGAATATACGGTTGTTTTATTCCTTTTGCCAAATTTTCCTATTATAAATGATTTTTCTTACGCGGCCAAACGAAGTTGCCAACTACTCTGTCCCTTCTGACATCAATAGAATTGCACAAGAAGAGGTTTACGCTATCCCTATTCGACTATATGTCCCTAGCTTATCATGTTCAATAGCTGCGCTTCTCGGGCACTCCATGCAGACCAATTGGAAAAACACAAAATGGTACCAATTGCCATTAACCACAAAAAAAAAGACTTCGCCTACAGCAACAACTGGTCGTCTAGGGGAGTAAATTGGCTCTGACACTACATAAAGTGCGGAAGATTCGTGAATTGAAAGATTCATATTGATTTGGAATTTATCTATCAATACTATTAAAACACAAAAACTTTTTATCTACTTACAAATAATCTACGTTAAACCATTACATTTATTTAAATTCTTCTTATTTCTCCTACAACTAATTTAGTTATTATTAAATATATATCATATCTAACCAAATATTTTAATATTTTCATAATAAGATATCTAAAAGTATATTCTTAAATTTTTTTCAAAGATTTCGTTTTAATAATATCTTTTAATACATTTTTATTCAAAATGTAAATATATATTTCTTCTTAATATTTACTTTACATAATAAAATTAATAATTAATATTAACTATAATTATAAAAATAATATTAATTCATTTTTTATTTATATAATAATAAATAATATTCCTATAATATTTATATTATACATAATTTATATTCATAATTAAATTACTTTATAAATTATAAAATTAAAGAACATATATTCATGAATTTTATAACATATTTTTAAATGGACCTTTTTTAGAAAATCATATCTCATTTATTTCTACTTAACATGTAGGCATCATTAATATATCACATCTTATATAATCAACACATATAACAACTTCACCTATAAAACAGTTTTAATTTATTTTTAATTATAAAAATTCTGTTGAAAAATTTAGATTTTTCCCTACATATTATATTTTTGATTTTTTAAAAATCTCATACTAAAACTGTTATGATCAATGATTTAATTTTTTTTTAAAGGCTCTTCTCTTAAGATATAGGGGATTTAACAATGTGATTTTTATAGTATATAATTTAATTTAAAAGAGATATATATATATATATATATATATATATATCTTTTAAATTAAATTATATACTATAAAAATCACATTGTTAAATCCCCTATATCTTAAGAGAAGAGCCTTACAACTTTTTAGATAGCCCCTTGTCATCACCACAATAATTCTTATAATCATTAGAGATATTTGTTGGCCCATCTAAATATACAATAATTTTTTTATTAAACTTACTATAAATTAATTATTAATTGTTGTCAATTATTTCCTTAAGTAAAACCAACGGAATTTCCTAATGTCGTTAAAATATATATGATCAATTAATAATTTCAAATAATAATGATTTGATACAAATTAGTTCACTCTCTATCAGTTTTGTTTAACTTTTAATTATTAAAATAAATTAAACAATCACATCAACCATATAGTAAAAATTTAGATTTTTCCCTATATATTATATATTTTTTTTTTTTAAACTCATATTAAAATTTTTATAATCAACGGTTTAAATTTTTTTTATGACAAGAAACAAATGATTACAAAATCATATAAGTAGGAAGTGTCATTTAATAAATATCAAGATTATAAGATATATATATATATGTATATATATATATATATATATATTTAAAATTTAAAATTTGCATTGAATGTTTTTAATAATTATAAATTACTAAAAGTTTTAAACAACGCACAATGAAATTTTTGTTACTATGGATTTAAATTTTTGTTATAAAACGATACAAATCATCAAAAAAAAATTAGGATGCATCATTTAACATATATCAATATTAAAAATATAATATATAACTATGTATATATTATTTAAATTTAATTAAATACAATATAAAATATAAAAACATTGTTTGGATTAATAAATTTATTTACGTATCCGCACCAATTTAATTATATACGTAATAGTTACTAATTTTTCATATATCTTATATATATATATATATATTTTACAACTTTACTATAAAATCAAAATTTTTAAATCCCCTATATATTAAAAGAAGAGCATTACAACTTTTTAGGTTGCCACTTGTCATCACCACAATAATTTTTATAATCATTAGAGAAATATGTTGGTCTATCTAAATATATAATAATTTTTTTATTAAACTTACTATAAAATTAATTATTAATTGTTGTCAATTATTTCCTTAAATAAAACCGACAAAATTTCCTAATGTGGTTAAAGTATATATGATCAATTAATAATTTTAAATAATAAAGATTTGATACAAATTAGTGCACCCTCTATCATTTTTGTTTAACTTTAAATTACTAAAATAAATTAAACAATCACATTAACCATATAATAAAAATTTAGAATTTTCCTTATATATTATATTTTTTTTTTAAAAAACTCATTTTAAATTTTTTATTATCAATGGTTTAAAATTTTATTATGACAAGAAACAAATGATTAAAAAATCATATAAGTAGGAAGTGTCATTTAATAAATATCAAGATTATAACATATATATATATATATATATATATATATATACATATATATATATATATATTAAATTAAATTATATACCATAGAAAATAAATAAATATTTTAATTTTGAAATTTGCTTTGAACAATTTTTTTTTGATAAAAGTTTTGAGCCAATACTGACAACTTAATATTTAATATTTAAAATTTGCATTGAATTTTTTTAATAATTATAAATTACTAAAAGTTTTAAACATCGCACAATGAAATTTTTGTTACTTGTGATTTAAATTTTTGTTATAAAAAGATACAAATCATAAAAAAAAAACAAATGAGTAGGATGCATCATTTAACATATATCAATATTAAAAATATAATATATAACTTTGTATATATTATTTAAATGTAATTATATACAATATAAAAAAAAATTGTTTGGATTAATAAATTTATTTACTTATCCGCACCAATTTAATTATATACGTAATAGTTACTAATTTTTCATATATCTAATATTATATATATATATATATATATATATATATATATATATATTATTTTACAACTTTACTATAAAAATCACATTTTTAAATCTCCTATAATGGGCAAACATGATGAAAGAGCACGAAGTTACATGGGTGTGGTGATCAATGGAAATAGCAATCAACCAAACAGAGAGAGGGAGAGTCGGGCTTATTCTGGGAAGGGAAAGGGCAAAGTGGCTGAGGACTATGACTACAAATGGGTGAAGACAGCGGAGAGGGGTCACAAGAGAAACGCCTCCTACCAGGGGAATTCTCGTGGACACAGCAGTGGTGATGCAGGAGGTTCACAAAGAAGATCATTTAGAAGGGAAGACACAGCTGTTGTGCCACAGGAGGTGCGTCGTCAAGCTCTTCCAAGTCGTGTGGAAGGGCAAACCGGGCAGGAGAAGGTACGGGAGGAGATACGGGAAGAGACACGGGAGGAAGGGGAGTTACAGGATGTGGAGGAGGTTGCCTTGGCTCCTGTTTCAAAGGAATTTCAGGAGGCACTTGCGGAGACTCAGGCGGCTGGTTCGGAGGTGATTTCTAATCAGGAAGATGAAGATGAGGGCTTACAAAGAATTCAAAGTCTTGTGGTAAGCGATAGAGCTTCTGAAAGAAAAGAGGAGGATGTGATGGA
>NC_027751.1:24038790-24039690 GCF_000695525.1 Brassica oleracea var. oleracea | reverse complement strand
AGGAAGCTACAAGAGGCATATAAGGATGAGGAAGAGTATTGGCATCAGAAAAGTAGAAATATGTGGTATTCATCTGGAGATCTCAATACAAAATTCTATCACGCTTTAACTAAGCAACGAAGGGTCCGGAATAGGATAGTTGGGTTACATGACGGGGAAGGAAAATGGGTTACAGAGGACATTGGAATAGAGAAAGTGGCGGTTGAATATTTTGAGGATTTATTTACTACTACCTCTCCATCGAAGTTTGATGCGTTTCTCTCAGAGGTAACACCGGGTATAACTCCACAGATGAATCAACGATTATTGAGGATAGCGATAGAGGAGGAAGTTAGAGAGGCTCTGTTTATGATGCATCCTGAGAAGGCACCAGGACCGGATGGCATGACAGCTCTGTTTTTTCAACATTCATGGCATATTATTAAAGGGGATTTGGTGGAGATGGTGAATGATTTTTTGGTGTCTGGAGAAATGGATTCAAGGTTAAATATTACTAATATTTGCATGATTCCAAAGACGGAGAGACCTACAAGGATGACGGAGTTGCGACCTATCAGCTTATGTAATGTAGGGTATAAGATTATTAAGAAAGTTTTGTGTCAACGGCTGAAGGTATTGCTGCCTTCCCTAGTTTCAGAAACGCAATCGGCATTTGTGGCAGGGCGACTGATCTCTGATAATATCCTTATAACACAAGAAATGTTTCATGGATTACGGACTAATGAGGCGTGTAAAGGCAAGTATATGGCAGTCAAAACGGATATGAGTAAGGCTTATGATCGGGTTGAATGGGCATTTATTAAGGCATTATTACAAAAGATGGGGTTCCATGAGCATTGGATTAAACTAATGGTGGAATGCATATCATCAGTTCAATATCGGGTTCTTTTGAATGGCCAA
>NC_027751.1:24007772-24037649 GCF_000695525.1 Brassica oleracea var. oleracea | reverse complement strand
CATTTCACAAATAATGGAAAATACACGGTTAAATCTGGATATCAGGTGGAAAAGATATATCCAGATAGGGCAAAACCACCTGTAGTGTTTGGACCTACGGTGGATATTTTGAAGGCACATTGCTGGAAAATACGGTGTCCACCAAAGATTAAACATTTCCTATGGCAATTGGTGACAGGGAGTATAGCAGTCAAGAAAAATCTGCATAAGCGAGGAATACCCGGAGTCATTGTTTGTGCAAGATGTGGTGCGGAGGAGGAATCAATCAACCATGTGTTTTTTGAATGCCCTCCTGCACTTCAGACATGGGCTCTTTCAAAGATTCCAACAAATCCAAATATGTTTCCGACAAGTTACCTCTTTGTGAACATGGATCATCTTTTTTGGAGAGTGCTTCCAAAGATGGAGGATCATCAGTTTGCATGGATACTATGGTATATTTGGAAGGGAAGAAATAATAAAGTGTTTAGTAATATGGATGTAGATCCGCTAGATACCCTTAAACTGGCTGACACGGAATCAAAGCTTTGGGCTGAGTCGCAAATTCTGACTGATGAAAAGAGAGTTCAACAAGTTGGTGCAATGGTTCTTCCTTCAATCCCAGGAAGATGGTGTTTTACGGATGGTTCCTGGAAAGACAATGATATTTTCTCAGGACAAGGATGGTATAGTACTCTAGAGGGATTTGCGGGTTTGATGGGTGCAAGGAATGTCCGGGCGTCCCTTTCTCCACTTCATTCAGAAATGGAAGCTTTGTTATGGGCAATGGAATGTATGAAAAACTTACAACAATTTCAGGTTACGTGTGCAACGGATTGTTCTCAATTGGTGAAGATGGTTTCAAAACCAGAGGATTGGCCAGCATTTGCAAGTTATTTGGAGGATATAAATAGCTTGAAGGAGAGTTTTTCCTGTGCAGAGATTATCTATGTCCCAAGAACGCAGAACAAGCAGGCGGATAGCTTAGCCCGTAGCGCTAGGAAAAAAATGTCTTTTGTAGTTCACATGGATCAAGATCTCCCAGTTTGGTTCACAGAGTCTATATGAATCTGTAAAGTAGATGACAAAAAAAAAAAATCTCCTATATATTAGAAGAAGAGCATTACAACTTTTTAGATAGCCCCTTGTCATCACAACAATAATTCTTATAATCATTAGAGAAATTTGTTGGTCCATTTAAATATATAATACTTTTTTTATTAAACTTACTATAAATTAATTATTAATTGTTGTCAATTATTTCCTTAAATAAAACCAACAGAACGTCGTAATGTGGTTAAAATGTATATAATTAATTAATAATTTCAAATAATAAAGATTTGATACAAATTAGTTCACCCTTTATCATTTTTGTTTAACTTTAAATTATTAAAATAAATTAAACAGTCACATTAACCATATAATAAAAATTTAGATTTTTTCCTATATATTATATTATGATTTTTTTAAAACTCATATTAAAATTTTTATGATCAGTGGTTTAATTTTTTTTTATGACAAGAAACAAATGATTACAAAAGCATATAAGTAGGAAGTTTCATTTAATAAATATCAAGATTATAAGATATATATATACCATAGAAAATACATAAATATTTTAATTTTGAAATTTGCTTTGAACAATGTTGTTTGATAAAAGTTTTGAAACAATACTGACAACTTAATATTTAATATTTAAAATTTGCATTGAATGTTTTTAATAATTATAAATTACTAAAAGTTTTAAACATCGCACAATGAAATTTTTGTTACTAATGATTTAAATTTTTGTTATAAAAAGATACAAATCATAAAAAAAACAAATGAGTAGGATGCATCATTTAACATATATCAATATTAAAAATATAATATATAACTTTGTATATATTATTTAAATGTTATTATATACAATATAAAATATAAAAACAATGTTTGGATTAATAAATTTATTTACGTATCCGCACCAATTTAATTATATACGTTATAGTTACTATTTTTTCATATATCTTATATATATATATATATATATATATATATATATATACACATTATTTTACAACTTTACTATAAAAATCACGTTTTTTAAATCCCCTATGTATTAAAAGAAGAGCATTACAACTTTTTAGGTAGCCACTTTTCATCACCACAACAATTTTTATAATTATTAGAGAAATATGTTGGTCCATCAAAATATATAATAATTTTTTTTATTAAACTTACTATAAATTAATTATTAATTGTTGTCAATTATTTCCTTAAATAAAACCGACAGAATTTTCTAATGTGGTTAAAGTATATATGATCAATTAAAATTTTTAAATAATAAAGATTTGATACAAATTAGTGCACTCTTTATAATTTTTGTTTAACTTTAAATTATTAAAATAAATTAAACAATCACATTAACCGTATAATAAAAATTTAGAATTTTTCCGATATATTATATTTTTGATTTTTTAAAAACTCATATTAAAATTTTTATGATCAATGGCTTAAAATTTTATTATGACAATAAACAAATGAATACAAAATCATATAAGTCGGAAATATCAAGATTATAAGATATATACATATATATATATCTTTTAAATTAAATTATATACCGTAGAAAATACATAACTATTTTAATTTGAAAATTTTTTTGAACAATTTTTTTTGATAAAATTATTGAACCAATACTGACAACTTAATATTTAAAATTTAAAATTTGCATTGAATGCTTTTAATAATTATAAATTACTGAAAGTTTTAAACATCGCACAACAAAATTCTTGTTATTAGTTATTTAAATTTTTGTTATAAAAAGATATAAATCATCAAAAAACCAAATAAGTAGAATGCATCATTTAACATATATAAATATTAAAAATTTACTATATATCTATGTATATATTATTTAAATTTAATTATATACAATATAAAAAAATTGTTTGGTAAATTTATTTACGTATCCGCACCAATTTAATTATATATGTAATAGTTACTAATTTTTCATATATGTAATATATATATATATATATATATATATACATTATTTTACAACTTTAATATAAAAATCACATTTTTTAAATCCCCTATATATTAAAAGAAGAGCATTACAACTTTTTAGGTAGCTACTTGTCATCACCACAATAATTCTTATAATCAATTAATAATTAGATAAATATGTTGGTCCATCTAAATATAATAATATTTTTATTAAAATTACTATAAACTAATTATTAATTGTTTTCAATTATTTTCTTAAATAAAACCAACAGAATTTTCTTATGTGGTTAAAGTATATATGATCAATTAATAATTTTAAATAATAAAGATTTGATACAAATTAGTGCACCATCTATCATTTTTGTTTAATTTTAAATTATTAAAATAAATTAAACAATCACATTAACCATATAATAAAAATTTAGATTTTTCCCTATATATTACATTTTTGATTTCTTAAAAACTCATATTAAAATTTTTATGATCAATGGTTTAAAATTTTTGTTATGACAAGAAAAAAATGATTACAAAATCATATTAGTAGGAAGTGTCATTTAATAAAGGAAAATTGCCAAAAATACATTCTTCAAGGAAACACTTTTCATGTTTACATTAACCACTTTTACCCTCATCTTTAATGAAGGATAAAAGACATTTATAACCTTTTGATTAACTTTGAAAAAAAAAACATACGGTTAAATAATCTAAACTTAAAACATCAACTCTAAACCCTAAATCATCAACTCTAAACCCTAAATCACGAAACATCAACTCTAAACCCTAAACCCCGAAATATATATTCTAAACCCTAAACCCTAAACCTTCAAATCTAAACCCTAAACATCAACTTTAAACCCTAAACGTAAATCCTAAACCCTAAATCTAAACTTAAAACATCAACTTTAAACTCTAAATCATCAACTCTAAACCCTAAACCATGAAACATCAACTCTAAACCCTAAAGTCTGAAACATCAACTCTAAACCCTAAACTCTAAAGCTTCAAATCGAAACCTAAAACATCAACTCTAAACCCTAAACGTAAACCCTAAACCCTAAACCCTAAACCCTATATTTTTCTGAAATCCGAAACCATAAACCCTAAAACCCTAGACCTTCAAATCAAAACCCTAAAACATCAACTCTAAACCCTAAACGTAAACCCTAAACCCTAAACCCTAAACCCTATATTTTTCTGAAATCCGAAACCATAAACCCTAAAACCCTAGACCTTCAAATCAAAACCCTAAAACATCAACTCTAAACCCTAAACGTAAACCGTAAACTCTAAAACCCTAAACCTTCAAATCTAAACCCTAAAACATCAACTCTAGGGTTTTAGGGTTTAGGGTTTAGGTTTTAGGATTTAGGGTTTAGAGTTTAGGGTTTAGAGTTGAAGGTTTAGGGTTTAGGGTTTAGAGTTGATAGTTTAGGGTTTAGTGTTGATGGTTTAGGGTTTAGAGTTGAAGTTTTGGGTTTAGGGTTTATTGTTGAGGGTTCGAAGTTTAGGGTTTAGAGTTGAGGTTTCAGGGTTTAGGGTTCGTATTTAAAAAAATAGGGTTTAGGATTGATGGTTTAGGTTTTAGGGTTCGTATTTCAAAAAAAAAAATAGGGTTTAGGATTAATGGTTTAGGGTTTAGAGTTGAGTTTTTGGGTTTTAATTTCGAAATAGTATAATTCGAAAAAAATTTAAAAACTTATTTTTTATTTTTTTAGGTTTTTATTTATTTAAATATTTATTTATTATATATATAAAAAACAATGGCATAAGAGTGTTCAGCCACTTATTGAACAATGTATTTTTGAAAATATCTCTTTAGTGGTGGTAAAAATGAAAAGTGGTAGCATGAAAATGGTAAACATGTAATTTCTCCTTTAATAAATATCAATATTATAAGATATATATATACCATAGAAAATACATAAATATTTTAATTTTGAAATATGCTTTGAACAATTTTTTTTTGATAAAAGTTTTGAACCAATACTGAAAGCTTAGTATTTAAAATTTTAAATTTGCATTAAAAGTTTTTAATAATTATAAATTACTAAAAGTTTTAAACATCGCACAATGAAATTTTTGTTATTAGTGATTTAATTTTTTGTTATAAAAAGATACAAATCATCAAAAAATCAAATAAGTAGAATGCATCATTTAGCATATATAAATATTAAAAATATACTATATATCTATGTATATACTATTTAAATTTAATTATATACAATATAAAATATAAAAAAATTGTTTGATAAATTTATTTATGTATCTGCACCAATTTAATTATATACGTAATAGTTACTAATTTTTCATATAACTAATATGTATATATAAATATATATTATTTGATAATATATAAAAACACACATAATTCGTAAAAATAATTTAAATATACGATGTTCATTGTTACGTGGATCTTAACCAACGTAAGCGAAGAAAGTAACGTGAGGACGCAGTGGCAAAAGCGACGTCGTTACCTCGAAACATTGATTCAACCGGTTTAGCTACGATGGTTATCTGTGGAAAGTGAGCGCCAAGAAAGTATTAATTCTTCTTAAATGGTGTATATTATAGAAGCATCACGTTTTCCTTATTTTTCCTCTAATCAGATCACCAATTAAAGCCGAATATACACCATAGTTACTGACATAATTAGTATACATATCATGATTCTCTGTATTAATTGTGAATCTCATGACTGCTGTATATATACTTAGCCTTTGTTAACGGTATAGCACAACACATTTTCCTCATTTTATCAGAAATGGAGAGGACAATTTCTTATTTATTATTCGTCACCTTCTTTATAATGTCTGCGTTAGGTATATTACATCTTCTGTTTTTCGTTTTCCTTTTTTTTGGGGTATAATATACCTTATACAATTTTACAAGTTCTCACTATGATTCAGTTAACATATTTAATATCTTATACGCTTTTTGTTCTTGTAATGTCGTCTAATCATTCTTGAACATTTATGCTTCGTCTATTTTTATACAAGTATTTAAGCTTTGTCTGTATGTGTTATTACAGATTGAGGCACAAGGGAATTTGTGCAGAGATGGTCTAGGCACTTGTGAAGGCTGCGACCAGAAATGTAAAACTAAGCACGGACCATCAAGCGAAAGCAGCTGCGACCGTAGTGTTGGAGTGGCACTATGCACGTGCTTTTACCAATGTACTCCTCCTACACCTCCGTCGGCCCCGACACGGCCCACTTGCAACAGTGGAACTACTCTATGCACTGAACAGTGCTCGGACAGTTGCTGTGACACGAACTGCGCACAATCGCATGACGGTGGAGATGGAATTTGTAATTCCATTGGTAACCCTCGTCTTTGTTTGTGTGAGTACCCTTGCTAGAACCGGTTAATTAAGAATCGATATGTATTATGTTTCCTTAATTAATTTGATTGTTTCCTTCCGAAATTTAAGAAATTAATAAAATATGCATTAAATTATTTAAAGGCTTTAATTTTTTTTATGTCAAATGAATGAGGAGAACAATGAAATTCATTTTCGAATCAAAAATGTAACAACATTTATAAAGAAAGATAGAACATAAATATTCTTCACAAAATTTGGAAAGAAAAAAATAAATAAGAAATATTCTTCTTTATTTTTGTTATTTTATTCTTTTATTCTTTTCTGATTTTACTTTTCATTCTTTTTGTTTTAATGGTCATTAGTTAAAACCCATGTTCAAAACTACGCTAGGCGTGAGTCGGGCGGCTGGTCCAAGCCTAGCGAGTTACTGAAAAATCAGAGATTAAACGGGGAGTACGCGGGGCTTAGTTTTCAAGCCTTTTTTACATGTACATTTCAATATATATATAAGGGTATGTAAGTATGTAACTATATAAGCAATGTGGCATATTATATATTAAATTTTTGTAAGATAACTGAGTTGTAAACGTGGTGTAGTGGACAGTAATGTGGTTTGATTCAATTTATCTAGAGTTTGAACAGTGTTACGTTACTTTTTTTATTTTATTTAATTTTTCTTTTGTTTTTACTCAATGGTAAACTTGTAAATAAGTCTTCTTCTTCCTCGGTTTCGTGAAACAGAAGAAGATACACGATGCAGGAACAAGATTCAACTTTATTTTGTTTGGAACTCTCAATCCCTTTTGGATTTTTTCTCCACCTCTCACTTTTTCTCTTGATTTCGTGACAAATGCTTTCGATTAGGATTCAGACCAAAGAATCTTGGGCTTAATTGCGTAAAACGTTTTGGATCTAGGTGCCCGCGTTTCACAAATACACTGGATACGCGGAAACAATTCGTCTTACCGCACAGAGCACCCGATCAGACCCTTTTCGCTGCGGCCATGCTCCGCTTACCGTATACGCGTCCGAGTAATCGTCAACTCGCCCGCGTTTTCGAACACGGGTTAAAACCAAATAATTATCTTCAGTAATCATAACACTAGAAAAGTCATTATTTAGAAACAGAGAAAATAATTGATATGCATTGTCCAGTGGATTAAAAGATTTGGTCATTTAACAAAACCATAATGAATTAACTTTGTTCCGACAATTTCCTCGGACATACCAAGTTGTTTTTTTACGACCTAAGTTGTTTTGTTTGGATGACCAAACTATTTATATATTTGGTTTATTATTATATAGAGCAATTTAGGTGGAAAACCTAGGAAGATCACGAAATTAATAGAACGCCAACGAAGGAAAAGATGAGCATACGTAGCAGGAAGTACCGTAGCCTAGTGGTTAAGGTTTAAAGGTTTCTACACCCAGGTCTGGAGTTCGAATCCTAGACTATGCAATTTATTGCAGATTACAGGAAATCCAGGTTTTAAGTCCCGGAGAGAGCGATTTATTAAAAAATTATGCAGACTACGGAAGAAAGGCTTACAAGGGATCTTTAACATGGTGCAAATAAATTTGGCCAGGCGTGGATCTTCGTATGACGGCTCAGGTGATGCAATTAGGCGTATGTCTTCATAAGGCAGGTAATATTGTCGGTTGTCGAATCGTCTATATAATCTTTCTTATATCATAATTGTAAGATCATAACAAATCAGCATTAAAAAAAACATATGTGGCAGGAAGTAAAGAATCAAAAAGACAGCAATACCCTGGACGCTTGACGACTCAGCTTCCAGGTCTTAGACTCCTAGGATTTTTTTTCTGACAGAAAATATTTAGTTGGATTTAGCAAGATAATATAAAGATTTCGTTTAGATTATATAAATTTGCATCGGTAACCCAAATCCAGCAAAAGATTTGCCTGAGATTTTTTTTATTCTCTTTCTTCGTACTCTTTCTTCCTCCTCTGCTTCTTTTTTTTATTCTTCTAATGAATTAAAAAAAACTGACCAAATGTAAGCGGTCTACACATGCTAAATCTATTTAATGTGTAATTGTCTGTTTTTACCAGAATTCTGCAGATTTAAAACATTCAAAAGTCGAACCAGATGTTATACAGATTTTGATTCATGTGGTCGTTCGCTTCATCAGCACTCGCATGATTCTCCCTAAGTTCGAAGAGCGCTGAGCCATCACAATGATCATTTGTAGCCACACAATTAATTATTTTTCTTATTTAGATATGTAAATATAATATTCGTAGGCCAAAATTTTTGTTACCCCAGCTACAATATATATTAGTCGTGTTTGTGATTGTTATTTATTTATCCAGCTATGCAAAAATTCATAATTATCAGTCGCAAGTGAATCAAGAAGCTTGTGAATAGCAATATCATCAAATTCGTATACAGTTTACTATCGATTTAACCAGCTAACATCTCCGTTCACCTAAAACGATAACGTTTAAAATATCCGCTTAGCCGGATACTTTCTGAGTGAACCGAGTGTTGTAACTATTAACCGGCCATTTCGATTGTTTCTATATCACGGATAAATAGGTTAGCAAAAAATCCAATGCCCGAGTGAACTCTTATTCTCAACCCTTTACCAAACCCTAAACCCAATAGGAAGCCCGAAACCCAAACCATAGTCACTAAACCCTAAACCCTAAGCCCAATAGTAACCCCAGCCACCTCCGCCCTAATGTAAGTGTAAACAAGGTATGTAGAAAAATAAATTCGTATACAGTGTTTACTATCGATTTAACCGGCTAACATCTCCGTTCACCTAAAACGATAACGTTTAAAATATCCGCTTAGCCGAATACTTTCTGAGTGAACCGAGTGTTGTAACTATTGACCGGCCAATTCGATTGTTTCTATATTATGGATCGGATACATAGGTTAGCAAAAAATCCAATGCCCTGAATACTAAACCCTAAACCCAAAATACCAAACCCTAAACCCAATAGGAAGCCCGAAACCCAAACCATAGTCACTAAACCCTAAACCCTAAGCCCAATAGTAACCCCAGAATCTAAACCCGAGTCACTAAACCCTAAACCCTAAACCCAAAATACTAAACCCTAAAACCAATAGGAACCCCAGAAGCCAAACCCTAATGTCTAATCCCTAAACCCTAAACCCGAAAGACTAAACCGTAAATACAATAGGGATTAGATATTAGGTTTTGGGTTCTCGGGTTCCTATTGGGTTTAGTATTTTGGATTTAGGGTTTAGTATTTTAGGTTTATTGTTTATGGTTTAGTCACTAGGGTTGGGTTCCGGGGTGCCTATTGGGTTTAGGGTTTAAGATTTATGGTTCAGGGCATTAGATTTATTGTTTGGGTTAAGCGTTTATTATTAAGGGTTTTGGGTGTAGTATTTTTTGGTGTGGTTATCTTAATCCTCATACCAACACACTTATTCCCAACTTATCCCTATACCTCCACGTAAGTGTAAATAAATTATCTACAAAACTGATTTCTTATACAGTTATGTATCTTGTTAATTTTGCAAAAAATCTAATGCCCTGAATATTAAACCCTAAACTCTAAACCCAATAGAAAACCTAGAACCAAACCATAGTCATTAAACCCTAAACCCAATAGTAACCCTAGAACCTAAACCCTAGTAACCAAACCCCATAAACAAAAAATACGACACCCTAAAACCAATAGGAACCCCTGAATCCAAACCCTAATGTCTAATCCCTAAACCCTAAACCAAAAAGACTAAACCCTAAATACAATAGGGATTAGACATTAGGTTTTGGGTTCTCGGGTTCCTATTGGGTTTAGGATTTAATATTTTGGATTTAGGGTTTAGTATTTTAGGTTTACTGTTTACGGTTTAGTCACTAGCGTTGGGTTCCGGGGTTCCTATTGGGTTTAGATCTAGTATTTTGGGTTTAGGGTTTACGGTTCAGGGCATTGGATTTATTGTTTGGGTTAAGCGTTTATTATTAAGGGTTTCGGGTGTAGTATTTTTTAGTGTGGTTATCTTAATCCTTATACAAACACACTTATTCGCAACCCTACCACTATACCTCCACGTAAGTGTAAACAAATTATCTACAAAACTGATTTCTTATACAGTTGTGTATCTTGTTAAACTTGTCCGTTCACGCTAAACGATAATGTATTAAAGTTCATCCTAGCCGGATATTGTTAGAATTACTCGTCGGTTGTAAATATTGACCGGTAAACTGATTTCTAATACATTTATGTATATGTTATCAAATATTTTAACGGGCTAACAATAAAATTAAGAGGCTAATACAAGAATTCATATAAATATATGAGCACACTGTTAGATTTTAACATTTAGGTAATGATGCTTAACTTAATTCAAATATATGCATAAGATTATATATGGCTATTTTTTTATTGATTCGAATTAATAAGTAGACACTTTAATTTTATGATTACCGCGGTAAAATATCTTAACAAGTTAAACTGGTATTAAACAAAATATATAGTTTAGCATTCTTCAGCATTCAATGATTTTAAATAGCTGGATTGTTAAATGATTATTTAGCTGAGTAAGTTAAATAGCTGGCTGGCTATGCTAAACATACTACAAAGCTGATACATGATTTTATTTGATATAATAAGAAGTCAAGATCATAGTTATGACATTAAATGAGCTTACTAATAACGTTTACGTATGAAAATGTCAAATTTTTGGACAGTTAATATAATATATACACGGTTAGAAAATAATTTACTTGGGATAAAAACTGATTTGTTGATAATATCAGGTTGTTAGACAGTTAATATAATAGTTACATGGTTAAGAAATAAGTTATTTGGGATAAAACTTGTTTAAATTCTGTATATCACATTCTTCGTAAAAATCAGGATCATAGTTATAACCATACACATAATTTTTAGATATATGTGTTCGTTGGTACATGTCAAATTGTTACACAGCTAACATAATACTTACACGTTTAAAAAATGAGCTACTTGAGATTAAAATTGGATTTGTTGGTAATGTCAGATTGTTATACCGTTAATAAAATATTTACACGGTTAATGGACGAGATCTTCGCTTATACATCAAACCAAAGAATAACATGTGGTTTAAATAAGATTGTTGCTTAACATGTAGGTATGTATCTATACAACACATATTATATGATATATATATATATCGGACAGAGACGCAGACGGAAAGCTTCCCGGAGACGCAGCGGCGGAAGGCTTAACCGGAGACGCAACGGCGCAGAGCTTCACCGGAGATGCAGCGGCGGAGAGCCGGATAGCTCACCGGAGACGCAGCGGCAAAAAGCTTCACCAGAGACACATAGATGGAGAGCTTGACCGGAGATGCAGATCCCAAGAGACCCTAGCTTGTATCATCACCTTGAACAATCCTTCGAGTCCCTCTTCAAGCTCTTCCATGGCTGCCTTTACTTTTTTTGGATCTAACCAATCAACATTGAATCCATTCATTTACTTACACTAATCTCTTTATCATTTTCTTGGTTTTCCCTTGTCTTTGTCACAACGAGCTTCTCTATTTCAGCTTCCATAGCTTCAACATCGAGACTAAAAAAGCCTATCTCATGATCTTTCTTCTCCTGATTGTGATGATCTGTTCCTTTCTTCATAAGCTTCATAACAATCCTCAAACCTTTGTGTTGATATAAAAGAAACCAATAAACGTTTGAAATGGATAAGCCCTTTATCAAATAGAAAACATTTGAAATGGAAGGAGATTTAGAAAGAGAAAAACCATCTAATATAAAGAGTGAAAATTTATCTTTTGGGTGTAAAACCAAATCGGCTTCGAGAGATATGGCGTAGAATATGGTAGAGTTTAGACTCAGGTTTTAGGTTAACATCAAATCTTTCTTGAAGATTATGTCAGACAATCTAGCAAGTTGGAGAAGGATTGGAAATAGGGGTATAATGGTCTTCAATTTCACGCGAATAGTGGAACACAGTTGATTTGGTATTTTGCTAAATACACTATCTTTCTTTGGTAGGAGCACTAATTTCTCTAATATATATATATATGGCTTAGAACATATTTAATGGTATTCTATTTTCCTTCTAATTCTTATTTATAGAGTAAAAAGTGTTTTCAATGGTGTGTTACATCTTCCATTAAATAAAGATATGTGAACAGTAATAATACGTTAAATGTAGAATAACACATTTACTTGATCTACTTTCAGAGATTTTTTTTTCCTTACAAAACAACCTCTTATTTTATATATTTTATTTTTTTAACAAAATAAAATTATATAGTATAACTTTCACAGTTAAATACTATATTTAGTATATTGTTTTTTCAATGATGTGTTGTAATAAAAATTTAATTTTAAGATAATCACTTAGTTTTATAAATAATTTTTGTAGTGGTATATTGTCAAAAATAAAAAAGGTATATTTTTAAAGTTATAGATGGTAGAATAAATTAATAAATATAAATATTGAAGCAAAATTCTCTTTTATTTTTTAGAATACTGTAAAAATAAGCTTCACTTTCTTGTCTTAACCCTTTGATGTTGATAGTGGCGAGATAAGCTTCACTTCCTTTACCTAATAACTCTTCCGCTTGCATCATCGATATGATCGGGATTCCCATACTGCCTTAGGACAATCTATTACAGCCTTATGATAAGTCAACCAATCCATTCCTAAGATCACCTCGTAGTAGTTTAACTCCATCTCCACTAGATTTCCTTTAAGCTCAATGTCTTCTATGACGATGGGGACATCCTCATACGTTTCAGTAGACCTCATTAACTTGATCCCTTCGGTATCTATCCTTTTGGGGACAAACGGTTAACAAAAACTTAAGATAAGATCATTTCATGTATAAGAACGACAACAAATGAGTTTAATGTGAAGAAGTGGTCTCGATGGTGCTCTAATCTCTAACTTTTGAAATCCCCATTTGTTCTTCTTGAAAAACCAAAACAACTTTAGAAATCCGAAAGTTTTTAAAGATCTTAATCTATACTCTCATAGAAACTGGACAAATAGCGCTTCCCCTCTACAGCCTCCCGGGTTAGGACCGGGTGCTCTAACCAGGCTCTGATACCACTTGTAACACCCTTATTTTGCTTAACCGAGACGGCATGAATTCATATTGCCTTCATCAACAAGAAACAGTTAAAAAGGCCAATGTAAATCTCATTCCCAAGGATCGAATCCAAATGTCTTACAAAATCGTACTAAAACGAATAGGAAACGGTTAATACCAAATCACCAAGCCCTAAAATGAAATTACCAAGTATGGAAATTAAATATACACGACATTAATATGAGAATACGAATGTTAGTGATTGATATGATTTCTATATCTAATACAAACCACTAACTTTAGAACCTATGGAAGTTGCTTAACAGGGGTCAAGTCACCGAAACACACTTCCTCCTAGAACAATGAGGAATCACCTTAGGAACCCTAGAGCTCTCTAAGCCGGCAATTAAGAATCACACTCTCGAAAGTGAGCCAAAGTGGTTGAGTCAAAAGTGACATTGAACACCTAGTTATGAAGCCCAAAGGATACGAATCTCCAAAAGATCTGATAGATCAACTAGGCGTGAAGCCAATCGAATAAAAAAAGAGAAACATTGACATTTTAGGTACCTGTTCGAACTCGGATCGGGTATTTCTGATATTTTGAGTTTTCGGATTTATTCTCGTAGATCTCATTCTAATATTTAATAAGTACAGTTCGGATTCGGATAATTACATTTTGGATTCGGCTCTAATTTGTAATACATCTTAAAACCCATAAAATAACCATATACCGTTTGGATTCGGATTCTATCGATTCGGTTCGGATATATCTGAAGTAAAAACAATCTTTAAAAAAAAACATAAGAAAAAACTTCATGAATGAGCCCAATAAAGTTAATAAGAACTCCCATTGGTTGTGCAACAGTTTATGTTCCTTTTGATCTAAACCAAACCTTCTTGTCTTTGTATTTGCTGTTGATCAGGATTGCATCACCCAAAGATGGACAGAGACCCTTATCCATGGATAATTTGGTATATCTAGAAAGCAAAAAATGATAAATTATTTAGAAGAATTGATAAAGACCCGTTGGAGCTGATAAGATATGCAGAAGCAGAATGTCAAGCATGGTTCACGGCTAATGACGCACCTACTGCTTTGATCTCAAAGCAAGCACAAACATCTCAAGCCATACGCTATGAGAATATATTTTTAGTAGATGGTTCTTGGACCTGTACATCGGTCTTTAGTGGGTTTGGCTGGATGTGGCAAGATAACACTAGACTAACTCAACTTATGTGCACACGATATCAATGGCGAAGGGAAACTGCTTTGCATACTGAGTTGGAAGCTCACACTAGACAATGGAAAATATGTTGCATCATTCAACATGTCAACATTTTTGGACGGACTGCAAAGGTTTGATAGCAATGATAGAGGACCCTCACGCTTGCTTGGCCAAACTTCTTGACCGAGTTGGAGAAGATTCAAGAACTGAAGAGAAGATTTCAAGCTTTCAAGAATTGCTATACTCCTTGAGGACAAAACAAAATTGCAGACTTCTTAGCTAGGACGACCCGTTCTTTTCATAGGGATTTTTATTTTGTTGGTTGTTCTATTCTGGTCTGGTTACCAAGTCCACATCAAACTTGAGTAATAGAATGACTTTTTTGATGTTAAAAAAAAAACATTCTTGTATCAGGTGAATAGTCAGATAATTTCATCATTAAGAGTTGAATCCAAATTTCTGAACATGAAACATCATCTTTATTTACTTGTTCTTTAAACCACATGCAACTAACACAAAACATAGGGTTACCACAATATTTAGCTTTGTTAGCGTGTGAAGAAAATTATGGACTAGTTCTCTACAATTTTGGAGGACAATCGACCATTTGATATGCCCATAGTCATACAAACCAAAATCCAAAAAAAATAAAATATAAAAGCATTAAGTAATTTTGTTGAATAAGAATGTGCATTATGGAAGACTCAATCCTAGGCTGACAGGGAAAGTTTGTAACTTTGAGATTATAGTACTAGACCAAAGGAAATTTTGAAAAAAATTGAATTTTTTTTAATAATAAATTGACAAGAAATTCATGCTTTCTTGGTTTGGCCCAAGAGCCGGCTCTGACAGACCTGGGTATTCGGTTACTCGATCAAATTCTGGTCAACTATTTTAAATATTTGGGTATTTCGAATTAAGGATGTGCTTGATGCCAAAAAAAAGCGATGAAAGATACGCAACAAACAACAAATCCATAGTTTTCAATTTGATCCTCTTCTTGTTCTGACAGAAGCAAAAAACGCTTAAATGGTGTCCTTTCATCATCAAGTCTCTTACACTGAAACTTGAAACTTCCATTTTTGGGTGTTATCTCGAAATTTTAAAAAGGTTTGACATTTTGTGGAGTTCAAAATACTGCTAGAGTTCCTCTGTCGAATTTTCAATGATGATTAGTTTGCGCAACTAAAATGTGTTGACATATACCAACCTTAAGATACTTCAACTGGGATATAAACTAGGAAAAATGATTGCTGATTACGTGAAGTAGTGGCCATCACATGGCTAACAATGCAAACTTAACAAATGTATACTTAGCTACATGAATTATATATTATGCATGACAACATCTCTCAACTTTATGATGTTATGTAGTTAACATTACGAGTTTAATTTTTTTTTTTTTTTTTGTCATCAACAATATACTGACTCTCTAAACCAAACCGGGTGATCTGCATCCATGTGAACAACAAAAGACAGTTGCTTTCTAGCACTATCCACCTTTGAATTTTGCGTCCGTGGTACATAGATAATCTCTGATCGGCTGAAGCTCTCTTTCAGGATCTTGATATCTTCTAAATAATTTGCAAAAGCTGGCCATTCTTCTGGTTCCAAAACAATCTTCACCAATTGAGACCAATCGGTTGCAAACGTAACCTGAAATTGACGTAAATTCCTCATACATTCCATTGCCCAGAGCAGCGCTTCCAACTCCGCATGAAGAGGCGAGAGACTAGCCCTAACATTCCTCGCCCCCAACAATCCATCAAAACCTTCCAAAGTACCGAGCCAACCTTGTCCTGAAAAACTAACCCCCTCTTTCCACGAGCCATTTGCAAAACACCATCTTCCTGGAATCGACGGCAATATCGCATCTATTATTTCATTCATCCAAAAAATGATGTGTATGTCGGAGACCGTTTAAATCTCTCGTTTTATCAATTGAAATGTTACGTACCTGACGGAAATTTACCTAAAGTGTTATAAAAGCGTAAAAATATTTTTTAACAAAATCTAATTTACAAAATCAATATGTTCTATAAATTTTGATAAGTAGTGTTTTAACATTTTTATTTAGTGTATTTGAAAAAAATATAATTATATTATTTTTATTTTTATTAAATATAAAAATTATATAAGATATTATTTAATTTAGTTTTTTAATTCTTTTAATCTGTTTTGGTATGAACTTTTAATAAAATTTCTGTAATTCGTTTGATTAACTGTGTGATATATACTTATTTGATAAAAAAATTATTATAAAACTTCTTTGATGTTAATTTATTGACTCTAATATTTTATTTGTTAATATGAAATTATTAAGTTAATGAAATATTTTATATATTTTTTCATAAACAAAAATTCCATTCATTTAAACTTAGTAAAACTTTCACATTAGATTCCTATTCTTTGATTATTTTTATTCTTAAAAGTATATAATTTATAATTATATACGCAAGATTATGTTTGGTTTAAGTTGACAACACATAAGTTTTAAGCAAATAAAATGTTAAGGTTAATAAATTGACAGAAAGTAAGTTTCATGATTAAAAAATTATCAAAGAAGTATATATCACACAATTAATCAAACGAATTACAATTTTTATTATTAAAAGTTCATAACAAAAAGATTAATATAATTAAAACAAAGCATATTAATAAATATAAAAATAATACAATTATATAGTTTTAAAATAAACTAAAATAAAATGTTAAAACATTACTTATTAAAAGTTCATAACAAAACAAATTAATATAAATAAAAAATAATACAATTATGTAATTTTTAAATACACTAAAATAAAAATGTTAAAACACTACTTATAAAAAAATATTAAAAATATTGATTTTGTAAATTAGATTTTGTTAAAAATATTCTTACGTTTTAAAAATGTGGGTCAAAATCTAATTGTTATTAAATTATAGTCGGATCAATCATATTTTAATTGTTGAAACAAGATATTTAAACGATCTCTAACACCCCCATCAGTTTTTGGATGAATGAAATTAAACTCGGGATGTTAACTACATAACATCATAAAGCTGAGAGATGTTGTCATGCATAACATATACTTTGTGTGGCTAGGTATATATTAGTTTAGTTTGCATGGTTAGCCATGTGATGGCCAATATTTCATGTAGGCAGCAATTAGTTTTCCTATAAACTATAATACTAACAATAGGTAATACTCTACCCAAATGAAGGAGATATGCATTAACAATGAAAACGTATAACAATTATAATTTGACCGAGTTATGCCAGTACTTATGTATATGTTGCGCTTGTACAATGAGGCATTGTCAATTTTGTTCATAATTTGAATTTCAGTTTCATGAAAAGTCGAGGGTTGACTCTGATATACTGCTGCTAATATAAAGCCTTTTTTAAATGAATGTTAAATTTATTATTCATCAAAAGAACCTTTGTATATAAAGTGTGTCTTTGTTTGAAATAAAAAAAGAAACTACTACTCATATTCCTTTAGAGCTTCAAAACTTCCTAACACCTCCTATCACCTCCTAAGAATATTTACAGTCTCGTCTAAAACCAGTATTGCAAGAGATCTTCCAGACCCTTTAAACCTTTAGACTGCACCAGACTAAGCTTGTTGCGGATGGCTTTATCGGGTGAGCTTGATCAAGACTTGCAGAGGCAGGCCTAGTTCCCCATGACAGTGCTTGTTACGTTCTCGCCACAACGCGTACATGGTGGCTTAGAATGCATAGCGGAGACAAAAGAGTTTTTTTCTTGTCCATCGTCAAGTCAGAGATCAAACCAACAATTGCAGCCCAATCAGTGGTGTATGAGCTTTGCAAGATTCCTTTGGCAAGATGATCCCAGACCTGAGTGGAGAAGGAGCATTCAAAGAAAAGGTGGTTCCTGGTTTCAGAAGTGCTTTTAAAGAGAACACAGGTGGTGTCAGTACCCTGGTTCCAGCAGGCAACATGATCTATTGTTGATAGTCGATTCCGCACTGCAATCCAAGTCATGAATGCAAACTTCTGTGTAGCCTGAGAGAACCAAATACTTTATACTGAATAAAATTTTATTCTTCCGGATAAACTACGAATAAAATTCTGGACTTTATACCGAAGAAGCTTTATATTAGAGGTAGTATAACAAAGTAAACTCGTAAATCGACTACCGTGTAATTTTTTTTTGGTAAAAACTTCATTTGATATTTAACAGTTTGCATTGATGCATGGAACTAGAAGCACTTGATTTGATGTATAATGTTTTATAGATGCATAGCGTACAATTGCAATCTAAGATTTTGTGATATATTCGTTGTGAATCTACCAGCGAATTTTTGTTAGATCAGTCGATTGAGTACTGATATTTGTTTTTTTTTAAAAAAATCTAGACACTTAGGGATAAATGCAGAGTTAGCAAAAAGATATAAGGGAAAATTAATTATAATTTGATATGTATCAAACTCCAATTCTTTTCTTTTATGATCAATCCATACAAATATCAAAATCAACATGATTTTTTTCTTTTAACCAGATTCACATCCTTTGTGATTTTGGATCCTAAGAACATAACAGATGACAAATATTAAAGGAAATACAAATAATTTGAATCCAAAATCATCAAATGTGTTCACAAATCCACAAGTGTAAACACCAAAGCTGCCATTGTTATAGCAATTCTCCCAAATATTTCTTTTCCTGCTACAAAAAAAAACATAAAATTAGAGCCAACCCTTATCAATAATATATTATTTAAATATCATAAATTTTATTTCTTAACAAAATGGGATGAACATGTGATTAAACTAAACATAAAAATTGATTATACAAAATTATGATCACCTTTTATAACGTTAAAAGAAAACGACCCGCTAGGACTTGGAACGTCCTGTGGTCGCAACGGCGGTGGCGGCTGCGATATAGTAGGAGGCGGGAAAAATAGAGCCGGTGGCGGTGGAGGCGGCGGAGATAGAGGAGGCGGAGACAACGGTGGTGGCGATGACAAATCAGAGGTTTGATACCTCAAAAGACATTTAGGTGTAAAGATCAGAGCCGAACTTGGTAGACCGCAACAAGTGGAAACTCTTAAGAGCGCAAATCTGAGACAAACGGTACAGTTGAACCGATCAAGACCAGGACTACACTGAACCATTGACTCTAACTCATACGAACCCTCTGATTGAGTCACACGTTCTTGATCGTCCACGAAATATGGAACCAAAGAGGACGAAGATACGTTGAGAATGAGCTCGTTGAATTTATCAGCTAGTGTTTCGTTGAACGTATTCGAGTCTGGAGCAGAGCGAAGAGAGAAAAGAACGATGTTTGGTCTGACCTCAAGAACAGAGAAGAAGGAAACACTGGAGTATCGAACCATACACTCTTCGTAGTATATGTACGCTCCTTTGTTAAGACTACAGTTTGTAGCGATCTCGGTCGTTGCGGTCTGGACGCAGTCTGAGCAAGTTGCTACGGTGGTGTCGCCTCTGCAGAGGAACATGCCATGGACTGTGTTGGGACTACGACCAACTGTGACGTTAGAATAGGTTCCTAGTAAGGACCTGGTGCGGAGAGAGGAGAGTAAAATGTCGCGGTTTGCTTCGTATGAACTGGTTTGTGTAAAGTTTTCGACAGGATTGCAGAAAGTAGACATGTGTTCAGGTTGAGACATGGTTTGGTGAAAGAGGATAGAGAGGAGGAAGAAAAACAGAGGAGTAGAGAATGTCATTATGATTCTTGCCATTTTGTTTGTGTGTATATGTTCTTTGTTGTTGTGTTCTATGTGAGGCGATACTAAACAGAGGAGACATAGACTTTATAGTAGAATGAATGTATTCAAAATAATATCTAAATAATGATGATGTACTAATTCAGAGGAAGAATATGTATAACTAATATTTTGTTTTAATCAGTTATTGGTAGCTATCATTCTTCACCAAGTAAAAATAATCAAGTTGACGCATTAGTTTAATTAGTCAATGAAACAAAACAGAGACTTAGTCCTACGATTTGTGGAAGACAAGTATGAGGTGTAGAGGGAAAAGATTCGCTGAGAGATCAGAACAGGGTTTTACAGTTTGCAAAAAGGGTATGATTCTTGCCTTTTTTTTTGTATTTATTATAACCAGTTTATAACAAAAAAAAAAGATAAGCAGAAACAAATGAATAAAGAAAGTAACGACGTAGAGTTTTAATAAAGTAAAGACTCATTGGCTTTCTCTTTATACTTCGTAGGTTCTTCTATAATAGTTTCAAACTAATATTTACTAAAATAAAATGTAAAAAGAAAAAAGAGGTTTAATATGGGGCAAATCTCCAAAATAACACTTTTCTAAGTTTATATCACAAAAATAGCACTCAAAAAGTAAAATGACCAAAATAGCACCTTTCTAAGTTTATCCTTTGAAAATTTTAATTTTTTAATTTTTCAAAATTTGAAATCTTATCCCCAAAACCTCATTTCTCAACTCTAAACCCTAAACCCTAAACTCTAAACCTTAAACCCTAAACCCTAAATCCTAAACTCCAAACCCTAAACCCTAAATCCTAAACTCTAAACCCTAAACCCTAAACCCTAAACCCTAAACCCTAAAATCTAAACCCTAAACCCTAAACTCTAAACCCTCAACCCTAAATCGTAAACCCTAAATCGTAAACCCCACCCTTTAACTCTAAACCCTAAGTTTGTGATTTTTGATAAAACATTAAGTGCTATTTTTGTGACTTTTGACCTTAAGTGCTAGTTTGGAAACGTAAACTTGATTTAATGCTATTTTTATCTTTTTCTATTTAATATGTTTCACCAATTTAGTTTTTTTTTTTTTTTGACTAATTTTGTTACGAAAGACACAAATCAAAAGCATTATGAGGCGTACGAAAAAGAAGATCGAGAAGAAAATGGAGTAGGTCGGTACCTGAGTGGTAAAGCTTCGAAACTAGGGTTTTGGTAAACGGAGAGAGGCAGTTCACCAATTTAGTTACGTCCCCAAACGATGTCGAAGTGTAAGTAGAACTAAAAGTAGCTTGGTAGCTTGGACGAGAGCTTGCATTAACCCAAATCTAAGTGGCATGGGAGCAGCAAATGCATTACGGCGTCTCCATCCCCAATGGAGTGATTTTTTATTTTTTGTTTTTACTCTATTTTCCACTCTATTTTTAGAGTAAATTATGAAGGATATTGTAATGACCCCAACCCCAAACTATCCCCAAAGGCCACATTTGGTTTCTTTAAAAAGAGAGAGAGAGAGAGAGAGAGAGAAAGCTCACCAGGAGTCCTCGCCGGAGCCACCGCACGCCAGGACGTCGTCAAGCTCGTCATCACCATCAACCGCAGCTCGAGGTAACCGGAAACCGCCATGTGTTTGAGTTATGTTTCGGTCGTTTTAGTAAATCGGTCATAACTTTCTAACCGTAGTGAATCTCGTGCATCCAAGGCCATCATCGTGTTCCTCTCGTCAAGACGAAGCCGTAGACACCAACCGCGTCACGATCGGAGCCCGGACGAAGCCGTACGCGCCTCCGGAAGTTTCACCTCCGCGCGCACGGGAGTTCCACGCGCCGCCGCCGGACCACCGTCCTCCGCCGCAGCGCCGCCGCCGGACCACCGTTCTCCGCCGCAGCTCCGCCGTCGCCGCCGGCCAACTTACCGGTAAGCCGCCGCCGTAGCTCCGCCGTCGCCGCCGATGACCGACACCGGTGACTCGCCGGCGACTCGCCAACTCGGCCGAGTCGACCCGGTGAGTCAACTCGGTTGACTCGGTTAACCGGTGGTTTGACCGGTTTAAATCGATTTCGATTCGGTTAGGTTAAACCGGTCGGTTAAAATCAATTGGTAATCGGTTAGGGAAAACCGGATTTATATATATACGAGTCCATGTTTTGGAGATTTGCGGGGTGCAGAGACGTTTGCACTGGCTGCCTATGTTTGAGGAGTTTTGCGGGGTGCAGAGACGTTTGCACTGGCTGCCTATGTTTGAGGAGTTTTGCGGGGTGCAGAGACGTTTGCACTGGCTGCCTATGTTTGAGGAGTTTTGCGGGGTGCAGAGACGTTTGCACTGGCTGCCTATGTTTGAGGAGTTTTGCGGGGTGCAGAGACGTTTGCACTGGCTGCCTATGTTTGAGGAGTTTTGCGGGGTGCAGAGACGTTTGCACTGGCTGCCTATGTTTGAGGAGTTTTGCGGGGTGCAGAGACGTTTGCACTGGCTGCCATGTTTGTGGAGATTTGCGGGGGTACAGAGACGTTTGTACTTACGACGCCTTAGAGATTTGCGGGGTGCAGTGTGGACTACTGTGCTAGCGACGCCTGTAAAGTATATATATCCTTATGAGGAAATGTGATATGCTATTATCGCATTGGTTGTATCATGTCTAGTCCACTAGACATATGTGATTGTTCTGTGTGGTGTAATAGGCACCGTGATTGTCTCATGCTAGAGCTATTTATTTATCGTAACATTTTATTATGTAAATCGGGGTGTCACAGATATGCTCTTACAACCGCCGAAGCTAAAGGATGTGGAAGTGTTAGATCAATTAGCTTGGACAGTTTTACCAAAAAAAATTAGCTTGGACATGAGCTTGCGTTGACAAGAATAAAAAGCTTCAGGAAAATTATTTTTCTCTTTTTTCAAAAAAAAAAAAAGAAAATTATTTTTCTCGGACTTCATTTTACTTTTTTATTACTTGATGAAAAATTCTTAGTCAAAACTAACTATAGTTTGTAGCAGTCTCGATTGTTGCTGTTCGAACAAGATATTGCGTTGATGTCTCCTTTACATAACATCTCAAGGACCGAGTCGGGGCTCAGAACGATTGTGCGGTTGGGATAGATCTGAGATTGCAGTTTGTTTTTGTAAAGTTCTCCGTATGCACAGCAACATGTGTTTATGTTGAGGCATGGCTTAGTAAGAGATAACAAAGAAAAAGAAGAGCTGAATGTAATTCTGTTTCTAGCCATTTAGTTCTTTCTTGTTTAATAAACTCAAAAATAATGATGTTTTACGAATACAAAGAAGAAAAATGTAAAAAAATGTTGTTTTACATCCGTGATAGCTGAATCTTTACTAAGGAAAAATCATAAAGATGGACGAAACTTTGTTTGATACAAAGCGATGAGCAATTACTGCAGACTCATGGCGCCGAATGGGAGAAGAATTAAACCATGAACAGGATAAACTTGAACTGCTGGAGTTATACCTTGAGCTGCAAGATTTGATGTACCAAACATCATACCATAGGGCTGAGCTGCTGGAGTTGTTGTTGTCGTTGTACCATAAGCTGCAGGATTTGGTGTGCCAAACAGCAAAGGACAAGAACCATAGGTACAAAAGAACAACCCGGGAATAGATGATGGAGGATTTGTGGTGGTACCGTTCAAGGCCAAGTGACCAGAAGGAGAGGAGCTACTAGTGGCTCCACACGCTGTGCATCCAGAAACACCAGCGGGTTCATGGGGTCTCTGAACAGCAGTGGGGATGGTGTAGCCAAAAGGAAAACCAGTCGGGTTTCCATGCGTTGGACCAACAGTTGTCCTCTGAAGATGATCAGGTGTGCTTGGAGATACCATTGATGAGTTAAAGGGAGATGTATGAGCAGCAGGTAACCCACCTGGAACATGAGAGTAGTCAATTAGAGAGAGATCTTAGTACAGAAAATGGTATACATTATGTATTAAAGATTTTTGAGTTACCTTTGTCTCCTTTTATGTAATCTTCCCACCTCAATTCTTCATGACTTTTATGTCGATGAGAGTTGGAGGCAGAGATGGAGATGATCATCTTGCCTTGACCTCCAGAAGAATCAAGATCTGGTGTAGGTGCATAACGAGGATACCTACTACCTTGTTCAGTAAAAAACGAACCACGACCAGAAGCTGGTGTAGTAGTAGCTAGTGGGCTTGTTCCGAATGGATATTTAGGGGTAGTGCTTGAAGCGCAATCTCCTCCTGTTGAGGATGTGGAAGCACCAGAACCGAAAATGTTGGCTTGCCTTGACGAGAATCCGGAAGAAACAGAGGGAGATGAACAACCAAAAACAGGACCTGGCAATGAACCGGTAGGGCCAAGAGGAGGGAAACTGAATAAGGTTGGTGGTGAACAAGTTTGAACTGGTGCATCGGCATGAGCATCCGTTGAATTGACTACTCCGCCACTTAAGATGGTTGAGTCAACAGAATGCGCTGGTTCTGGATTAACCGATTTGGTGACAGGAGGAGTGAGTGAAGGCTCTGTTCCGGAACTTTGAGCTGGAACGGATGAGTCAATCACATTGGTCGGTTCGGTTACTTGCTCGACACCAAGTGTCGCTACCGCATAGCTCTGCCTCAGGAAAACTAATCCTCATTCTTCTTTTTCGATCTTCAAACTGATAACAACTGCAAGAAAATAAATTAAAATCGATAAGTTCATACATCAACAGATAAACTATAGCGAATCTGCTGAAAGCGTGCAACGTACGCAACGCGAGTCTTAAAAAACTCCGAGCCCTAATTACGAAACATCATCATCATCATCATCATCATCATCTAACCCAAATCAAAGATCGCAACTTTAATTACGAATGAACAGCGATTAGTATTCAATAAGGATCACAACTTTTCGCGGAAAAGAAATCAAATTCTGCAAACCCAAATCAAGTATCAAAGGACATAGTAAGAGATCAAAGAGGAACCTTACTGAAGCAACAACGATGGCGCGTTTCGATTCTGAAAGAAACTGAAAGCAAGCTTTGGCCTTTAGGTTTTTTTGTGGAGAGATTGTAAAGATATGAGAAACGGATCTCTCTCTCTCTCTCGTTTCAGTTTATATAGGTAAGGGCTCTTGTGACTTGCCCACGTCGTTTCTACGCTTCTTCAGCTTTTTCTTTTTTTCCTTTCTTTCTTCCAGGCGTTGTTTTGACGCCGGACAGTTTCTACAGTATTATTAATCAGAGAGATTATAATATTTTAAAATTTATTTAAAATAGCTTAATTAAGTGTATCTATGTGTTTGTTACTTATGGACGGGAACCTCCATCAATTAAATTTAGTGAAAGTTTAACCTTAATTTTTTTTTGAGCAACAGTTTAACCTTAATTAAGTAATTAAGTAATTAAGCAACAATTTAACATTTCCTAGGGCAATTAGTGACAAGGTGTATAGTAGTGAAGAAGAATTTACAAGTGAGGGGAATACAAGGGGATATTTGTTGTGTAAGATGTGGAGCCCACGAGGAATCGATAAACCATGTGTTTTTTGAATGTCTTCCAGCAATCCAGGTTTGGACTCTCTTGAAGATACCACCAAATCCAACTATTTTTCCAACAAGTTCTCTCTTCACAAACATGGATCCTCTTTCCTGGAGAGTTTTCCCGCAGATGAAAGATCATCAGTTTGCACGGATACTATGGACATCTGGAAAACTAGGAATAATAAAGTTTTCAGTAATCTGGATATGGATCCTATGGATACGCATAAATTGGCAGAAACAGAATCAACACTGTGGGTTGAGACACAAATATTGAATGAACAAATGATAATACCACAAATAGTGGATACGATCTCGTTGGGGAAAAATACTCAGGTATTGAATTCCTCCAGACCCCAGGCAGGACACCAGCCTCTGGATCCCCGCTGGAAGGAACCCCGGTTCCCAGCGGAAGAAACCCCGGTTCCCAGGATCCCCGCTAGAAGGAACCCCGGTTACCCGCTACGAAGTACTCCGGGTCCAGTCCCCAGGACCACCCCTTCCCCCCGGGGAAATGGAAAACTTCCGATAAGGAGAATCTTCCATATTTCCGAATATGGAAGAGTTTAACCTGTTCCAACCGACTAAGGCCCGCCTTAGGAAGACTATATATAGGGAACCTAAACTTTAAAGCAAGAGATCGACACTTTGAGACTTGGGGATTAGAGTTAGACGGCTAGAACTAGGGTTTATACACCAATCGTTGTAGTTCCGGCTTGTTTACTCAATAAAACATCTCTTCAAGTCCATTTCTCTCAAACTTATAAGAACTCAGCATAAATACTAAGCCTTGTCCATCGTTTCGTGGTACTCACAAAGATCTTACACAAAAATCCCCAAACACTTTGGCGCAAGAAAGAGGGAAGTAATCTAAACTACGTGATAATGGCGGTGGACGAGCATGACGAGCTACCTGAAGCTACCCAGAGAGAAGCTAAACTCCAAAGACAAATCGATGATCTGCAAGGTCAAGTAACCAGGTTACATAGAACGCGGGAAGAGACCAACCCCGAGCTGTCCTCGGAGTTCCAGATCCTGAAGGAAAAGCTCGACGAACACTCCAAGCAACTGGAGCAGAGCGCCGAGAAGCTCAGCCAGCTCGAATCGGAGACTCTTACCCTCCGAGATGAGAACCAAGCCCTTAACGCGGCGAGCAACAAGAAGCATCGATTCCGGACTCAGGTTCGCCCCATGCCGACTCTGGAAACACCTAACTCCGGGGCTGGTACGAATCTCCCAACTACGGCGCCGGGAGGAGACGCATCTACGCGAGAAAAGGCCATGGATGCTCAGACCTACGACGTGGAGGACATCGACTCGGAGCCCGAGCCTGATAAGGAAGCATCAGACGGAGCAGCGAGAGCAGAGTCTCCTATGATCGCTCACCTTTACCAGATGTTCTCCGATAGGCTCGATGCCATGCAGTCCATGGTAGAGAGACTCCCGGGGGTAGCTCCCCCCATCCGGAAGAGCAACCCCGACTCCTACGCCGACACTCCCTTCACGGATGAGATCACCTTGATCGAGATGCCCAGGAAGTTCTCTTTCCCCAGCATAAAGGCGTATGACGGCACCACTGATCCAGACGACCACGTCGCCCAATACAGACAAAGGATGCTTGCCATAGAACCCCCAAAGGGGTCACGCGAAGCTACCATGTGCAAAGGTTTCGGCTCCACTCTGACCGGATCCGCTCTGCAATGGTATATCAACTTACCCTCCAGGTCCATAGCCTCCTTCGCGGTTCTCAGCGACAAGTTCGTGGAGCAATTCGCCAGCAGCAGGGACCTGGAGAAAACCTCCGATAGCCTCTACGAAATCCTCCAGCACCGAGCGGAACCCCTGCGAGGCTACATAGCCCGCTTCAATCAAGAGAAGGTGGCTATCTCCGAATGCAGTATCCCCACTGCTATCTCTGCTTTCAAGAGAGGTCATCTCTCCGACGGAGACCTCTACAAGGAGCTAACCAAATATCAGTGCAAAACCATGGAAGACGTCCTATCTCGAGCCTGGGCGCAGGTCAAATGGGAGGAAGACGTCGCCAGCCGTGCCAAAGCGCAACAAAAGCAAGATCCCAAGACGATCAGACTTGACCAACCGAGCGAGACGAGAAACCCTCTCAAAGACCAGCTAGGGACTCCGGAAACCGAAACTGGGGCAGGTACCAGAACCGGCCGATCGAGAAAGCAAAAGGGATGGCAGTGTCCACGTGGCCAGACATCTCTCACCTCTCCGTCTCAAGGCCGGAGCTGGTCAATGTTTTGAGGCAGATGGGCCAGCAGGTTAAGTGGCCTCAGAAGATGAAAGCCCCTGACTCTTTCTGGAACCCTGGCTTCTGGTGCGACTTCCATCGAGACCACTGTCACAAAACGGAGGACTGCATCGCACTAAAGATCGAGGACAATGAGCTGCTTAGGAAAGGGCACCTCAGGGAGTTCCTTTCCGAGAAGGCCACGGGCCATCTAAGCAAGGATACAGCGGGTAAGCCCACTGAAGCTGCTCCCATCTCGCCACCGCGACAGGACTGAGTGATCCATGTCATTTCGGGTGGTTCGGAAATCAGCGGCATAATCCATGCAGCTGCGAAGAAAAGCACCTGGAATGCCATGCACGGCCTAGAGGCAGCCATGCCAAAACGCCTGCTCCTAGGAACAGACGAGATAAGCTTCACGGCCAAGGAGCAGGAGAGAGTTATCACTCCGCATCACGACGCCCTGGTTATTTCGCTCACTATAGCGAACTGCCTGGTAAAACGGATACTGATAGATAATGAAACCTTCAGCAACATCATCTTCCAGGCCGCATACAAGGATCTGGGGCTGGAGGAAGGCGCTCTAACTCGGAGGATAACCTCCTTTATAGGGTTCAGCGGGGAAGTCAAGCAAACCGTCGGGGAGGGTTACCTCCCCGTATACGCTTCGTCTGGTCTTGGTTCCAGCCGAATCTCCAATCGGGACGCACACGGGACGGCTCGGTCAGTCTGATCGGTACGGTCGGATGAACGAACCTCGGTCAAATTGTTCAGAATGTCATGATCTCCAGGCTGGTTTGCTCCAATGGACTGATCCACGAATCGGGGCACATTAGAGGGGATCAGGAATATTCCCGCTCCTGCTATCAGACCACTCTGAAGGGAAAGACCAAGGTCTCATATCAATTACAGAGCAAACCTCCGGCCGTCACACCGAGGAATCGGAGGTAGAGGAAATGGACGACTTGCCATTAACCGAAGGAGATCAGACCCGACATCTCAAGATCAGCTCCAAGCTAACCGCAGGATTGAGAAGAAGACTGATAGACTTCCTCAGGTCTAACTCCGACTGCTTCGCTTGGTCCCACGTAGATATGCATGGGATCGATCCGGAGGTCATCATGCACAAGCTGCAGGTGGACCCCCTACATCAACCCGTCAAACAAAAGAGACTGAAGTTTGCCCCCGAGAGAGACGCGATCATCAACGATGAAGTCAAGAGCCTGCTCAGCCTGGGGTTCATTTGTGAGGTGCAGTACCCAGAGTGGCTAGCCAACGTCGTCGTGGTCAAGAAAAAGAATGGGAAGTGGAGAGTCTGCATCGACTTCACGGACCTCAACAAGTCCTGTCCAAAGGACCCCTTCCTGCTACGTCATATCGACTGGCTGGTGGACGCTACCGCGGGGCACCAGATGATGGGCTTCATGGACGCGTTCTCCAGCTACAATCAGATACTTATGCATCCGGAAGACCATGAGAAAACATCCTTCATGACGTCCAGAGGGATCTACTGCTACAAGGTGATGTCCTTCATCCTAAAGAACGCATGATCAACCTATCAACGGCTGGTAAACATGATGTTCGCGGACCAAATCGGGAGAACCATGGAGGTCTACATCGATGACATACTGGTAAAATCCCTGGAAGCAGAAGACCACATGTCTCACCTGCAGCAAGCCTTCTCAACCCTCAGGAAATATAACATGAAGCTCAACCCGGCTAAATGCTCATTTGGGGTCAGTTCTGGCAAGTTCCTCGGGTACATCGTAACCCACCGGGGCGTCGAGGCCAACCCAGAGCAGATCAGGGCCATTCACTCAATCCATTTCCCAAAGAACGTCAAGGAGGTTCAAAAGCTAACGGGAAGGAT
>NC_027751.1:24002324-24007696 GCF_000695525.1 Brassica oleracea var. oleracea | reverse complement strand
GGGAGAATGCGAATCCGCTCTCCAAGAGCTAAAATCGTATCTCACCACTCCTCCTCTCCTGTTCAAGCCACTACTCGGTGAAGTCCTGCCGCTATATCTTGCGGTCTCCGAACACGCCGTGAACGCCGTCTTAGTTCGCTAGGAGGGAAACAAGCAGCTACCAATCTATTACGTAAGCAAGGCTCTCCTAGATGTGGAGACCCGCTATAGCCACCTAGAAAAGCTGGCCTAAGCCTTGATAGTCGCCGCTCCCAAGCTCCGACCCTACTTCCAGGCTCATCCAATCATGGTTGTTACCTCCTTCCCTGTAAAGTTGGTCCTCCACAAACCAGTAGTCTCCGGACGCCTAGCCAAATGGGCCGTGGAACTAGCGGAGTACGACGTAATATTTTGACCCGCCACGGCTATAAAGTCGCAGGTCCTAGCAGACTTCGTGGCTGAGTTCTCCCCTGCCTTGCTCCCATCTCTGGAGCAGGAGGTACGCCTCCGAGGCGAAATTAATGAAGAGGGAGAATGGATCCTACAGGTTGATGGATCCAGCAACGTCAGAGGAGCTGGAGTAGGGATAGTGCTTACCTCGGAAATAAGGAACACAACCTCAGGGGTCGTGAGATGCAACTTCAAAGCAACCAACAACGAAAGCGAGTATGAGACCTTAATCACAGGCCTAACCCTCGCCCATCAAATGGGGGCAGAGAACATCCAGGTTTTCGGCGACTCCCAGCTGATAATCAACCAGGTACAGGAGGAGTACCAAGCAAAAGACGACAGCATGATCCAGTATCTGGCGGTCGCTCAGCGACTAATCAAGAAGTTCAAGAGCTGCAAGCTCACTCAAATCCCCCGGGAACAGAATTCAAAAGTCGACGCCCTGGCTAATCTATGGTCCGCCCTTGAAACAAATAGCCAGATGAATATCCCCTTACTTGTGCTTCAATGGCCAGCTAACCTGGAGGAACCCCCGTCAGAGGAGGTCTCTACCGTCGAAGAAGGTGAAACCTGGATGACCCTCTTAATCCGGTACCTGGAGGCCGACATCCTCCCAGAAGACCGTAGTGAGGCCAGAAAGACCAAGAAGCAAGCCGCGAGGTATTGTATCTCCTAGGAGAAGTTGTACCGGAGATCTTTCTCTGGCCCATACCTGAGTGTTGGACCCAATTTCGGTCAGTACATTAATGGGCAAAGATATGGGCCGTAAGGAACTGAAGCCCATAGCAAACATATCGAGCTCGCAGATGAAGACTCCGAGGTCCCGGAGATCACGGAGTAGTCCCGGAGATCGCGGAGCAGTTACGGAGAGAACGAAGTCAACTTACTATAAAGAAAGGAGAGGAGACACGAAGAGGCACATGTTGAAAACCGTAGAGAGAGCTACACACTTACATCGACCTTGTTCACATCCCAATCTTAGATTCTTTCTTTACGGATCTCATTTGTATCACTCGATCTAGTTCAACTCATTGTATTCGATCTTATTCATCAATAAAGTCCATTTTTACCTACTGGAAACTGTTTAACTGTTTAACATCGTTGTATTTTAAAGATATCGTTGCCTACATCATTTGTCTTCCCTAGATCAAACTCCGATCACTATCAAATACTTAGTGTAGATTTTAGGTTCTAAATTTTGGCGCCGACTATGGGGAAGATAAACGAAAAAAATCTTTGCTAAGAAACCGATCTAAGTTTCCTAAGCGCGTTTATGGTACCCAACCAAACCGTCGGAACCACACCCTCAAGAGTCAACGACATCGATCCTATCGGATCCGACTCGGGGATTGAAGCGACACCAACTGGGTTAACGGGAGCCAATGACGCAACCGGAACAACCCAGACGCAACGAATCCCTCCAATTTTAACGAAAAAAATCTTTGCTAAGAAACCGATCTAAGTTTCCTAAGCGCGTTTATGGTACCCAACCAAACCGTCGGAACCACACCCTCAAGAGTCAATGATATCGATCCTATCGGATCCGACTCGGGGACCGAAGCGACACCAACTTGGTTAACGGGAGCCAATGACGCAACCGGAACAACCCAGACGCAACGAATCCCTCCAATTTTGACTTCAAGTCAAGATCGATCTCTCCCGATCAATCAGACGTCGATCCCAGAACGAGTCGGAAATGACCGAACTTCAAGGAATGCTCTCGTCTCTAATCGACAAATTTCGTAACCAAAGGATCGCCAATCAAACCATCGCTAATCGACTAGACCAGGCTGAGAGGGAACTCGCAGAGCGTCAAGCTGCAAACGTTCGAGAAAGAAATCAAACGCCCCTCGATCCGTTACGAGGGACGTCGAACCCCCAAAACGCCGGTCTGTTCGGTACCCCGGAGATCCCAAGCGCTCGATCCGGGCGCTACACGGGAGAAAACTCACAATGACCCCCGCCGCAGGGCATGATCCACCGAAGCTTAAGCTATAGCAGATTGAACGAAATCGACACTGGGCTGCAACGTCCACGAAGTACTTCGATCCATTTCCAGAACGGATCAACGGAAAGGCAGGGGGAACCGAGATAACGGATCCCGCCGCCGAACCATTCGATCCCCGAGAATCGAACTCCATCCGCCACGAGGACCTTCCACCAAGCGAGATTCGATAACTCAACAATATAAGCTTGGAGGCACGATCTTCGCGGTCCCGTCAATATCGATCCCCAATGGGAAGACCTAGGGATCCCGAGTGAAACCGGAGCATTCCAGAATTTTATCGAGAGGAACGATGCCGAGCTCAAGAAGATACATGCGATCGTACATATGGCAACAAGCTCTGCCCCAGATATCGACATGGTCATCGAAGAAGCCAAAAGGACTCTATTTACAAACAGAATCGCCAGCGTAAGGCTGCATCACATTGGGAAATTAAAATTCCCCGAATATGTAGGAAACACATACCCAAAGGCCCACGTACGAGCCTGATGTCTAGAAATATCGAGAGCACACCTCACCGATGACGAAAAAGAGGCCGTTTACTGCCGCTTCTTCGCCAAGAACCTCACGGGGGCCGCCCTCGAATGGTTCGCTGGACTAGAAGAAAACTCGATTGACAATTTCATTCAGTTGGTATCTACTTTCCTCAAACAGTATCCAGTCTTCATAGAGACAAGAGTTACCGAGGCAGATCTTTGGAATCTCAAGCAAGTACCTTCCGAGCCGTTGAGAGCGTACATAAACAAGTTCCGAGAAATCAAGGCCAAGATTTCGCATCCGAACGAGGTCGTCGCCCTAGCAGCATTGAAGAATGGCGTATGGTTCTCGGCCAAATTCAGGGAAGAACTAGCAGTACGAGCACCTATCTCGTTGGATCACACCCTACACCGAGCCTCTAACTTCGCCACCCACGAAGAGGAGGTCGCAGCCTTAAAAGAATAGTATAGCGCGAACAAGAATAATGCGACTAAAAAGTCTACTGCTTCTAAGGAGCCAGCGATCAAAGGACAACATTCCTACGCAATAAACAACTCACCACAAAAATCTTCGACATACGACTTCAGCAAATATTGTGTCTTCCATGACCGCAAAGGCCATTCAACCTAAGAATGTCGGGCCGCGCTTCGCAGTCAGAATGAAAATAAGAAAACCACTGAAGAATCCGAAGAGGAAGAGGAAGAGCCAGTGACTCCAAAATCCAACCGAAAGGCCAAAGTCTCGACAAACAAAAGAGGCAGGGAGACCGAGCAGGAATCACCGAGCTCTCCACTCCCAGCTCCGAAGAAAAGAGTCAATATGATTTCGTGGGGGCCAAACAATAACGCAACCGACGAAATCAAGAGCCTGACCGAAGGGAAAATACGCTTCGAGATCACAGTAGCGATCCACACATTGGAAAACCCCGATGAAGCTACTCTTCCTCCCAGTATCACTCAGTACAATCCAAACATAAAGTCTCCTTGCGGAAAAATCTCCAACTTCAAGCGAAAGAACAAAATGACCAAAATTCGCGAGCTACTGGAAAAACCGACTGCCCTACAAATTCATAAAAAAGACAGAATGCAGACCCTTAATCGCAATCTGTCTGGGGGACATAGGCACTACCGACCAGCACTAACCAAGAAATGGAATTTTCCGGCCCACGGCAAAGGCAAAAAACGAATCGACTTCATTTACGGAGGTTCCAAGTTCTGCAATTCGGTCAACTCGATCAAAGCATACCAACGGAGAGCTGAAAACAACGTAGGAGTGAGATAGCCCCTATCAGGCCCCGACTACGAAATCACCTTCGACGAAAATGAGACCGCAGACCGCAGACCCTCGTAATACGACTCGACGTCGGCGGTTGCGAACTATCTCGAGTAATGATCGACACCAGAAGCTCGGCCGATGCCCTCTTCTACGACGCGTTCAAAAGAATGGGATTCACCAAAGCACTCCTAAAGCAAGAGCGAACTCCCCTCATTGGGTTCGCAGGAGAAACCACCTACTCCCTCGGATCGATCGAGCTCCCGGTAACCGCTGGGGAAGTCAGGAAAATCGTAGAATTCGTCTTGATAGACCGTCCAGCCCCGTTCAACGCAATCCTTGGGAGGCCTTGGCTATATAGCATGAGGGCAGTTCCCTCAATATATCACCAATGCCAGAAATTTCCAACCCCGAAAGGAGTCGAGACTATCAGAGGAAGCCAAAAGAGCTCCAGGATATGCTACCTAGCAAGCTTCAAGGACATCGAGCAACACTCCTAAATCAAGCAGCCAAAACCAACAACAGACGTACCCATGTACACGAACCATCGAACAACAAACCCAGTCCATGGGGAAATAATCGAACTACGTTATGACTTGATCCCTCAATGAGGGTACGTAGACAACTCACGACACGAGTCCAGTCACCCTCCAACTTCAAAGCTCGAAGTAAGCATAACACAACACCCGAGGGACAATGGCACGACAATATTAAGCTGCTTTCCTTTTTAAATATGTAACAAACCAGAATCCGACACCTTAATAAATACAGTTCTTAGACATTGCAGTTAGAGCATATCGGATCTCCTATCGTAAAACTACGACGGTCGACCAAAAACCAGTACCCTGATTGTAAGACCCGATCCTGGATTCCCCAATCCAACCAGACCGCGGCCTCACCAAACAATGCAACCAGTTTCATTTACATATTCAAGTTCCCGTGTTAAATAATTCTAAGTCTTTTTCAGAGTTTTGAGGTTCCAACATTCTACTAAGGCAAATAGATATTTCATAGATAATAACCAAGGTTCATACATCATTCATCATCCTAATAAATAGATCACACACTAGAATCGCATAAGTTCACAAGTTGCACAATAGGCTACAATAATTATACAATTTTCCGAATCAACCCAATCACCACACATCTTCCCATGGCCGCGGTCCTCATGGTGCTTTTCCCTTACCAC
>NC_027751.1:24000987-24002021 GCF_000695525.1 Brassica oleracea var. oleracea | reverse complement strand
TCTCAAATCCATCCTCTTGATCACACGCCCAAACACACCACGAACACTCAAGAACAATCACTTGGATCAAATCGGTCAATCCAAGGTTTGTGTCTCTCTTTCTCTCTTGAATTTTTACTGTGTTTTTCTCTGTGTCCAGATGAATAAAATCGAACAGAATGGCAGAAAAGAGAGAGAGAGGACGAGTTAAACTGTCCCCAACCGCCTGGGGTAGCAGTTACCAAGAATCAGATCCCCTTCTTCCCAAAACCGCCCCACAACCGTACCATAACTGCCCATTGGCGGTTTCTCCCCCTTTCTTCCTTTGACAATTCGATCACTGAGCCCCAGCTCACACTCTGGAAACTTGTCCACTCCCTGTCCCAAGCCTAAGACCAATTTGGTCGAACCATCCCATACCCGGACCATCGGCTCGCCCAGTAACCGTCCCAGACTCGTCCACACTGATCCGAACCAAAATGCACCGTTCACCGGATTGAGCTGACCTCCAGCTATCTTAGTGAACTGAATACCAGCTGAACCGAGCTGATTGAACTCAAACCAACACTCGTCCAGCTGCCTAAACACTCACTCAACTCCTTTAACCTTGTTTCCATCCTATCCTGGTTAAGTCTCAGCTGACTGATACCCTTAACCTTCATTTAGGGCCATGATACGCTTGTCTCAAGGTCCAATGACCTGCAATGACCTGACTGGTGCGTCTCCCCGCACCATGGCCCGTCCAGCCGATCCTATCTAGGATCGGGGACATGACAAGTCTCCCCCACTAACTTGGGATTCGTCCTCGAATCCATGTTAAGTGTTTCCTCAGGAAGAAATTGTCTGTACCAGTCCGGATACATAGCTTTCATTTTTGCTTCTGTTTCCCAAGTGATGAGGTCTTTACCATTGTAATCCCACACCACTTTGATCATGGGAACTGTCTTCTTTCTCATAGCTTTGTCTGACCGATCCACAATCCAAACCGGCAAGGTTTCCAAAGCCAGTTCCTTACCAAGGTCAGCAGGAATCTCGGGCAAGACAATGTCTTGTTC
>NC_027751.1:24000401-24000887 GCF_000695525.1 Brassica oleracea var. oleracea | reverse complement strand
TCTGCAACATCAGATTTCATCCTCACCCAATGGTAGTACCTTTTCAGGTCCCTATACATCTTGTTCAGTCCAAGATGAACTGAAAACTTAGACTTATGAGCCTGTCTCATAATCTCTTCTTTGAGTTCCTTATCATTAGGAACACTGACCCTCCCATTGACCAAGATGGTACCATTGTCAGTTGTCTGGTACTCGGTCTTGTCATTGGCGGCTACCTTCTTTAGATTTTCATCCAGGCCCTGTGCTTGCCTAATCCTGGTCAGGAGATCGGCCTGGTTCACTGCCTCCAACCCCAATGGCTCATCTGAACCAACCAAGGTGTTGAGGTTTAAGGACCTGATCATCCCTTCCAGTTCATCCGCCTCTCTCTCAGATGACACTTCAGCCCTTCTGCGGCTCAAAGCATCAGCCACTAGGTTAGCTTTCCCAGGATGATAAGCTATGTCCAGATCATAATCTGCAACAAACTCCATCCATCTCCTCTGC
>NC_027751.1:23997205-23999688 GCF_000695525.1 Brassica oleracea var. oleracea | reverse complement strand
ACAATCAGATCTATAGGCATCGGCCTATCCAAGATCACCACAGGGATGTCCTTAACCAGACCGAGTGAGTTCATAACTTGCCCTCCGGCCGCACTCACTCGTTCAGGACCATCCCATGTTCCATACTGGAACAAACCTTTTCCAATCATACTTGGACTCACAAAACTATGTGTAGCTCCAGTATCAAATAACGTGTGTGTTTCCACACCACCAATACTTAAGGTCCCTACACAAGACCCATCAAAGTATATCTATCCATCCTAGGTTCCATACCATGCAATTCTACTGGAATTGTAAAAGTAGTAGTCTAGAATATTACCAGTGATCGCTTGGAAAGGCTGAGTCCCACCCACATCCTTGGATAGTTCATACACACGAGGTGTTGAGGTCTGGCCTCGTCCCTAGACTGGCTTGTTAGTCTCTCCACGACCCTTACCCTGGTTGCCTTGCAACTTAGGGCAATCCCTGCAGTAATGGCCCTTCTGGCCGCCGTGGTGACAGGTCCTGGACTCACCCAACGGGCTTGGACATCCTTGGCTGAGTGATCCATCTTACCACATCGAGTGCAGGCACCCATGGCCTTCCAACACTCTCCACCGTGGTAGCGAGCACACTTAGGGCACTCTGACCTACCACTTGAGGCTTTACCCTCCTCGGTCGAGTCCCTCTTCCTTTTCTTGTCACCACTCTGCCCCGAAGATACCACCACACTCTTCAGCTTCTGCTTACCCTCCTCGGTGAGGTTGGTCTCCAGCAAGGCCATCCTCTCAACCAACTCAGAAACCGTGTGGAACTTACAAACATAACAGTAGGTTCGAAGCTCCACCCTTAGGCCTCGGATGAACCTTCGGACCTGAACCTTCTCATCCTCCAGTTCTCTTCTCACATACCTCCTGAGTCGGTTAAACTCTTCTTCATACTCACAAACAGTCCTCTGTCCCTGAGTCAAGTCCAGGAACTTGGACTCCAAACGATCCCACGCCTCAGCAGGAAAGTACTTATGGTTGAACTCAACCTCGAAGTCAGCAAAGTGCTCAATGGTGCCATTGGTACGCTTGTCCAAGGCTAACCACCAATTATGTGCATCTCCCTCCAGGAAATGCACTGCTATGTCCTTTTGGTAATCCTCAGGACATCGTGTGGACTTGAAGTTTCGAACCAACCTGGTCCTCCACTCGTCCGCCTCCATAGGATCAACACTTCCAGCAAAGTGTTTGGTCCCCAACTTGGAGATATGCTCCAGCACCTTCAGGTAGTCCATACCATGCAATGGCCTGACCGGTGGATCTATCTCAATCACCTCAGCCACACGGCCAGCACCAACATCAGCCACTCCAGCAGCAACCCGAACCGGGGGATTAGCCTGTCCCATGGATGAGTTCACCAATGGTGTGAACGCCTGTGTCAAGGAGGCTATCTGAGCTCCCATGATCTGCATAGCCTCCACCAAGCCCCTTATGGTCGGCTCAATGACCTCCTCGGCACCAGTGACCCGAACATTGTTTGCACCAACATTCTGGCCACTCCCAGCACCAACATTGGACGACCCAGTGTCGTCTCCATGGACTTGCTCTTGCTGCTCGTCCACATGAGTTTCATTAACCTCAGTAGGAAGAGTTGGACCCACTGGAAGTCCGGTTACATTGCCCACCTGCTCCACCTGAGCGGGTAGCATTGTGGTTGGAATGGTTCCAGCTGGTAACACTCCGGTCTGTTCAGCACCATCCTGCCCCACTGCTCCAGACGTTCCAGTTGCCTCCTGTCCTTTCCGAGATTTATACTTCCTTGTACCCTTAGGAGTTTTCTTGTACCCTTAGGAGTTACCAACACAAACAAAAGGTTAGTCCACCACTGAACACACAAACCTCAATCACTCCTAAGTTAATCAGTACAAAAGATTACTTAGAACCCAACTATCTCACCATGAGTCCAAACGGCCAAGTGTGTGGTGAACCAATAACCCAACAAATCCTAGAATCAAGAATTCTCTGATACCAACTTGTAAGACCCGATCCTGGATTCCCCAATCCAACCAGACTGCGGCCTCACCAAACAATGCAACCAGTTTCATTTACATATTCAAGTTCATGTGTTAAATAATTCTAAGCCTTTTTCAGAGTTTTGAGGTTCCAACATTCTACTAAGGCAAATAGATATTTCATAGATAATAACCAAGGTTCATACATCATTCATCATCCTAATAAATAGATCATACACTAGAATCGCATAAGTTCACAAGTTGCACAATAGGCTACAATAATTATACAATTTTCCGAATCTACCCAATCACCACACATCTTCCCATGGCCGCGGTCCTCATGGTGCTTTTCCCTTACCACGGTCCATTTCAGGTCCTGGATCCAAGACAGACAAACACACAATCACAAGGTTAGATTACAAAACAAGAATCAGTTCACATTGCATGGTCGGATCCAATCTAGACAAGAACAATCATCAAAAATGTCAAATCTGACCCCTTTAAA
>NC_027751.1:23993064-23996924 GCF_000695525.1 Brassica oleracea var. oleracea | reverse complement strand
TCTGTGTCCAGATGAATAAAATCGACCAGAATGGCAGAAAAGAGAGAGAGAGAGGACGAGTTAAACTGTCCCCAACCACCTGGGGTAGCAGTTACCAAGAATCAGATCCCCTTCTTCCCAAAACCGCCCCATAACCGTACCATAACCGCCCATTGGCCGTTTCTCACCCTTTCTTCCTTTGACAATTCGATCACTGAGCCCCAGCTCACACTCTGGAAACTTGTCCACTCCCTGTCCTAAGCCTAAGACCAATTTGGTTGAACCGTCCCGTACCCGGACCATCGGCTCGCCCAGTAACCGTCTCAGACTCGTCCACACTGATCCGAACCAAAATGCACCGTTCACCGGATTGAGCTGACCTCCAGCTGTTCCCATCTGAGTGAGCTTGTCTACCAGCTCCCGTGAGCTGAATAGATCTTAGTGAACTGAATACCAGCTGAACCGAGCTGATTGAACTCAAACCAACACTCGTCCAGCTGCCTAAACACTCACTCAACTCCTTTAACCTTGTTTCCATCCTATCCTGGTTAAGTCTCAGCTGACTGATGCCCTTAACCTTCATTTTGGGCCATGATACGCTTGTTTCAAGGTCCAATGACCTGACTGGTGCGTCTCCCCGCACCATGGCCCGTCCAGCCGATCCTATCTAGGATCGGGGACATGACATTGATCAAGTCCTAGGTTGCGGCCAACTCCGCCAACGAGCACGACGAAACTAGCTAACAAAATCTTTTGTTACATCAAAACCGTCGATAAAAGAATCTACAACAAATCGACTCACGGCCCCAAAAGATCGGCCTCGCATAAACATAAAAATAGCAACAAATAAACCGAGCACAACCCCTTCTTTATTAAATAATAATAATAATAAAGCAACAAAAGCAAAGGGGAAAAACAGAAACAAAAAATTCCTAAAGCTACTCTTCGATGCCGAATTCGCCATCCTCGAACTGACCACCCGAGCATTTCGTCTCATCGTCCGCCATAGAAGGAACCTTAGCAAAGACATCTTCTGGTAGATCCTCCAAAATCTGAGGCAGATCAAACTTCCCAACCGAGAAATCCAAAATCGCCATCACATCGAGCTCGGACCCGAGCTCAACCTCCTTCGTTCGAAGGTGCAACAGCTCGTCCGAAGCCAAAAGATTGTTGTTCATGATCTACTTCAAGCGATCTATATTCACCATGACCTCCCTAAGACAAGCTTCACAATCGGTTGCGGCCTTCTTCTTCTACCACTTCTCCTTCAGAGATACCAACACATCCAAGTAGCTGTCCGCCAGAGCCTTTTTAGCGTCATAAGTTGCGCGACGAAGGTCATCAGAGAATTTATTAACAGAGGATTCAACCTTCGCTTCCAAAAAGGAAACTTGCTCGAGGGCCGATTTCCTCTCGTTACTCACAACTCGCAGACAAGCCTCGAGCGAAGCAGCCTGATTCCCCAATTTCGCAGCAGCGACCAGTTGAGCGGCATTGGCACGCTCTCGATCTTGAGCCATCTTCAGACCACGCTTTAGCTCTCGAACGACCTTCTTTATCTCGTAAAGCTCGCCAGAGCGCGGGACGTCCTGCAGGCGCTTTTCCAAAGTCGCCGCAAACTCGTTGTTAGCCTCCATGGCCTGGAACATAGCAAATCAGCACAGATAAACGAACCAGAGATTCAACAGGGATCGAGTGTCAAAAAGAACAACCTTAGCATGAGCCACATCCATCTTCACATAAGCCTCGCGTTCCGTCATATTTCGCAAAGAAGGAAGCAGACACCCAGCAGGTTTGAAATGCCTCACCAAGTGAGCAACACTGTCCGGATCTTCCGTAATAGGGCAATCCTTGGAGTGTGAGAACTGCCAATGAAACAGTTTAGCAACAGCCGCTTCACCCGAAACACCGAGACGATGGTCCAAACCATTCGTTTTCACCTTCTTCGGGGAGCGGTCACGCCCCTCCGAACCTGTTGGGCTACTCGACTTAACACGAGCAATAGCTTTTTCACCCTCGAGGTCCTTGGCCTCTTGGGTTGAAGTCCGCGGAAGTCGGGTCTCCTCACGAAGAACTTCTGTGAGCGCTTCGCTCACATCTACGGATCGAATGCGTTCCGCGTTAGCACTACCAGTTCGATTTCGCACCCTATCAGAGTCGCGAGGGTTTGATCTTCTCGAAACCATGTTCCTTTAGCAAGCAAAAACAAAATTAAACGAAACACTATGGTAAATCCTAAAACAAAGTGAAGCTTTATAAGGATCAAGGCCTCACCGTATCACAACGACCCAAACAAAGAGAATCTCGAAGGCTAAGAAAACCAAGATATCCCGAAACATTATGCTTATCCATTAAGAATATCCAAGATATCATGATCAAAGATTGCGGAAAACAAAAAGATATCAAACAAAAAAAAAGAAAAGAAAAACTTAACTAGAAGCAGAATCATCGGGGACAGACGAACCCCCGACTTGATCCACTGAATCGTCAGAGACTTCAGGAAGATCGAGCTCGGAGATCGACCAATCCGACACGGAAGCTGAAGCAACGAGATCCTCACAATCTCATTCCATCTCCTTTAAACGAGCAAGCTCTGCGTCCACAGTCAGACCCCCATCCTTGAGCTCGTTCAGAAGATCGATGTTGGCGATCACTTCGTGCAGCTAATCTCAGCAGACACTCCCTTTTTCTTGGTCGTCCACTTGTCCTTCAAGGATTCAAGGATATCACGGCGAGCAATGCGAGAAGCACGACGAATGTCCCGATCTCTCTCGACCTCGAGGGCCGCGATTCTTGCCTTCTGAGCAACCATCTGGGTCATAAGAGCCTCGTTCTCCTAGTGAATTCTCTTCCAATCCACAATCAAAGCCTCGATCTTTTCGGCATCCTTCTTCCCTTCTCGCTTGGTGGCTTCGAGCTCCTTTAAAAGCCTCTTGATCTCCGAACCAATACTCTCGATTTCCTTGTCGTTCCGAGAAGCCACGACGTGATCTTCCATCACCACAACGTATTCATTGAAAGCTTCCATCACCTTAGAAAAAATCAAGATAAGCAAAAAAGAACCTCGTAGCAAATTTTCAAAGAAAAGAAGGTGGGAAACGAACCTTAAAGCTCGCCACCGCAACCTTGGCGTAAGCTTCCTTCTCGACTGAGGAAGCAAGAGATGGAAGACGGTAGCCTGCAGACCTCATGCGACCAGCGAGGGAAATTAGGTCACCTTGGGCCGCAAACAAAGAACCATCTCCCTCAGGAACAAACCTAGGACGAGATGGGCCGGGCAAGGCACCCTTCGACGACCGGCGTCGCTTGCGAGTCGCCACAACGGTTCCCTCAGGAACAAACCTAGGACGAGATGGACCAGGCAAGGCACCCTTCGACGTCCGGCGTCGCTTGCGAGTCGCCGCAATGGTCTCGTCCTCCGAGCCAGGACTCAACGAGACAGGAGATCTTCTCTCTTCTGAAGCGTTCTCATCGTCGGAGTCGTGAATCAAGATCAAGGGAGATTTTCCAGAAGCTCGGTCCCTCGATGCAGACCCGGAAGTGCGGAATGATGACCTCCTCACGTGTTGTCTAGTTAATCGATCCGAAGACTGGGCCTGAACGGAAGGAGTCGCTATGACTTCCTGGGAGTGTTCGGCCTCGTCCTCAAAACCCCCAACCAGAGGGGCCGTGTTGGTCCCTTCCGGCATAGCAAAGACGGTTCGAATCCGAGTTTGGTCGAACGAAGACACGTTCGAACGATCTCTCCGAAGAATCCCGATCAAACCACGAATCCCGTCTGACATTGAAGAGCTTCCGGAAGGAGCTGAATCGATCAAAGAAAATAGAAAAGTCGAGTCACCTATTTCCCAAAGAGAAAAATCGACACATAGACAAAAGAA
>NC_027751.1:23992344-23992964 GCF_000695525.1 Brassica oleracea var. oleracea | reverse complement strand
ACTCAGAATCAAATCGAAACTCATACCAATTGAAGCTTCGACTCGAGGGAACTCTGAAGAACTTCGATGATTCGGTTTTGATATTGAGGAATGTGAAGAGAGTGAAGTGAAGAGAGTGAAGTCTCGGTTTCGATTAATACTTAAGTTATTTTTAATATATTTTTTCATATACGATAGCATTTAGTTTTTGATTTGCAATGGTAAGTCGCCTCTACTTACCAAATTAACGCGGCTTAATTATTTTATTTTCCCGCGACTACATAGATAGCTTATACATTTCAAAAACGCTATTATAAAGGCCCGTGTTTATATACAATAGCAGAGAAGCAAAAAACGCTATGCTACGACGCTATTAATACCCACATTTCCTATAGTGCGTTGACCGTGCTGCCTGTGTCGATGAGGATTCTTCCCACTTCGAGGTCTCGAATCACCAAGTCGATGACCAGCGGGTCGCAGTGAGGTTTATCGAGTCCGACGGTTTCCTCCTCCTAGAAAACAATTGTATCGTTTGGAGCGTTGTCGGTCACGGACCGAGTCGTCCAGTTAGAACTTGTTTCCGCCTTTCTTTTGTAGGCCTTGATGGATGAAACAGAGTCGCGGTAGAATTGCGATTCTCC
>NC_027751.1:23991910-23992172 GCF_000695525.1 Brassica oleracea var. oleracea | reverse complement strand
TCATACTTGTCGTTTCGAGAGCTTTTCTTTTTCGTGGGCGTCTTCTGCGGGTTGTACTTCTGGGAGAGGATTTTCATCTCCTCTTCCATTACGATGAAGTCCGTTGCCTTATGAAGAGCATCCTGAATCGTTCTCGGTTTTTCGAGGGATATCCATTGCCGGAATTTCGACCGGTACCAAAGAATTTTCTTCAGAGCGTCGATCGCCACTTTGTCGCTGATCCCGGTGACACTTGCCATTACTAGCTTGAATCTGTTCATGA
>NC_027751.1:23991270-23991757 GCF_000695525.1 Brassica oleracea var. oleracea | reverse complement strand
AATTTATTTTTAGGCGAGAAAACCATTCGAGCGCGGCTCCTTTGAGGTTTTCGACGAAGAGAAGGCAGTAGCCAGCGTCTCGTTCGCGTTCCTTGAGTTTGCACCTCCCCATCGCGATCTGGAAAAACTGCAGATGCGCTTTCGGGTCGGTGGTGCCATCGTAGATGGGAATTTTGATCTTCCCTTGGTCCGAGACGTTAGTCTCAGTAATCCGAGCAGTGAACGGGGTTTTGCGTGCTTCCTCGAGAAGTCTGTCGATCTCGGGCTTAGCGCTTGTCGCGTGGTGGATTTGTGATTTCACCGTTTTCACCTCCGCTGCGGTTTTCGCGATGTACTCGCGGAGATCGTGGATCTCACAGGATTTCTGGCAGCCTTGCGAGCTTGTCTGTGTTGGCTACGGTGGATCCAGGCCTGCTTTTCGGCCAGCTCCGCCTGTTCTTCCCAATAGAGGTTTTCTTCTTCCTCGGTCATGGGTTTTTCGAAGGAC
>NC_027751.1:23989895-23991164 GCF_000695525.1 Brassica oleracea var. oleracea | reverse complement strand
TTGCTCCCGGTAGGAGGTGGAAGGTTCTCCGCAGTTGGCTGTGCACCTGTCTGGAGCGTTTCATCAGGGTTTTGGCTTGAGGAAGCCTTGTCCGCGTGCGCAGCTCGATTGCCCGAAGTCTCGAAATCAAGTCTTCTACCGCTGCGGGCTCTTGTGGTCCCACGCGGGGCTTTGCTCCTGGCCTTCGCCTTTAAGGTTTCCTTCTATTTTACGAGAGAGGCCACGAGTTTTCCTTGTTCGTCCAACTTTTTCTGAGCGGAGGCGAACGTTTCCTTCATCTGGTTTAGTATTGCGGTGTCGGTAGTGACCGTTGATACGTTTCCAGCTGGAGTTTGATCAGCGTTGGCATCGACGGGAGTCCCGTCGTGCGTTTGCAGGTCTTTGGCAGCGTTGGTCGTCATACCGGACTGAGCGTGTGTGGTTGCGAGAGACATAGATCCGTACCCCCCCCCCTCCTTCTAGTGTCAAATTGTGGTAACCGAAATTCACACCGTCGAGTTTTGTTAATCGGAGGAAAGCCAAGATAACCTAGCCTTCCCTGAAGGTTCCGGTTATCTGCTGGACCACACACGACACGATCAATATGAAAGAATAAAATGAAAATAAGCAGAAAAAGAGAATAAGAGGATCTTATTTCTGAATTCGCGTTTGAGCGTGGACAACAAGTAAAGACCTAGGCTACAAGAGCTGTCGGTATGTTCGCTAGTCTAGCGACCTAAATCTAAACTAGATGAGTCGCAGCTTGATTAGTAAAAACGGAAAATATGCCTAAATTTCTCTAAGTGCTAAGCTGCTCTGATGTGGTCTCCTCTCTTGTGCTCCCTCTTCGTCCTAGGTCCTCCTTATATACTCCTTCTTAGGTCGGTTTACCTCTTCTTGGGCCGGATTTGTCGCGAAGCGGGCTTTTTCCATATTTCCTTCTTCTTTGTGATTATCTTCGGAAATTTGACATTTATCCCTTCCCGCGGATGAGATAAACCGTCATACCAGTCTTTGGGCTCAAGTCTTTTGGGACCATAGATGGGCCGTTATCCGCAATTCGGACCCTCTTTGGGCCGTATCGAGACTTAAGCGTTTTTACGATTTTACTCGCGAAGTAGCCGTTGGTATAGGCATGGTTCTTCCAACGTAACCCTGTTTCTTTGCATAGCCGAGCCAGTTGGTGTTAAGTTAACCGTAACCTGCTCTACTACGAAGAATAGGAAACCGTTCGAGAGACATAACCATCCCAACTTCCCGAATACTTTCGACGATGTTTTTTAGACGGAA
>NC_027751.1:23984289-23989813 GCF_000695525.1 Brassica oleracea var. oleracea | reverse complement strand
GGCGAGACGACCGGCAACACGGTCGTCCTCGCCGGGCGAGCTGGCTCGTGTCATGGTCGAGCTCGCCGGGCGATCCATTTCGGCTATTCGTTTTCTCGGCTTTTGAAGTTTTGACCGAAATTCGGTTTTTCTGAGGACTTTCGGACATTGATTCCTTCGTGACCGATGATGACCCCAACAGTAAGCATTTGGGATGAAAAAATGTTGTTTGAGCGAGTAGAGCGCCGGAGCGGGTTACGGGAGCGACCTACGACACCCGCTCCAGATGAAACGAAGACAGCGCGACCTCTTGCACCGGGGTGAGACACCCGCTCCAAGCTCAACCTCTCGTCGACAACTTTCGAGAAGTGGAGTGACTTGGTGGAGCGACGTCATGAACCCGCGCGTGACTTGAAGATGTGAAGATGGCGTTTAGACCGACGTCCCGCAGCGGGGTTATTAACCCGCTCCAGATGTGGAGCGACCTGGTGGAGCGACGTCATGGACCCGCGCGCGATTTGAAGACGTGAAGCAAACATATTGGGGCGACGTTGCGGAGCGAGGTGGCTAACCCGCTCCAGATGTGGAGCGACCTGGCGAAGCGACCTGCTGTACCCGCGGCGTGTATTTTCTTCTAATCGATAATTTATGTTTTATTTGGGCCTTTCAGGTTGTTGACTGAGCCCATTAGGTTTTAGAAGTCATATAAATACTCTATAAACCTAATGTTAGAAGAAATCTTTTTTTTTCTATCTAATCACAAAGAACTTTTAGGTAAAAGATCTAATCTTGATCATTATCTTTTGTGATTGCTTAGTTATATTGAGCACCAATCATGATTAACACCAAATCATCATTGATTCTTGGGTTTATCATGAACATTAGTGAGTAGTCATCTTTGGATTCATGGGTTAGGGAGACTAATGGTGATTAAGTTAGATCTAAGGTGTTTTACGATAAATCCATCTTGTTCCTTGCTAGTAGAGTGCTTTATTGCAATTTTAGAGTTGGCCTCTCTAAAGTTGAGCTCTAGGCATTTCATACCCGAAAGGTGTTTGATGAAATGCCTGAACCAACTCTCCTAAGCTTTTAACATTCTTTACCGAAGAGATTTGATGTTAAAGGTGTTAAGATGACTAATGGACTTGAAATTAATGAATGCTTAGATAATATTCAACCAAAGAAATTTGATGCTTGAATTATCTTAGTGAATGGGCATTCATCTAGAGATAAAGTTTGTTTAGGATTGTGTCTAGGTCTAAGGTCGATAGATTGATTGAAAGGTACCACCTTTAGATTGAAACTTGATCACCCAAAGTCAATTCCCTTAGCCCATGAGTTCTTCCATTTCATAAGAAAGGAAATTTTTGTTCTTTATTGCATTTTAGTAGTATTCTAGTTCAAAAATCATCTCACCAATTGATACCATTTAGATTAAGCATGGACTTGCATTCTCTTTGCTTTAGAATCACTTAGAACTGGTTTGACATCCTTTATACTACAACATTTGATTAAGAGCCTTGAAAACTCTTAACATAGGTCCTCGATAAAGTGGCGACCTGGGCACGGAGACACAAGGAAAGTACCAGGGTTCTGCTGGTTCCGCTTCACCAGAACGAGTTGTCGGAACTCACTAAGGCCAAAAGAAAGACCTTCCTCCCTAGCCCTAACCAAGATGGCGATAAGATACCTCAGAAAGTTCGGGAGGATATGAGTAAGCGATAACCCAAGCTCCGCCAGAATCTCAAGTATCGGCTCCAGGACCGGGAAGATAAGACCACAGGAGTGAAAGAAAGAAAGATAGGCCCCGCAATAACCTTCCCGTACAGTTTCGGGAGTCTCAGTTGCGCCGGCTGATAGACCATAGATTTTACCTACTATTAGCCATGGTTTATAAGTGTTTTAAGATACATATATTATTATATAGAGTCTATTTAGAGTATTTACAGGTCGATGTACTATTTGCAAGGAAATAATGTATTTGGAGCTATTTAGAGATCTTTTGAGTTTCGCTGGAAGCAAGAGATGGTCGACGGTCGCAGCTCAATATCGACCGATAGTCACCACCAAATATCGATCGATGTCAAGTCCCTCGAATCGATCGATTATGAAGCCATCCGAGAGTTAATGACAAATTAGAAGATTTCAAGTTTCACAAAAGTCTCAATAATTACATCATTAGTCCCTGTTAGGCTATTTATTAGGGTTTTGTATTGTTTTAGAGGAAGACTTGCCTAGAGACCTTTGAGACCTAGTTTGGAGGAGGCAAGAAGCCACCATTGAAAAGGAGAGCTTAGGATTGGAGAGATAGATCATCTACTGCAAAACAGAGAAGATCTTGAACTCCCTTGCTTTCATTATTTTGTTACTTTTGCTTTTAAATTTATTTAAGTATTATTTAGACCATCATAACCATGTGTTCCGTGAATATGTCTGAGTAGTCTTTACTCTAGATTTAGGTTTCTCAAATAGGTTGATAAATGTAATACTGACACAACAATTGTTAGGATGTTTAGAAATATAGTTCAATCATCTAGTTATGCATTAAAGCTAAGTTTAGGATTGATCACCCTTTAAACTTAGATCCTAGGATTAATTGGGATCAAGCCATTGCTTGACTCAATACCTGAAAATAACTAGAATGATCTAACTGACTAGATACAGATGAGAGTTGGTCTAGTGTGTTAGAGAATACAAATCAAACCCGTTCGTAAAGCTTTCTGGAAGAAGTATCTATCGACACAGCGATAGCCATGTCGATCGATATTTTTAAAGGTGTATCGATCGATATTCACAAAAAATTATTGATCAACACTTTATTGCGACCAAAATAACGAGAGTTGAGGTCCGAGATCCAGATTTGATAATCAAAAAGATTATACTTTAGTTTGAATTCAAGAACAATTAATATTAATAAACTCCTAATTTCCCAAATTAAGTATTATTTATCATACCTGAGAATATACCTGAATCTAACTACTTCAACCAACTGTTAACAAACTCAAAACAATCAATCGAGCAATAAACTTGCTCACCAACCAATTTGCTGCTTTAATACCCATAAACCATTCAATCTAGATTTAGTTTTAGACCATAATATATTGAGTAATCCTAGAGTCTCTGTGGATTCGATCCCTAAGTATTACATCTGAACCTCTCATTTGAAAGAGTAATTCACTCCTTAGGGTAATTTGAGTGATATCAAATTTGGCGCCGTTGCCGGGGACTCTTTCTTATTACCATTAGATTACGTTTAGAAATTAATTCAGATTTTGTTACTAAATTTGCTACAATTTTTTATCTCTTTTCCTGCTGACACAGGCGCTGCAAGATGGAAAACATGGATTTCGGCTAGACATTGATCGACGAAGAGATAGGTATATCGATCGACAGAGCGAAAGCAATATCGATCGACAAGTCGACAGGAATATTGGTCGACGACGCACATCAAACATCGATCGACAACACCCCGCTGGAAGCAGGTAAGTATTCCCTTACCAATGATGCTAATGAAAGAGTAGTCCTAGGAAAACCTAAAGGTCAACTAAGCAACGCAAATAACCAAATTATAGGTGAACAGGGGACTGAAATCCCTGTTCAAATTAAATCTATCTCAGAAAGAGATAATGAATGGAAATTGCCTTTGCAAGACTATTTAAATCCTGGAAGGACCTATTCCAATAGGTCCGCAATTAGACTACCAAAAGATGATACCAAGAGATTTGGGATCAGTCCCGAATACTTAATCATGGTACGTCAAAAGCCTTTCCGTGGGACCGTCTCAGAGCGACCATATGATCACATCGAATATCTAGAAGAATTGATAAATGACGAGTACAATCGCTGTAAACTCTTTCCTTTTTCCGTAGAATGCGACGCCAGAAAATGGCTAGACCAAATACCAACAGGATCTCTGACTTGTTCGAAGGAGAAAAGAACTGCTTTTATAAATCAATTCTTCGATGAGGCGCGCTACTGGGATGCAAGGAGGAAAATCTCCATGTCCGTCAAAATCCACGGGAATCATTCAGAAACGCCTGGGAAAGATTCAAGAGCTACCAACTTGAATGCACCCACCATGGCTATTCAGAGCCGCAACTCATTAATACCTTTTACGGAGGTATTAACCTTCATTACCAGATCACGCTCGACACAGCCAGTTAAGGGAACTTCAGTACCAGAAACCCTGAGGAAGCAAAGCGTTTGATCAAAAATATAGCTACGGGTAGATCCTACGAAATGATGGACGTAGAGTTAGGAAGAAAAGCTGACCCAGTTGATGAGTCACCTTTACTCGAAATCAAAGAACATCTAGACTCGCTCCATCCTGCCCTTGAGGGACAGAACCAATTTGGTATTTACCAAATTGATGATCACACCATATCTGAACTAAGGCAGCAAATAGATTTCGTAGATAGCCATACCTCGAAAAATAATTACCTTGACCCCGATTGCTTTACCCAAAATTACGATGCTACTGTTGGATCACGCCAGGGCAGAGCAAAATCTAGGCTAAACCAAGCTTTCACGGAAATCGCAAGTTGGCCACTGACCTGAACGGAAAGATAGACATAGTCTTCAGTGAGCTGATGAGGAAGTTCGACACTTTAGGTGTACAAATTAAGAGACTGGACAGTCAGGTCGCGGAAAACGCAACCGCCATCAAAAGAGAGACAGGACGTCTCCCTGGGCGGACTGACGCAAACCCAAAACGTCAAGTTAATGCCGTGTTATTGAGAAGCGGAAAATACCTCATCCCGAGAGCAGTAGAAATCAACAACACAGAGAAACGTGCTGTAGTTGAAGAAACCGGTGAAAGTAGGTCACACCCTATAAACCTCGATGATCCCAGTACAGAGTCAGAAATACCTCGAGAAAGAGGGAAGCCCAACACTGAGGAGGAGGCCATCGAACTCGAGGAAGAAGAAGGAGAAATAGAAGAGGATGCCGAAATCGATCGACAAGAAAGAAAAAGTGTCGTTCGACAAACCACGGTGAATTTCATTCGACACTCTGGAAACAATGTCGATCGACTCCAAACTCCGGCTGAACCGGCAATTGAAAGAGTGTATAAGACTCCACCACCCTTCCCTCCTAACAATACTCAGACTAAGCGAGAGCTAGACAAAGCGATCTACAAGAAAACATTCGATAAGATCACGTTGGAAATGCCATTGAGTGATGCAATAAAAGTATCGCCTTCAATAAAAAAATACGTAAAGGATATGGTATCCAACAGCTTTCCAGCCACTGAGCGCAGCGTCATGATGGTTTCTGAGGAAGTAAGTGCAATAATTCAAGGCGAGACCCCGATCAAGAGACCTGATCCAGGCAGTTTTGTTTTGGATTGCAATATACGGAACAAAAAATTTCCTCGATCCCTTTGTGACCTAGGTTCCAGCGTGAACCTCATGCCACATTCTGTCGCAATATCCCTAGGATACGAAAAGTTCAAACATACCAAAATAACTTTGGTTCTAGCCGATAGATCTGTTAGGTTACCTGAGGGAGTGCTTGACGACGTGCCAATAAGGATTAACGGCTG
>NC_027751.1:23978279-23984201 GCF_000695525.1 Brassica oleracea var. oleracea | reverse complement strand
GGTGCGATAATCGATGTCAAGGAGGGCAGGATATGTCTAAACATTGGAAACATTCCAATGAATTTCGACATGGACAACCTGATGAGATGACCCTTGATCGATAAACAGACATCCTACGTGGACAATATCCGTGAATTGGCTGAAGGATCTTTCATAAACTCATGCTCAGACGATCCTTTGGAAAAAGTTCTAACAACTGATGAAGAGGAATCTTTCAGTGTCGATAGTAGAGCTGAAGAATACACGCGATTAATGGACGTGAGCATGGAAACAGCAAGCGTTGATGACATAGAGGATGACGTTTCGGGAATCAACGTTGATCGATACTTACTAAAATCTGTCGATCGACAACCATCCTTCTCGAAGGAATGGGATCCCGAAAAAGCACCGAAGATTGAGTTAAAACAGCTGCCCGCTGGACTCAAATATTCCTTTCTCTATAAAGATTCATATCCAGTAATCGTGAACGCCAACCTCACAAACGGAGAACTTGCACTGTTATTAAATAAACTACGCAAATACAGGAAGGCCATCGGGTACTCTCTCGAAGACATTTCTGGCATTTCTCCAGATCTGTGCATGCACCGGATTCACCTAGAAGACGGTTCGAAATCGTCAGTAGAACACCAAAGGCGGCTAAATCCAAACTTGAAAGAAGTTGTTAAAAAGGAAATAATCAAAGTTCTAGATGCCGGAGTCATTTACCCGATTTCGGATAGCAATTGGGTTAGCCCCGTGCATGTTGTACCAAAAAAGGGCGGAATCACTGTGGTGAAGAATGACAAAGACAAACTCATTCCCACGCGAACCGTCACTGGACATCGAATGTGTATCGATTATAGAAAGCTAAACGCTGCTACTAGAAAAGATCACTTTCCTTTACCTCTCATTGATCAAATGTTGGAAAGATTGGCCAATAACCAATACTACTGTTTTCTTGACGGATACTCTGGATTTTTTCAAATCCCTATACATCCTGACGATAAAAAAAAGACGACCTTTACATGCCCTTACGGAACATTCGCATACCGCAGAATGCCATTCGGTCTTTGTAATGCTCCTGCCAATTTCCAACGATGCATGATGTCGATCTTTACTGATATGATAGAAGACTTCGGACGATTTCTCAGTATATGGATCCAGTTTCAAAAACTGTCTCAATAACCTACGTAAAGTTTTGGCAAGATGCGAAGAAAAGAATCTCGTTCTGAATTGGGAAAAATGCCACTTTATGGTTAACGATGGAATCGTCCTAGGACACAAAGTGTCTGCTACTGGAATAGAAGTAGATCGAGCGAAGATTGAGGTAATGACTGGCTTGCCGGCTCCCACAAACGTAAAGGATGTGAGGAGTTTTCTCGGGCATGCCGGATTTTACAGGAGATTCATACAAGATTTTAGCAAAATCGCTAGACCTCTCACCTCCCTCTGCAGTAAATAAGTTAAATTCGACTTCTCACCAGAATACGTAAAGTCTTTCTAGGAAATAAAGAAAGCCTTGATAACTGCCTCCATCGTACAAGCACCAGACTAGAATCTTCCTTTCGAAATCATGTGTGATGCGAGCGATTTCGCTGTAGGAGCAGTTCTAGGCCAGAAGAAAGACAAAAAGCTGCATGCAGTTTATTATGCTAGTCGAACTCTCGATGAAGCACAAAGAAATTACGCAACAACAGAAAAAGAACTGCTAGTCGTAGTTTATGCTTTCGACAAATTCCATCAATACCTGGTCGGTTCGCGAGTCATCGTCCACACTGACCAGGCTGCAATTAAATACTTAATGCAAAAGAAAGACGCAAAACCGTGACTCCTGCGATGGATCCTTCTACTTCAAGAATTCGACATCGAGATAAAAGATAAAGAGGAGTAGAAAACGGATTTGCAGACCATCTTTCCCGGATAAGGGTAGAAAACGACGTCCCTATCGATGATTTCTTACCGACTGAAAATGTTTACCAAACGGAGTCATTCATCGGGAATGTAAGTCTCACTTCCGAGGACCTGTCGATCGCCGATGACGATCCAATGTCGATCGATTACGACAGTTCCAGGTCGATCGACATCAACGATTGTATGTCGATCGATACTACAGATATTCTGAACAAAGAGACTAATCCCAAAACCCTCACCTTCGGTATAAAGGTTAACGTCGCGCACAACAAGCTATGCTCTGACCATGATTGCCCCGTGGATGAAAATCTGGATCAAGGAGTGCATGTAGTCGAACAAGGTTCAAAGGACAGACCTTGGTACGCTGATATAGTAAACTATTTAGCTGCCGACATAGAACCCGAAGAGTTGAGAGGGAACACGAGAAAGAAATTTCTAAGAGAAGTTAGGAGATATCACTGGGACGAACCATATCTCTACAAACACTGCTCTGGCGGGATGTATAGACGCTGCGTCGCCGATACTGAAATACACGATATATTATTACAATGCCATGGCTCTGATTATGGTGGGCACTTTGCAACCTTTAAAACGGTATCAAAAATTCTTCAAGCAGGATTCTGGTGGCCAAACATGTTTCGCGAAGCTCATGCATTCATAGTACAATGCGATAGATGCCAACGAAGGGGAAAAATTAGTAAAAGACATTAAATGGAACAGAAATCTATTCGGGAAGTAGAAGTCTTTGACTGTTGGGGAATAGATTTCATGGGACCTTTCCCTTCTTCGTACAAAAATAAATACATCCTAGTCGTTGTTGACTATGTGTCAAAATAGGTCGAAGCGGTAGCTTCCCCCGACGCATCTGTAGTTATTAAGCTTTTCAAAAGCATTATCTTCCCGAGATTTGGAATACCCCGAATAGTCATAAGTGACGGTGTTTCTCATTTCATCAACAGAGTTTTTGAAGGACTACTCCGTAAAAACGAATTACACCATAGAGTTGCTACACCCTACCACCCGCAGACGAGTGGGCAGGTAGAAGTCTCAAATCGACAAATCAAAGAAATCTTAGAAAAGACCGTGGGCCCATCGAGAAAAGATTGGTCTAGAAAACTGGGCAATGCACTCTGGGCCTGCCGGACTGCCTTCAAAACCCCTTTAGGAACCACCCCATTTCATCTACTGTATGCGAAATCATGTCACTTACAAGTCGAGCTGGAACACAAAGCAGCCTGGGCCATTAAATTATTGAATTTCGACATCAAACCGGCCACCGAAAGAAGACTCATACAGCTTAACGAACTGGACGAGATTAGACATTTAGCCTATGAGAGTTCAAAGATATACAAAGAGAAAACGAAAGCACACCATGATAAAAAAGATCATTTCCAGACGCTTCGAACCTAATGATCAAGTATTACTGTATAACTCTCGGCTAACGCTTTTTCCCAGAAAACTCCGATCTCGTTGGTCTGGTCCTTTTACTGTTGTGAATGTCAATCCTTATGGAACCATTACGCTTACAAATAATAAAGGAGACGAATTCACGGTAAATGGCCAACGAGTAAAGCATTATTGGGCTAAACCGCCAAATATCAAGCCCATTAACTTACGCCCACTTCCTGATAATTAGAAAATTAGAATATCAAGTCAAGCTAAGGACTTAAAATAAGCGCTGAATGGGAGGCAATCCACTATTTTTAAATTTAAACTTTACAATTTTAGAATTTTTAGAATTTTTAGGATAAAAAAAATTAATTTAATTATCCAAACAAAGAGCCTATGTCGATCGACAATAAAACTCGTCATTGACCGACATCAAGTAGCCAGACACGGGCTCACTTAAGTCGACATTCGCATAAACCCGAAAACCCTACGAAAACATTCCCCTCTCTTTTCTCTCTAGTTTTTCACCCAAATCCGACGATTCCTTCACTCATTCCATTCGAATTTCAACCATCTCTCCGTTTAGATCATTTAACTCACGCATCATCATGGTATGAACACGAAATTTTCTAATTTTCGTTCTTCCTAGGGTTGAAATAGAAATCGGATTTGAACTGAGATTTTAGATCTGGAATCGATCGATTCGTGTTGGGAAACAATATAATCGATCGATTTAGCGGATTTTCGGTAACATGCAAATCGAATTGCATAATTTGGTTTTTGCAGGTTTTCGCGAATGATATATCGATCGATTCCCGTCGATTTTTATCGATCGATTTTCTCCAAGTCCTGTCGATTGACATCGAGACATCTCTGTCGATTGACAACGACCAATTAACTGACAAGCCTCGCTAATCCTTTCTTGTTTGTGAACTTCGTTTACAGGCTGATGAGAGGAGAACAAAGAGGAGGTTCGACACTAACAGGCCAGCTCCTGTCCGTGACAGAGATTCTTGGCGGAGACAGCCCGAAGATGGACCTATACCACTCTTTGAGAACTTCCCCGACACGCGAAAAGCGGCGAAGAGCTTAGAATGCCGCAACCGTGCGATCGAGGACACCTGGGACGACTACGACAGCATATTCTACAACACGTAGGTTTCCATAGAACCGACGCGGTTCGTCGACCCAGACGTGGTCCGAGCATTAGGCATCCGATCGGACCTCGAGGACTTGTTCGTGGAGTTGGGTATGGGAAACTTTGCTACCCACCCACAGGTCCTCTACCCGGAGCTGGTCCGTCAGTTAATGGCCACCGTGAACGTCTACTACACCCACGAGAGGGCAAAGAAGGCTAGCGAGGGTGTCCTGACTTTCTTCATCCGTGGCGTTCGCTACAGAGTCTCTCTTTTGACTCTCTGCACTATCTACGGGTTCGAGACCGAGCACCAGCACGCCACCGTATCCGACTTCCCAGGGATTGGGACATTTTGGAGCCTCATTGCTACCGGCTTCTTCGACCCCGCCAAGACCGTTCAGACGGACATTCGTCACCCGACTCTGCATTACTTCATGAAGGCCCTTGCCAACACCCTGTTGTGCAAGATGGAACCTAGTAAGGTTCGGGTCCAGGAGCTCACTCTGGTTTACTATGCGGTGAGGAGTTTGGTTCACATGGGGGCCATTCAGGAGCCCGAGGACGACGCATGGCCCAACCTTGGAGCCTTATTTGCTGAGCATCTGACCAAGCTCAAGATGAAGCCTTTCCAGTCAAAGGGAAAGAAGAGAGAGACGGTTGGGAGCATACTTACTCCGATCTTCGTCCCTTACATGGACACAACACATCTCACGAGCGCACAGTGGCTCAAGGACGGCCGCGACTGGTCCTTCAAAGACGGGGACGGCATACGCTTGGTGAGGCTTCCACTTCAGTCACTTACGGACTTCTCCCATGGCCTTAGCAGCATTCAGTTCCGACCTGACCCTCGCCTAGGTCAAGTCCTAGTAGCCCAGCCGCGCCGCTACACGGTCCAGCGCACCGCAGGACCTCAGCCGCATCAGCCCGAGGACACACTACGGCCTTTCCCTCCTATGCCAGACATGTCTACACATCCTAAGGGAGACTTCCAGCGCGTCGTAGTCGATGCTTTTACTGCCATATGGGCTAGAGTATCGAGATGTCGTTGCTCGAACAGGAGGAGTGTGCGATCCAGCTCACCATCAGTAGCAGGACCGTCCCGCCAGCGCAGAGGCACCTCCAGCGACGAGACCACCGATGAGGCCTAGTCCTCATATCTCTATCCCTATCTACTTATGTTTTTCTTTATTTTTGAACTTTTTGGATTTACTTTCGAACTTATTATTCTATGTTATAACTTGAGTTTACTTATTTTGCTAATCTTGCATGTGTTTGGATTGTCTAACAGAGCTAACCTAGCTGACTGATGCTAATTATATGATGAGTTAGACACATGGATATGTTGCAGCTAGCGCAGAAGTTTTTTGTCTCTGCGCTGTCGATCGATAACATGAAGGTTATATCGATCGACAGCGACGCGCCTATATCGATCGATTATGAGGTGTACATATCGATCGATTCTCAAGACAGAGGGTAACAAATTCTTTTCTCTTGTCTAACATCTA
>NC_027751.1:23977850-23978139 GCF_000695525.1 Brassica oleracea var. oleracea | reverse complement strand
TTGGGGCTTGGTATACATGGGATCGGATTCTTCAAACAAGTCTGGAAGGTAAAGCCTTGTGTATATAGATTTATCACCCTTTCTCTCTCTATTTTCGAATTATAGATTATATAAAAAAGAAATTTTTTTTAAAAAAAAAAATATATATATATATATATATATATATTTATATTTATATTTATATTTATTGTTATAGAAATTTATTAGGAAGGAATTCGAACAGGACTTGGTGGCTAAGGCTCGCTTCATAAGAATTTCATAGGTAAAGGATTAGAACAGGACTTGGTGG
>NC_027751.1:23976803-23977744 GCF_000695525.1 Brassica oleracea var. oleracea | reverse complement strand
TGTCCAATCTTGGTTAATGATCTTGCATATAAGCAGATTTTTAACCAAGAGAGAAAATTAGTAGAGAGAAAGGATAGGAACTAATGTTTACCTGCAAGTCCAGATACTTGTTTGAGAATCCTTCAATCATGTGATCAGTACTCCCAAGATAAAGCCTTCACTTTTATTTTATGCTAAGAAATGAGGTTGGTAGAGGGGAATGAAAGACAAGATTATGCTAAGTTGTTAGCTAGATGAATTTGGTTGCTTAGCTAGGATATGGTATGATGTACTCTTGTGATTGGGACTTCTTAGATGTGGATTGCAATATTGTAGAGGTGATGATTCTAAGTTTTAAATCATGTGAGTCCCTGCTGTTTTAAAAACCTCTTTTAGAGAGACTGCCTGTTTGTTTTACTTGAGGACAACACTACAAGAAAACACCAGGATTCCGACGACAAATATCGTCGGTATGTCCTCGGAATAACGGTATTCTGAGGACATACCGACGAGAATGGTCGTCAAAAATTTCTCGTCGGAAAGTAAACTTCCGAGGGAATACGGTACTATTTGCAAGCAAATGGTGTATTTGAAGCTATTTAGAGATCTTTTGAGCTTCGCTGGAAGCAAGAGATGGTCGACAGTCGCAGCTCAATATCGACCAATAGTCACCACCAAATATCGATCAATGTCAAGTCCCTCGCATCGATCGATTATGAAGCCATCCGAGAGTTAATGACAAATTAGAAGATTTAAAGTTTCACAAAAGTCTCAATAATTACATCATTAGTCTCTGGCCTCCTGTTAAACTATTTATTAGGGTTTTGTATTGTTTTAGAGGCAGACTTGCCTAGAGACCTTTGAGACCTAGTTTGGAGGAGGCAAGAAGCCACCATTCAAATAGGAGATCTTAGGATTGGAGAGATAGATCATCTACTGCAAAACAGAGAAGATCTTGAACT
>NC_027751.1:23969471-23976678 GCF_000695525.1 Brassica oleracea var. oleracea | reverse complement strand
CAAATAGGTTGATAATGTAATACTGACACAATAATTGTTAGGATGTTTAGAAATATAGTTCAATCATCTAGTTATGCATTAAAGCTAAGTTTAAGAGTGATCACCCTTTAAACTTAGATCCTAGGATTAATTGGGATCAAGCCATTGCTTGACTCAATACCTGAAAATAACTAGAATGATCTAACTGACTAGATACAGACGAGAGTTGGTCTAGTGAGTTAGAGAATACAAATCAAACCCGTTCGGAAAGCTTTCTGGAAGATGTATCGATCGACACAGCGATAGCCCTGTCGATCGATATTTTTAAACGTGCATCGATCGATATTCACAAAAAATTATCGATCGACACTTTCTTCCGACCAAAATAACGAGAGTTGAGGTCCGAGATCCAGATTTGATAATCAAAAAGATTATACCTTAGTTTGAATTCAAGAACAATTAATATTAATAAACTCCTAATTTCCCAAATTAAGTATTATTTATCATACCTGAGAATTTACCTGAATCTAGCTATTTCAACCAATTGTTAACGAACTCAAAACAATCAGTCGAGTAATAAACTTGCTCACCAACCAATTTACAGCTTTAAAACCCATAAACCATTCAATCTAGATTTAGTTTTAGACCATAATCTATTGAGTAATCCTAGAGACTCCGGATTCGATCCCTAAGTACTATATCTGAACCTCTTATTTGAGAGAGTAATTCACTCCTTAGGGTAATTTGAGTGATATCATCGGCCAAATCGAGAACGACGGTGCAATCAACCCCGTACGTCTTATAAAGATCCTCGAGATCATCGGTTGTAGTCGTCGGACGAGGAAAACTGAACAATGAAGACATCTCAAGCTCGGTGATAGGGAAATCTTAAGACCAGAAGTAAAGCGAAAGATGCAAAAAAGAATTGAAGTGGAAACGTAAAACCTCACGTATTTATAACCACCATAACGGCTCTATCAGCATCCCCAAGAAAGATAATGATGACCTAGGTTTTGCCCTAGCGGCGGCTGTTATAGCCGTTACACGTTTTAAGGAAAAAAAGGGAAAAGAGAGAATGAAATTTACGCGCCAAACAACAGTTTTCCGAGAACCATCAAACCAAAATCGCATCGGTTATCAAACGACAAAACCCGAATTGATAACTAACCGCCTCTTTATTCTTTTCGATCAAATCAAAAAAGACTGGGGAAAAAAATGTTGGACCCAATTTCAGTCAGTACATTAATGGGCCGCGATCAAAGATATGGGCCGTAAGGAACTGAAGGCCATAGCAAACATATCGAGCTCGCAAACGAAGACTCCGAGGTCCCGGAGATCGCGGAGTAGTCCCGGAGATCGCGGAGCAGTTACGGAGATCACGAAGTCGACTGAGTATAAAGAAAGGAGAGGAGACACGAAGAGGCACACGTTGAAAACCCTAGAGAGAGCTACACACTTACATCGACCTTGTTCACATCCCAATCTTAGATTCTTTCTTTACGGATCTCATTTGTTTCACTCGATCTAGTTCAACTCATTGTATTCGATCTTATTCATCAATAAAGTCCATTTTTACCTACTGGAAACTGTTTAAAATCGTTGTATTTAAAAGATATTGTTGCCTACATCATTTGTCTTCCCTAGATCAAACCCCGATCACTATCAAATACTTAGTGTACATTTTAGGTTCTACACTGAGGTGTGTCACACCCCTAGAGGCCGCTAGAATCCTTGTAGAACTACATGAAGGAGATTGTGGATCCCACTCTAGTGGGCGAAGCCTGGTGCTCAGAGCCAGAAGGGCTGGTTACTACTGGCCCACGATGGCCGCCGACGCCGATAGACAAGCCAAACACTGCGACCAATGCCAAAGGCACGCTCCAGTCTCCAAGCTTCCCCCGGAGAACCTCAAGTCCATAAGCTCACCATAGCCCTTCAGAAAGTGGGGCATGGATATAGTAGGAAAATTCCCTATAGCGCCGGGGCAGAAGGTCTTCCTTCTGATAGTCACTGATTACTTCTCCAAGTGGGTCGAAGCAGAAGCGCTCAGCCGTATAACAGATCTACAGATCCGCAAATTCCTGTGGACCTACGTAATCACTGGCTTCGGGGTCCCCCACGAGATCGTCACCGACAATGGAACCCAGTTCACGAGCCACAACTTTAAGGAGTTCTGCAAGGACTAGGGCATAAAACTAACTTTCGCCACCCCCGACACCCCCAGTCTAACGGACAAGCCGAGTCCACGAACAAAACAGTGGTCAACATGCTTAGAAAGCGACTGGAGGGCTCTCACGGGAAGTGGGCGGAAGAACTACACGGAATCCTCTGGGCCTACCGGGCCACTCCCAAAACAGCAACAGGGGAAACCCCCTACTCGCTAGTCTACGGCTCTGAGACCATTGTACCTACAGAGATCCACGTAAGAACAACGGTCTCCGGATCTACCTCTCAAGAGGAGAATAACGAGCTGATGGCGCTAAGCCTCGACCCAATCGACGAAAAAAGAGAGGCCGCTCGACTGAGAAACTGGTCCTACCAGCAAGACGTCGCCAGGACGTATAACAAGAAAGTCAGAACCAGAACCTTCCAGCAAGGGAACTGGGTTCTACGACGAGCAGAAAAAACGACGGGGAAACTCACCCCAGGGTGGGAAGGATCCTATAAAGTCATCGAGGTGCGGAGAGCAGGCGCCTACAGGCTGCAAGATAGCAAAGGTAAAATACAACCCAACTGCTGGAACGCCCTGCACCTCAAAGCCTATCATTTTTAATATGGTCTCCGGATCACGATTTCTATACTACTATATACTATTTAAGCATTATGATTTCCTACTCCTATGTATGCTAAACGTCTCCGGACAAAGCCAATAATAAAATAGTTCCGACTATAAAAGCAGAGAGGAAATCATCTATCTTATTAAAGTATAAATACTTTAAGCTTTTGTTTGGCAACTTAGATAGTAGTTAAAAAAATAGTGATGTTTGGAAACATGGATAGCAGTAAGTTAGGAAAAAAAAGTAATGGGTTTATATTACTAAAAATATTAGAAGTTCATTACATTATATTAAAAAGTAATGGGCTTATGTTACTTGATATTATTTAAATTAAAATAATAATTTAAAATTGATTTATATCAAAAATTCATTCAAAAATATACATATATTCAAAATTTGATTTTTACTAACATATTTTTCAATAACCATTGTAAAAATGTTTTCAATATATATATAAGAAAAATACAATACAAAGTCCAATTTCAAACACCAACTTAAATTATGTTTTTTATATTTCACATAGAAATTTAAAAATATAATATATGTTATTATTTATAGTATTGACGTATAAAATATTATTAATTATAAGATTACTTATTTATTGGTACGTATAAAATATGATTAATTATATGATAACACATATTTTTGTAACATATGATGACACATATAGGATATATAATAGTGATTAGGGGTGGACGTTCGGGTTCGTTTTCGGGTCTGTTTGGGATTTCGTGTTCGGTTTAGATCTTTGAGGATTCGATTCAGATTTGGATAACCAATTTAAATTATTTTAAAAAATTTAAAATTTATTATATGCTTTAATTTTTAAAAAATCTACAAACAATAGAATATATTACATATAAATTTGAATAACATATGTCAGAGTACTTAACTTAACATATAAATTGGTTTGGTTTAAATATTTGGATAGAGAATTAATAATTATTTAAGTATTTTGGAGTTTTGAGTATATTTTAACTATTTTAGATATTTACGTTTGATTATTTGTATATATTTTCAAGTATTTAAACGAACTTAAAAGTATCATATATATTCTAGATGTTTCTATATATATTAAATCTAAAAATAATTAATATATATATATATATATGTATATAAATCTAATTCAGATACCCAAAATACTTCGGTTGTTCGGATCGGATTAGGTTTCAGTTCTTCAAATACCAAAATTTTTAATAATTCAGATATTTAATCAATTTCGGTTCGAATTCGGTACTACTAATTCGGATTGAAATCAGTTTCTTCGAATTCGATTTTTGTGCCTAACCTTAAATAATGTCATAAAAAATAAGTAGCATCATATTTTTTATAAAATACACTCGCGCGGGCGCGGGGGTCAAAATCTAGTTATACTTAAAGGGGCATACGAGCTGTATCAGGTCTCCAGAGACCTCCAATCCTGGCCAACCCTCACAAAAGTGGCACGACCACAGTGGCACGCCCACAAAGAATCAAAACGGGTATGAGACATAAAGCAGGAATGGGTATGCGCAAGCCTGGGTATGCTCTCAAAACTACCTAAAACCCCTGTGCAGCCTAAGGCGCATTGGGGTCCCCAGAGTACCAACGTGAAAAGTACTTGTATTAAAACGCTACGAGCTACACAATACAGGGAACACATGGTATATATTCATTGAAAAAGTACTGTGAAATACAGGGAGCAATCTAAATCCTGCTTCTCCAGACGTGGAAAGCAGCGTAAGCCTGGCACTTGGGTCATAACACCCACACCAGCACCCTCAAAGCCTGTCAGTGACTTCCTGTAGAAGTAGAATACAGTATAGGAACTCGATAGTGGCCAGCTTCCGAGTGGCAGAATGCGAAATCCAAACAGGTACCGGTAGTAGTCTTGCCTAGGAAGGCGGAGTACGGTCCCTGCGAAAAATAAAACATTCCTTGTTCCCAAGGAACTCCGGGTCCTTATGCTAGCCCCAAATCTAAAGAGAAAACCTAAGGTTCCCCAAACGATTCCGGGTCCTACGCTTAAAATCTAAGGAAGAACCTCCGGGTTCCCCCATAGCCTCTGGGTTCCAATCAAAAGAATCTCAGGATCTAAGGAAGAACCTTCGGGTTCCTATGTGGCCTCAGGGTTCCAAAGATAAAAAGAAGTTAGAATCTCTGTGCAGCCTAGGGCGCATCGGGGTCATTACACCTTCAAAGAACCTCTGGGTTCCAACCAGCGATCTCCGGATCCAAACCTCCGGGTTCCAACATGGCCACAAAGGCCTAATGCGATTCTAGAAAAAAAGGATAGAACCCCTGTGCAGCCTAGGGCGCATCGGGGTCGTTACATCCCTAAAGGACCTCCGGGTCCCCACACGACCTCAGAGTCCAAACACACCAGGGTCCCGATACGATCTCTGGATCTAAAGGAAACCCTGTATGACATTACGATCTCAGGGTCCAATCACAGAAACCTCCGGGTTCCAACTACGATCTCTGGATCTAATTAGAGAATCTCTGGATTCCTACATCGCCTCCGGCCCCCAGCCTCGGTCCCAGAACCTAGAGAAAAGACCTCCGGGTCCAAGATAAAAGACCTCATGGTCTGACGGGAACCTTCGGGTCCCAAACGCGATCTAAGGATCCAAGGAAAGCCTCTTCTCCTGCACAACCTCCGAGCTTCTAGATGACCCTCGGATCCTTACGCAACCTCCAGGTTACGAGATCATTCAACCTACGAGAACAGAGGGATCATAGACTACAAAATCCCACTCCAATCGAGAAAAAGGCGAAAAGATGTTTTCTTAAAGAAAGAGAGTGCAACAGCAAGGAATAAAAGGGTATATCATGAAGCATCATTATACATAAAATCAAGGGGCGGGCTATAAAGAGCCCTTATTCAAAAGAAAGCAACAAAAACCAAAGTCTCAAAAGATAAAGATCAATCAGAAAGAAGGCCCCTCCGATAATCGCGTTCCTATAACAGATCTCGGGGTTGACGCCTGGGAGAAACTCTCCGATCGATGGTTAAACCCTCCAGATAAAAACAGATGACGCCGATATTCCTCTTCCGGATTCCAATGATCTACGCGCTTCTCCAGCCATTCCTTCATAAGCTCCCACCTAGCCTAAGCTCTCACTTGTTGAATTAGTAGATCCCGGCAAGCCATCATGTCTTGCACCTGGCCACGGAGAAGGAGTGCCTCGCTAGTCAATCTCCGATGAGCATCTGCCAGAAGGTCCCGGTTAGACATAATCTCGGCGCTTATTGACGAGATAGAAGATAGACTCCCAGCCGATAAAGCGGCCCCCGCTAGTCTTGGTGGAGGAGTATAAAGACGCCGCTTCCGCGCTTTAACCTTCTGATACTCGTCATAGACAACCGATGCCGGAGACCTTGCCACGTTCCCTAAAACATAAATATATATATCATGAGAAACAAACAAAGACATAGTCTTATCAAACAGAAAGGGAAGGCTTACCCCAAACGCGACTATGACGTAAGGCCTCCCTGCTCACCAGAAAGGTCACCCAGCGGAATCGCCGAGGAATTCCCATTATTAGCTTCCCAAGACGTAGGGTAACCCACTGGCTCCTGAATCTTCACGAACATGTACCGGCTATTCCAACCATCCCCGAAGGGGTGATTACCTCTGACACCCCTCGAAGGTTCCTCGACCAAAGGGGCGCCATCACGGGATCGAAGATGGTAGAACCCATCTTTGTTCACCAAAGGAGCAAAGTAATAAGAGTATAAAATCTCATGCACCCCGACGGAAAATCCATGGAGTTCTCCAAGTACTTGGATAGCCATTAAATTTCTCCAGGTCAGGGAAGTAAGTTGAGAAGGACAGAAACCGAAGAAAGATGACACTTCGTCTATAAAAGAAGGAATAACACCCCGGAAGCCTGCTTCCAGGTACGCTTCATAGACAGTCACCTCACCCGCTCCGCCATCCGGAGCACGTTCGAACTCGGTCAGACTCCTTATCCACACTGAAGGATGAATCAAGTACTTCCTCCTTATGTTAGCTAGGTCCCCCTCTCGGATCTCAGAACGGGGACCGTCATCAAAGAAACAAGAAAGGAGCCTTCTCAGGGGTGCCATCGGAACCGCTTCACTATCATCCTCCGGAATATTCCCTCAAGATGGAACGGGGGATGAGAAAGAATCGATGAAAGGACGACGCGGCCTTGCACGACCACCCACGAGCGAGGACGGAAACGAGAGCAGCTCGGGATTCATCTTTCTCAGCTAAAAATCAGCATAAAGTTGGGATGAGGCCAGCTAGAAGGTATCGGGAATCTCTATTTTTATCCGGGTCATTCCCTTTTTCACGGGATCAGATAAGGAAACAAGAATGTTTCCAAATATCCTGAAGAATCCCTGACATAAGGAATGGGCGGCGAAAAGGAAAACCCGAACCCTACAAAAAAGGAAAGTACACGCTTTTCGAAGAATAAAAAGAGCATCTAGTATCATAAAA
>NC_027751.1:23953166-23969218 GCF_000695525.1 Brassica oleracea var. oleracea | reverse complement strand
GGATCGCCCCCTTCCTCCGGGAAATGGAAAACTTCCGATAAGGAGAATCTTCCATATTTCCGAATATGGAAGAGTTTAACCTGCTCCAACCGACTAAGGCCCGCCTTAGGAAGACTATATAAAGGGAACCTAAACCCTAAAGCAAGAGATCGACACTTCGAGACTTGGGGATTAGAGTTAGATGGCTAAAACTAGGGTTTATACACCAATCGTTGTAGTTCCGGCTTGTTTACTCAAAAAAACATCTCTTCAAGTCTATTTCTCTCAAACTTATACGAACTCAGCATAAATACTAAGCCTTGTCCATCGTTCCGTGGTACTCACAAAGATCCTACACAAAAATCCCTTAACAGATCCTACCGTCAATTCCAGGAAGATGGTGTTTTACAGATGGCTCATGGAAAGAGGGTGATACCTTTTCAGGACAAGGTTGGTTCAGCACTTTAGAAAGATTTGATGGATTGTTGGGGGCGAGGAATGTTAGGGCTAGTCTCTCTCCCCTTCATGCGGAGATGGAAGCGATACTCTGGGCAATGGAATGTATGAGGAATTTACGTCAATTTTACGTTACGTTTGCAATGAATTGTTCTCAATTGGTGAAGATAGTTTGGGAACAAGAAGAATGGCCAGTTTTTGCAAATTATTTGGAAGATGTCAAGACTCTGAAAGAGAGTTTCATCCGATCAGAGATTATCTATGTACCAAGGACGCAAAATTCAAAGACGGATACACTAGCACGCAGTGTTAAGAAGCAACCGTCTTTTGTCGTTCACATGGATGCAGATCACCCAGTTTGGTTTACAGGGTCAGTGTGAGTCTGTATACGTTGATGACAAAAAAAAGTAGCTTGGACAAGAGTAAAGATACTCGTGAAAGTGATACTAAGAAACCGTTGGTGAGAGTATAATTTGAAAGAATCCGACTTCTTTGAAACAAAGACCGACTCAGTAACTAAATGCTCCTTCGACGCACGCAAGGAACATATGCTTAGGAACATAGGTTGTGCTAACTGCCAATCACAGACGCATGTAATAGTGCAATGATGATCGCCGAACCGACTTTTTGACACCTCCACTACAAAATAGAAGGGGAAGAATAAAAATTGTATAAATAGGGGATCATTCAATGAGAAATAAAGACGGAAAAACGGAGAAGAGTGAGAGAGAGGATAAACTTTGACGACGAGTTAGTCATTACTATGACGAGTTCATTACCTTTTGTGTCTCCTTTCGGCTTTTAGCTTAAACTTCATATTAACGAAACCTTTGGTCCCCAAATCTCTTAGATTAGGTGATTAGAAACGTTCTAATCCTTGCTACCGGATTTAGGATTCGACAATTTACGCCCACCATGGGGCCTAAAGGTTTCCAACGAGCGAAGTCATAAAAACCACGAGCTGAAAGAATTGGCCAGCCCCAGGCAAAAGCAAGCGAACGACAGACCACAAGCGCCACAGCGGAAAGCGCAGTAGAGACCGGAAAAAGCAACCAACTAAATCCCGAAAGCGTATGCCCACCGACTAGCGCCACTATCGACGCCATGCTTTTAAACGCCAAAAACGCTTCCACCACAACGACGTCCAAAGTGCGAACGAACTACCCTAACGATTCTATGGCAAGCCAAGCTCACCCATCACAAACTATCGAATGCCCGTCAAAACCGCTGAACCTCCATACACCCCGAGAATACCCATCGAGCGCCAACTTATCATCCGTGCTACAATCCATAGTCGAGAAGGTGGACGAACTTACCCGCGCAAGAAACACAAGGATCAACGACCAGAACCTGGACGCCGATTCAACTCAAAACCAAGAAGAAGAACCAACAGGCCCGCGGAACAGTGGACGTTAACCTATCAAAGTGGCGACCCAAATTCAGCAAAACCTTTTCAGAGATTTGGAAACACCGACGCAAAGGCAGAAGGCGCTTGCATCCAATCAAGACCGACGCCACCTTGAAGAGGGAGATCGGGACAAAGTCATCAAAGAGCTGCAAGCAACCCTAAAAGTCATAAATTCCCGCGTACATCAGGCCACCAGTGCCGCACCATAGATAGATCGAGTGATGGAAGAAACCCAAAATTCACCATTTACAGTCAAAATATCCGACAATCCAATACGTCCTACAGATAAAATAAGATTTCCTACGTACGATGGCCGTTCGGATCCCCGTCAATACATCATCACGTTCAGCATCGCTATGGGACAATCCCATTTTACTCCTGACGAGCGAGACGCTGGTTATTGCCAGCTATTTGTGGAAAATCTCAGCGGACCAACACTCAGTTGGTTTTCGCGCCTCGAGACAGGATCAATCGACAGCTACCAACAGCTGTTGACGGCGTTTCTAAAACACTACCCAATGTATATCAAAGACGGAGCATCAGAGGCGGACCTCTACTGTAGTAACCCTCCCAAAGGGATAAAAATGGTCGAGATCGACAAGTTGGAATTCAGCGCCAAGCTTTTGGGAATCAAAGAATCTCGAAGAATGTTAGTTTTGAATCATGAAAAACTTAACATGCATTGGAGAAAAATAGAAGTAGAAAAATAGAAGTTGGTCGAACATCTACATTTGGTAGTCAAGTCGCGGGCGATCAAGTCGATCGAGTGTTTTGAAGTTCGAGGTGGTTGGCAAAATCGAAGAATTGATCGTGGGTGAACCATGAGTCGAATACACCACTCGACCATGGTTAGAAAATGTGATAGATTGATCAGAAGTACGTCTTGGAAGCATAACGTTTTTGGAAGCACGACGTTTCCGTAGCACGAAATTTTCTGAAAAACTTTAGTAAAATATTATTTTGGAGACATAATAAGTCGGAAGCAGGATGGGAATTAAGCAGGACGGAAAGTAAGCACGATGGGATCGAAGCACCATGGCAAAACCCGAAATTGGACAAAAATCCTAATTTTGTTATTATCAGAATACAGTTTGGAATTTATTAAAATTATACAGTTCATCAGAACAGGCGCAGAAATATATTCAAGATTGATCGCGGACCGAAAATATGTCAGAAGGGTCGGAATCGCGCAAATGGACCGAGAAGTACGAGGTGGAAGTTGGATGTTAGGAGCATCGGAAGTACTTTTGCCTTTCCTTTTGTAAAACGGTACCGGTTACAATATTTTGACTCGATATTGGCACTAGGTCTGAATCCATATGTAATCTTTATCTTTTACTTGTAATGAATATTTACTATAATCAATAAAAGTGATGTTAGGCATCGATCTAATGGAACCGTTAACTCTTGGTATGGGTGTCAAAGCCTTACGCCTTGATTTAGTGGGATGTATTAGGGAATGAACTGGTCTAAGTAGCAGATTAAGTTCTGTGACATTGACCGGATTATCCCTAGCCCATCATGTAGCGCTTCCGGACCATAGTGTTGGGTTGGAAGGTCAGTTATGTTCTTGTTTGATTGTTGGCTGGCCTGTTGGCCTTTCATCTCCAACCCTTGGTGTGGGTCTTCTTGTTTGATTGTTGGCCGGTGGGTCGACCTATGCCTAGGACGGTTCAGGGGTGTTATAGAGGTGGTATCAGAGCATGGTTTCATCCATGCTTCCAGAACCTGCGTTTTTAATCGGTTTTAAAATATTTTATCGAGTCAAAAAGGAGCTGAAAGGCATTTTGAGTATTTCGGTCACATCCAGCCATTATGGGTAAGAAATTTAGGATTTACCTTTTCGTTGGTTGTAGATGGATAATCGGGATCAAGGTAGGCAGTGGGGATGGTCGTCAAGGGATGGTCGAGCATATGGAGATTCAGAAAAAGGGTTTTCTACTGGGAACATAATGGATCGCTGAGATATGAGTCAACGGAATGGAAATATGTTTTCAACAAGTCGTGCGCTTAGTCAATCCCAAATGTCAGCGGTTCACATTCAAATGAATAACCAAGACAATGAGGGAATCAAGAGGCTGAAATTCCACCAGGAGAACTAGTAGATTTGTTTACTCAAATTCTACGGCAAGTTTTAAGAAACTCACAACCAGAGGAATCATTAAACTTGGAGTATCTGAAGATTTTGAAGACGATGAAGAGTTTGGAAACTTATAAGTTCAAAGGAGGAATCAACATGTTTGAGGCAGAAGAGTGGATGCACATGATGGCGACAAAATTTGAAGCAATGATCTGTCCAGCCAAATACAAGAAGAGAGTGGCGGTTTACTATCTACAAGAAGATGCTCGTAACTGGTGGGAAAGTGTGTAACATCAACATGGAAATCATATTGCATCTTGGGATGTATTTCAGAAGGAGTTCAGAAGGAAGTATTTTCATCCCGAGGCAAGACATCGATTGGAGAGGCAGTTCATCAATTTTACTCAAGGCAAAACATCGACTGAAGAAGACTGGTTGCTTGCCTTTGAATAGTGCATGGACGGTAGTTGTATTCTAGCAGAGAATGACTTTTCCAATCTCGGTTTCATGTTTCTATCTGAACCTAAAGGCTTAGCTGATCGTCGTTGCTGTCTTTCGTTTGTGGTCAACCGTATCGCCAAGAAACCACCAGAAGAATGTTGCTCGACATAGAACATGTTCTTTCGCCTTGTTTCGAATTTTTGTAGGTCTCGGTGGAATGATTTTCTTGCAAGAGGAGTTAAGGACCTGATGAAACATAAACTCATCATCTTCCCAGTGGTGGATCCATGATTGAATTTAACTTGGGTTAGACTATGTATTTAAAAGGAGAAACAAGTTATAGGTGTCACCTTGGGGAATCGATCCATGGTTCATTGGGGTCAAGAGAAGGACTTTACCAAGAGAGCTATCAATTTTACATTGTTTCACTGAACAAAATAATATTTATACACATTTAAGGGGTGTCAGGTGACACCCTATTGGTCTACGTAGGTTTGCTACTGCCTTTTCCCCTGGCTTTTGAGAGTTGAAAAAATCATGTCGAGTAGGAATGATGTTTTCAGACATTGTGCCATATTTTATGTTTTTTTAGAACTAAAAAATCTTTGTTACCATTAAAGTATCAGACAATGCCAAACCTTCTGCACAAGATTTGACATTAAGGTATTAGTATTGTAATACCAGTTCTATGAATAAAACTAGATAAAGAAAATGAATAGATCTTAGAGCATCCGCATTGAAGGTTTATGGGGGGAGTTCACACAGAAATCAAAAAAAAAATAATAAAATAATTCAATCACATGAATCCCTCTCTCCTAAATCTCTTTCGGCTGAACCTCTCTCTCCTAAAGTTCATCACTGTAGCGCGGGCTCCACGTGTCGTGGCAGCTCACGATTGGTCTAGTTATTTTTTTTTTTTAAATCAAAAAGAAAAAGAAAAAAAAAATTAATAATAAAAAATTGAAAAGATGAATCCCAAAAAGGGGTTCATTGATGTGGATGCTCTTAGTAGTCGCACTTGAGGATGCAAAATCTGACTGCAACTTTTTGAGGGAACTGTCACTGTTTCATGAACTTTTTACACAGAGATGATAAAAATTGCAAATCTCGATAGAGAAATCAAGATGGCCCAAGTAACATATGAATCATGTATTTGTGATGGTAATGAAAGCAACATACAAGAGTTGTCTCAGAAAAAAGACACACCTTTGGTTTCACTTGCATTCTAAGCCGGGCCAGCCTTGAGATTTAAAAGGCTGCAAAGTGATATTTTGAAGATTTCAACTAATTTTTTTTTTGTAAATTTAGAGGCCTAATTTTTTTTCCAAAATATGTAGTTGTACTACTCTATGCAACGGATAAGAGTTGTCTCAAAATATTGTACTATTAATTTTTTTCAAAAATTTTGGAAGATTAAGTCAAATGTTTCATTAGACTTGACCCATGACCGGTCTTGAATTATTTCTAAGCCAACCATAGAAAGAGGGTGCAAAAAGACACAATCAGATACCAATTGATGGTTTCAGAGTTGTTATCTTGAAGAGTGTATTACAATAAAGCAGATGCAATTAGTAGTACTAAAAGCAAAAGGAGAAATAATATCATGAGAAGAGCTCTGAAACTCTCTAGTACATTAAAAAACAACTTTTCTGTACATTTTAAAAAGTATTTGTTCTATTAGAGATATATGCAACTTTACAAAGGGAACATGTGTCGTGTTTTTATAGCTTTTAGCTACAGTACACCTCTAAGTTGATCCACATATGGCTTTTCTTTTCCTTGGATCTTTCTCAAGTCGTTTCTTACTTTTGGCTTTTACTTTTCTTTGGATCCCTCTCAAAGTAAGCAAGGAGCATGGATTCCTGCAACACAGCTATTCTGCATGTTGCTTGAGATTCATGAATCTCTCATTGGCAGCCAAAATGGCACTTGTAATTAACGTATGTTGTTTTGTATCAAAATCATACTACAATGCCCAATTTTTATGATGGGTACATATACAACTGTAAACTTTTTCTTTTGAGCATTCGACTGCAGATCGAGAGGTCACCGGTTCGAAGCCGGTTGGGCCCTTTCTAGTTTTATTTCAAATTCGACCAACTACTTATCATAAAGACTATTTAGCTTCTTACGGTAACTATGAAGTATATGCTTGTGTTTGTGGGTATGTATGGGATATTGAGATCTGAAGAAGGAAAAGTCAAAGCACAGATGGGAAACAATAACATTTCTGATATGCAAAATTCAAAAGATCATCAAGTCGAAATACAAAGTGCTCTCTATACATAAAACACTGATTACAAATAATGGAACCCATCAAAGCAAATCCGCAATCACACACATTCCCAATCTCCATCAAAGATTTAAAGTATGCAACTTTATCTTCTGTATAATAAGGAAATGATCATATGCCAGTAACCGAAACACACAACAAGAGTCCAATTTGCCGTACAAAACCAAATGAATGCATCATCCAGTATTTAGAAGAGAAAAAGAAAGGAAGAAGAACTACGAGAGGCGAAACCAGAAACTGACCAGTGATGAGGATGCACACAGAGCTGTGTGATAGCGCTCCTATCTACTTATGAAGGTGATGGTGGGTTTTGATCTTATGCTGCAAAGCCTATGGGGGTGTTTCGGTCAATGTCAGAAGATAAACAATCCCTCTGTTTGCTATTTTGCTTTCCTCTTGGTGCTTTTGTTACCATCATCATAGAGCGTTTCTTTTGCTTTCCAGCATTGATCCGTCTTTAAGAGCAGCATGAGCTTCGTTCTCTTGCCCTAGAGTTGAAAGAGCTACAGCTTGAAGATAAGATGCGATATGCCAAGCAGGAGATATCACTTGGGCTTGCATTGCATCATTCAATGCCTCTTGGGGCATATCATTCATCAGGTGACACAGACTTCTCCTTGCATAAAGAGTTGGTGAAACCATTGTCCCACCCTCTATAAACTGTCAAAACAACAATTCTTAGGATCAGAAAAATTATGATAGGAGTGCCTATGATTTGCTCACTAACTTTTATCTGAAAACCTCAAACACTCACCTGAGAATAGCATTCAGCAGCATTTGCAAAGTCTTTATGCCGGAAAGCAACATCACCCTTTTTCTTGAAGTTCAGCGAATCCTGCATCTGGTTGGTCCACATCTGGAACGATAGCTGCAAATTTTTGCACAAAACAAAGCAACAAACAAACCCAAGAGGTGATCAGATTACAATAAGAATCAAAGTATGTAACCAAGGTACCATGGACTTGCAGTGAGAGACAATTACGAGAATGATTAAGAAGTATTAAAGAAAGTAACCTCTGTGGCTGCTCCCTCATCATCTTTATATCCAAGTTTCTCAATAATCTCATGTACGGCAGTTAGATCTGTTCTTAGGCATGCTTCTCCAAGTGGTGAAAGAGGCGTTGTTGAGGCACTGCTTGGTATGCCCATCAGTTGATGTGAAGGAGTCTTACAAGATTAAATGCACAAAACGTATCAGCCAAAAGAATAAAAGAGCTTGAGAAAGACAAAAGAGGGGTGGTTGTAAAAACATATATACCTCAAGATCCTTCTGCAGAGGAATCATTGCAGTGACTAGAGATTTTGGGTTAGGCCGTTCACGAGGCTCATACTGCAAGCATCTAGACGCTAACCGTATTAGTTCAGTCCCGTCATCACTTGAAAATTGACCCTCCAAGCATGAATCGATCAACATTTGAATGTTCTTGTCCCGTATGAGGTCAAGCGCCTAAGAGTACACAGTAAGAGTAAAGCTAAAATAAGAAAAATACACTCTTGTGACTGATTTAGTATCTTAAACCATAAGGCTTACATGGCTAGGAGGAATGTGTTTTCCACTAAGAAGATCAAGCAACAGAGTTCCATAACTGTACATCACACTTTCTGGTGTCACGCGACCTGAAGAAACAACACACACAAAAACCATTATGTCAAAAACCATTATGCAAGTGTTTAAGCATATATACCTGTTCTGAGATACTCGGGAGGAGTGAAAGCAAGGTTGGTACTATAACTCTTTCCATCTCTACTGTTTTTCATCAGACCAAAGCAAGAAAGCCTTGGATTCGAGTCCTAAACAAATAAAAACACATATGATGAAATTTTACATGCACATATCAACAAGGGCACAAGTCAAAAAGCTAAACTTACATCATCAAAGAGAACTCTATAAGCATTAAGGTCATGGTAGAGTGCACGCCCTTTGCCGGTACAGTACTCCAAAGCTTGAGCAATATGTAAAGCGACTCTTAGTCGCATAGCCCACTTCATCGGTTGTGACTCCCCTGAAACATATATCAACAGTTTCTGTCTTACATACTAAGAGAGACAACACAAGCTTTGAAGTAACCAGAGAAGAGAGCTGCTATCTTACAGTGGAAAAGATGCTTAGCCAAAGTCTCGTTGGGCATAAACTCAGCAACAAGAAGTCTCTCTTCACCTTCATAGCAACATCCAAGCAGATTTGCCATCCTATAGTTCCTTAACTGCCCAACAGCTTTAGCTTCCTCCTATTGAAACCAAAGATTCAAGAACATAGATTGGCAAAAAAAGAAGAGGTTTAAGCAAAAGAAGATGGTTACCAGGAACTGACGAGAATCAGGCCAAGCTTTCCTGTTAAACCGCTTGACAGCAATACGTCTTTGGTTATCGAGTTTCCCTTTGTACACAACGTTAGGAGCTTTCTCTCCGTGCTCTGATACTATGTTCTCTGTAGCAAAACCTGACGTAGCGTTCCTTAGCGTCTCGATCGAGAATTCACGAAACTGAGGCAGATCATTCTCGTCACCTGAGAGAAAACCAAATCCACGATTCAAACACAAGAACAAAAGAGTTTCGATCAAAGCTATAAGTTTTACCTAAGGATGCGACTCCACGATTTGATTCTGCTGGCTCTGACACGCAACAGAGTGTACATAACTTGGAAACCTCACCACCCATTTCAGTATCTCAATCGACGCCTTGACCAGATCAGAACCGTGTTGAATTTCTTCAGATCAGACAAACCCCAGTTCTTGTAATGCTGTTCTTATACTTTACAAATATACCAATAGAAAAAAAAGACAAAAATAGCACTAAATCAATTTTATGTTCCCAAACTAGCACTCAAGATCAAAATGTTTTATCAAAAGTCACAAACTTAGGGTTTAGAGTTAAAGGGTGGGGTTTAGGGTTTAGGATTTAGGGTTTAGGGTTTAGGGTTTAGAGTTTAGAGTTTAAGATTTAAATTTTAGGGTTTAGGGTTTAGGGTTTAAAGTTTAGAGTTTAGGGTTTAAATTTTAGGGTTTAGGGTTTAGGGTTTAGAGTTTAGAGTTTAAGATTTAAATTTTAGGGTTTAGGGTTTAGGGTTTAGAGTTTAGAGTTTAAGATTTAAATTTTAGGGTTTAGGGTTTAGGGTTTAGAGTTTAGAGTTTAAGATTTAAATTTTAGGGTTTAGGGTTTAGGGTTTAGAGTTTAGAGTTTAAGATTTAAATTTTAGGGTTTAGGGTTTAGGGTTTAGAGTTTAGAGTTTAAGATTTAAATTTTAGGGTTTAGGGTTTAGGGTTTAGAGTTTAGAGTTTAAGATTTAAATTTTAGGGTTTAGGGTTTAGGGTTTAAAGTTTAGAGTTTAGGGTTTAGGGTTTAGGGTTTATGGTTTAGGGTTTAGGGTTTAGAGTTTAGGGTTTAGAGTTGAGAAATGAAGTTTTGGGGATAAGATTTCAAATTTTGAAAAATAAAAAAATTAAAATTTTCAAACGATAAACTTAGAAATGTGTTATTTTGGTCATTTTAGTTTTTTAATGCTATTTTTGTGATATAAACTTAGAAATGTGCTGTTAGGGGTCAAAATCGAGAAAACGATAAACAGAAAATTGAAGTTGAGAAAAGAAGAAAGAAGAATAAAGGCGAAAAGTTTAAATGAGCCGCTCGTGTGAGTGTTTAAGTTCAAGAATGAAAGCTCAAGAACCGATAATTTTCAGAAACTTTTCTCAAAGACAAAAGCAGAAAGAACTTTTGTTTTGCCAGAAAGATAAAAACTAAAAATCGCAACTTTATTTTCTTTGGGTTAAGTGTAAGAGATACACAGCAAAGCAGCAGGCAGGCCACACCCAAGTCAACTCACCAGTTGGTCAAATAAAAGTAAAACTAAACAACAACTCATCTTTGCTTTCAATACACCTTTAACAACCCATTTATTTCATTTATCAAAACAATATCTTGCTTACATTTTGTTCTACCTCATATATTTTGACACATGAATTATACATGTGTCTAAATACAATATTCATAAATATACATGCATTTCTCTACATAATCTGTTTAAGAATATATTATTTTCCAAATCAATAAAACGATTTAGCTTCCAAAATTCTCTTATATATGAATAGTTTTAGTTATACCCAACAAAAAATATAAACATTTTTTAATAATAATGCACTAAAACAACCCAAAAAACTTGGGCAATCGGAGAGTACATTAGTACATTCCGAGGATCCGGTGAAACAGAAACAAATAAGTTACATCGAATTGAAACAGAGATCTACAAGCAAATCTAAGCAGTTAATTTAACATAATTATTTTAAGATATTTTGCATCAAAATATACACAGTATATTTTTGATTGTATATTTACGGTTCAGAAAACTGTTAAATTTACTAATATTATGGAGAATGTCATTTATAAAAAGATATGATATGGTTTATTTACTTAATGTTATAAATAAAATTTCCCATCAAAATTTTTATAAATAGACTCACCCCATCATAAATCTATACCTAAAATACAGTTGAATGTTCAGTTATACCTTTTAAAAAGTAGAAGGGATGTCTACAATGTCAAAAATCACAAAGATCCAAGAAGTCTGGTGTTTAACACTTGTGTGAACTTCTTCAGCGACTTTAGATATGCACTTCCCATATTCGTTTCACGTATATCCTGCCGTCAGAGAAAGCTTCTTTGGATATCTCAAAGTGTTTCGATTGTGATTTTTTTCTTTATTTATTTATTTTTTATTTTTCTGTAAAAACATGTCGATCATATAGTAAATTATGTGTCATATATTTTACGTACTTTGAGTAATAGCAATATCCCATTATAAATTTAATTTTAAATATCAACAACCCATATTTTTACCCTATGCAAGTTAAATTTTACAAATTATTAGTTTTTTATGAGCTTAAATTTAACAAATTATGTCTATTTCTTAAAAAATACATTCCACACAATTATATGTAAGTAGGATAATAATTTATTTTAAAAACATAATCTTACAATTAATAAATATCTTTTAATCAACTTTAACAAGAAAATAAATTCAGTGCTTTAAAACACAGATCAAATAAGTTTGTAATTTTGATGAAAATCGTGGTTATTTTATATTTGTTCGTAAGAAGCAACGTTTGCAATTTTTTTGTCGAAACTTATTATGTTTGCTTTTAAGAAACAATTTTTTGCACTTTATCAGATAGATATCAATGACCTCTTAGACTATCTACAATCATAAAATTATTAGACACCCTATTTTTCGCTTTTTAACACTACACATCATCTTCTCTCTCTTTCACATACTTATTCTACACCAACTTCATTTTTAACATCTACAATAGTTTTGTTTAATAAAATTCAACACCCTACTCCACTATTTTCAATTCATCTTTTTTATATATTTTATAATTTAATAACTATTTATTAAGTAATAATTTTGAATGTAATTAACTTAAATAATTTAAATGACATATTTTAATAATTTTAATAATTTTTATTATTTAATAACTTTTAAAAAAAATATAATATAAAACATAATATTATTAAAATAATGAAATTTCAAATACACATGTAACATACAAAACAACAAATAAAAACACAACTTATTTGGTACAATAAACTCAAATAAGAACATACAACTTATTTGGTACAATAAAAACAATCACACACGATAATTTTAAGATTTTTTTTATCACGAAACAATCATTATTGTGATCCATTTAACTAAAAAAGGAAGTTTAAACACAAAAAAGGAAAAAAAATTTGGAGACTAATAGAAAATTTATCAGAAATTGGCGTTTTTTTTTTTGTATCTAAATGAAACAAACCTAGACTCTATTTATAGACCATAAAAAAATATGAATTTTGATATAAATTTTAATTTAAAAAAAAATTCTTATTACAAAATAATTGAGTTACAATAATTTAGGGAGAAAAAAAATCTCCAAAACTTAGAATAGGCAATAGGACGAGAGTAGTTCTTTTTACAAGATAAGGTTTTCGACATGTGATCACTCTCTTCCTTTTTCTTCCTCTTAAATTTTGATATGTGTATTTGTAGGTCTCATAATCAATGTATTCAACTAGTTGAACTGATTCAACTCCAATTAATCCACGTCTGATTTTTTGAAAATTCAACTACTCCATTGTGGAGTTCAACGCGTTGAATTTATTATTCAACTATCTCATTGCTCCTAGTCTTAGTAAGATGATTCAATTATTTTTATATTCATTTTAATATTTAGTTTTTGCAATTTTTAGTTTTCTGCTGATTTCAGATAGAACATGAAAAAATCCACAAGCGAGACTGGACTGGTAAATCAATTCCAGTATAAGATCAATGACCTCTTAGTAAGATGATTCAATTCTTTTTATATTCATTTTAATATTTTTTCACTTTAAAATAATATTTGTAATCAAAATTGTAGGAAATTGTTTGACTGTAATGTTCCTTGCAACTATAAGTGATCCACGTTTCATTCATAATATTTATTTAGAGTGCACACAGTGTTCACGGTAATGTCTTGTGGACTTTGTCGATCATGCCAAATCACTAGAGGGTTTTGGATCTAATAAAGGAGGCACATTACTGTTATGAGTATTCGTCTTTTATAGATTTGAAATTCATGATGAACCATTGAATTCCACTAGAATCTGATTGGACTGGTACTGGTTGCAGCCAAAATATATCACTCTGAGTCTTAGTGATGTAAAAGTTAAACATGTTTTAAACAATGTACGGGCCTTCACATATGTCAACATAGCAGTTGAGTATTTGAAAGTCCAGCCTACAAGCTCTGCAATAATAACCAAGTTTCAGTTGAATTTTTCCCATCCCATTTTCAGGTGAAAGATCTGACCTCGGAGGTGTGGTTACTCCAAGGACATACTAATAGAGAACTGTACGAGTGGTCGATCGTCTCAGCCGCCTCATTCTTTGCAACTCCTTCCGTCAAAACCTCATTCTCTGATTGGCATTCCAGGCTCGACCATCCTTCTGCTCAGATTCTCAAAACTATCTTCTCCAAATTTGCTTTACCTATGTCTGATTCTGTTTCAAACACTTTTTCTTGTCGTGATTGTCTTTCAAATAAAAGTCATAAGCTTTCCTTTGCTCAAACATATCTCCTCAACAGTATCTCTTTACTGATCTATGGACATCTTCTATTGTCTCTGTTGATAACTACAAACACTATCTTATTATAGTAGACCATTTCACTCGATACTCCTGGTTTTACCCTCTCAAACTTAAATCCCATGTAAAAGAAACTTTCATTGCCTTCAAGTCTCTTACTGAAAACAAATTCCAAACAAAAATAGGGACTCTTTTCTCTAACAACGGCGGAGAGTTTATTGTCTTGCGCTCCTTTCTTTCTCAGTCGGGCATCTTTCATCTTACAACTCCGCCTCACACACCAGAACACAACGGCATGTCTGAAAGACGACACCTCCACATAATTGAAACTGGTTTGTCCCTCCTTCATCAAGCTAAAATGCCAAACACATTTTGGTCTTATGCTTTTGCTACTGCTGTCTGTCTTATAAATCGGATGCCTACTCCAGTTCTCTCTCTCAACTCGCCTTACTCTCTTCTCTTTCAGACCCAACCAAACTACTTGAAACTAAAAAAATTCGGTTGTCTTAGCTTGCACTGGTTACGACCATACCGTGATCACAAACTCCAAACTAGATCTACTCAGTGTGTTTTCTTAGGGTATTCCTTAACCCAAAGTGCTTACATGTGTTATGATCCAACTTCACAACGCCTCTATGTCTCACGACATGTGTGATTTGTTGAAGATACCTTCCCATTCCAATCCCTGAGCAAAATGCCTTCTTCTCCAGCTGCTACGGTCTCTGACTGGAACCCACCAGTCACTCTTGTGCCAACAATCACGCCGCCACTCGTACCAGTCTCGACTCTGCCACCCCTGTGAACAGATCAATCACTGTCATCTTCCCCGATACCGGTTTCAGAACCATCAGAAATAGACGACCAATTATCCCCAGTCTTCACAAACCCAATCACCAATACCCAGCCCCAAACCCAACCCTCACAATCTACAAACCCACAAGCAAACCTACAGGCCCAACCACAACTAGAAACAGAACCTGGCCTAATGAATCACACTCTCCTCCCTCCAACAAGTTAGTCGTCTCATACCGACGAGCCTTCACAACCCATCATCTCCGAACCACCACCAAACAACCATCCGATGACTACCCGAGCTAAAAGAGGTATCTCTAAACCAAACTCCAAATATGCTTATGCTTCCCAACTTAATCAATCCCAACTTTTTATTCCCACAACTATTTCCCATGCCTTAGCAGATCCCCGATGGAGACAAGCTTTCATCGATGAGTACAATTCGATAGTTAAGAACATGACTTTCTCTCTGGTTCCCCCATCGCCAAACCAGAATCCGGTCAGTTGTCGCTGGATATATACAATAAAATATAATCCTTATGGCTCTGTCCGCAGGTACAAGGCACACCTAGTCACTCGCGGTTACACGCAACTCCTGGGAATTGACTACACTGAGACGTTTAGTCATGTGATCAAGTCTACTACTATCCGTCTCGTCTTGGACATAGCTGTGAGTCGTTCCTGGCCCATTAAACAACTCGATGTAAACAACGCTTTTTCCAGGGAACACTTACGGAGGAAGTATACACTGTTCAACCGCCTGGTTTCGTCGATGCTGAACATCCTCACCATGTGTGCCCGTCTCCATAAAGCTCTATATGGACTCAAACAAGCTCCGAGAGCTTTGTATCGTGAGCTCAGCAACTTCCTCACTCAGTCTGGTTTTGTTAACTCCTTAGCTGATACGTCACTATTCATTCTCCGACAAGACTCGAGCTTGCTATACATGCTTATCTATGTTGACGATATCATAGTTACAGGAAATGATCATGCTCTTCTCACACGAGTTCTGGATTCCTTGGCAACACGTTTCCCTGTTAAAGAACCAGAAGATCTTAATTATTTTCTTGGGATTCAGGCAGTGCGCACGCCAAAAGGACTACACTTGACGTAGAGGAGATACATTTTTGATCTGCTCACTCGTTTCAAGCTCACAAACTCTCATCCTGTCACTACGCCAATGGTGACCAACCGGAAGTGATGTTAAGAGTTTTCAAGGCTCCTAAAACAAATGTTGTAATATAAGTGAATGTCGAACCAATTCTAAGGGATTCAAAGCACCGAGAATGCAAGTACGTACTTAATCTAAGTGCAACCGATAATTTGGATGGTTTTAAACTACTGCTAATAATAGAATGCAATAACAGAACGATAAAACAATAAAAGAAGTGACTTTCTTTGGTTATGATAAAGGAGAACTCATGGGTATAGGAATTAGACCTTGGGTGATCAAGTTTCGAACTAAGGATGACAAAAGATCAATCAAACTATCAACCTTAAGCTTAGA
>NC_027751.1:23950059-23952930 GCF_000695525.1 Brassica oleracea var. oleracea | reverse complement strand
TCTTAAACCCATATTGGATTTCAGATTAATCATGTAGAGAAATACAGATAATAGATTAGAAATCAACAGGATAACATATGATCAAATGAATCAAAGAGATGAACTTTTCAAGAGGTTTTTGGTGGTTTTTTCAAAGATAAAAGATAATCTGCCTCCTTCGCCTACAAAAAGTCCTTAAACTTAGGTTTAGAAAGTGTAAAACGTCAAGACAAATGACCAAAAGATCCCTGGAAAATCATAAGTTTCGACTGAGTAAATGACGCGCAGAGACTTCGTGGTGTCGCTCCGGGAAGTCGCTCTGGCTTGGGAACGACCTCAGGTGGTCGCTCTGAGAGGCCGGTCCAGGCCTATTTTTTTTTGCCTCCAAGGTGATGAAAAGGCGAGTGACGTAGGTGGGTCGCTCTGGGTTGGGAGCTACCTTATGGTGTCGCTCTGGAAGGTCACTCTGCGATGCTTAACCAGGATGGATATGCCTCTAGTAAATGGATCATAACTCCTTCATTACATCTCCAAATGACTTGAAACCACTTCCACTAGAAAGCTAACTCAATTTGTTGTGTTTTCACAAAATCTTAGCAACAGAAGATTTCTCTAAGGCCTCCATCCATGCTCATCTTTCACCCCTTTTGGATCACAATGCTCCCAAACATCTCAAATCACTCCATGGCACTCTCCAACTACTAAAAAGGACAATGAATGCAATATGGACTCTAAATATGCCTAATTCTTAATCTATATGATCAAAGTGTACAAGAATTAATGGCTAAAATCATGTAATTATACAAGATATCAACTCCCTCAAACTTGTTCTTTACTTATCCTCAAGTGAACTTTCAAGAACTCATAGGGAGGAGAGGTTTGAAGGTGGGAGCTCATAGCCAAACACTTCTTGTTATACTCTAGCTTCTCTAGGCCTATCAATACTCTTATGTCTTTACACAGGTCGCAATGCTCATCAAGCACCAAATACCTTCAACCAACTCTCACATTTATTCACACGCACACACACACAAGGTGAATTCTTACAAATGGGCACATGATCTCAATCATTTGGCTTGGTGAGTGAAATTGGTCTAATGTGAAGCAAAGGGTTTTCAAATGCATATTTTATGGTGATTCACACTCAAAAATAGGAGCAAGAACATTATGCAAAATTTATCTAAGAAAAAGAGAAATTCATGAATACAATGATTTGTTCTCATCATTCTACCCCTTTCCTAAAGATATTTAAACTCTATCCCTTTTCTTGGTGGTAATCTCAACCCTTTTTCATCCCAAACACCCCAAAGACCACACTCTCATCTCTCACCCAATGAACACTTTTCTTTCACTTATCTTAACCAACTAGGAATTCTTTCTTTTCTTATTCACTAAGCTCTTCTTTTTCATTTCTTTTCCCCACTCTTTCCATGTTTCTTTTCTTTTGATTCTAAAGGGGATTCTACTTATAAACTCTAGAGCTTTTTTTATATATATATATCCCTAGTGGTTTTCTTTCTTTTTCTCACTCTTTTGGTTCATTTCTTTCACTTTCCTCTCATATCCCAATCACAAGATCAAAAGTAAGCTCACAAACCCCAACAACCATCCTAAGTGCCAGCTCAAATGAGGTCCTAGTGCTAGCTAAAGATAAGAACAAACCATTGTCGCTCCTGATACTCTCAAGATTTTGCACATGACTAGCTTTCATAAAAGACTTCACTCAAGCAAATCAATGTTGGTTTCAAGGAATGGTAAGGGTTCAAGGGCATGGGAGTGTCATTTGGGTTAACAGAGAGTGGTGCAATGAAATAAGATAACCCAAATGTGTATGAAATCCATGACTAAGTATGCAAGTGCCCATGTGCAAGAGAGATTAAGTTCATTTAGCTCAAGTTCAGTTTGGAGTTGGTTTCAAGAACAATGTCAATATCAAGCAAGCAAACAGGTTTCAATAAGAATTTTCAAGGCTCGAAACATGCAAGCTTTTACAAGAGATGGATTCCAGACAAGTACCTTAAGGCATTTTTAATCATTGCTCCCTATGCAAGTGAATGCAACCTATATGCATGTTTCTATACTCAATCTTAAGGATGCAAGATGCAATTACATGCTTCTTTTTGTGTTTTTCAAAAACTCTTTTTTTTTAGTTAATTTTTTTTGGTTTTTCTATGCAAATATGTATGTACAATGCAATGCATGAGACTCAAAATCATCAAAGAAAACATGATCAAATACTTGGTACCTCCCCCAAACTTAGTTCACACAGTCTCTGTGTTAGTAAGTTGAAAGAGATACCTAAAAGAGAGATAAATGCAAATAAAAACTGGTATATACAATGGAAAGGTGGTGGAGTGGTACCTCAAGCGGAAAGTGGAGAAGGAGGATCCTTCCCTTCTTCAAGAGTGATGGTGAGGACCTGAGAGAGAGGCTCTTGAAGCTTGATTGGATCATCTTGGAGTTGATGAGTCCTTGTGGCCTTCTTGTCATGAGCAGCCTATGTGGCTCGACTCACCTCATCCTTTTTAGCACTTTTCAAGTGCCCATCACACATCTCTTTAGAGGACTCTCCATCAAGACTTTCTTTCTTACTAACAACCACTGCATCCTTGATCTTCTCAATGGAGGGGTCTCCACAAGTGATGGTTCCACAATACTCAACATCCAGTGGAGACTGAATTGGGTAAGAGACAGCTTTGTTCACATTGAGGAGTGTGACCTTGTTTCGGCAAAATCGATGCAAGCACCCAGAGTAGTAAGGAATGGTGTGCCCAGGATCAATGGAACTCTCTTTTCAGTGGCCATCTTCTAGACACTGAGGTCTATAGGGATGGTGCAAGATCCAATCTTCAAAGGGAAGTCCTTGATGAGACCAATAGGGGTAGTAGAAGA
>NC_027751.1:23949561-23949925 GCF_000695525.1 Brassica oleracea var. oleracea | reverse complement strand
ACAAGACAAGGTGAAATTCCCTTGGGATTCTAGTTTAGGGAGAGACTTTGGTGTGACTGGTGGATCAAGTTTCAATGTTGAGATGTTGAGAAGCTCTACTACTTCTGCTTGGTGGTCTACAATGTCCTTGATGAGCATCATTTGGACATGAGCCTCACGCATACCCGAAATCGCTTTTAAGTCCAATATCACTGAGGTCTTTTCTGAACTTGGAAATCACCTTCTTCTGGGCTTTGGTGAGGACCCTTTGTGGAAATGGGAGCTTGTCATAGGGTGACTGCTCAACCTCAGTGGTGTCCTCTAGATTGACCTATTTCAGCTTCTGGTCAGCTCTCTTCGCAATTGGTTTCTCAGCCCTGGGTTC
>NC_027751.1:23949218-23949492 GCF_000695525.1 Brassica oleracea var. oleracea | reverse complement strand
GATGCTGAACCTGTTCAATCTCAGTTCCAAACACCAATCTTTCAATTTCATCTACCTCTTTCTTGTGGTTACTCAATTCAATCCCTGAAGAAGTAGTAGAGAGGACAACACTGCAATACTCCTTGGGATTTTGCTCAGATTTTCAAGGTAGAGACCCTTGCTGGCGATTCTGGTGAGTGGTCATGGAAGCAAACTGGTTTTCCAAAGCCCTGAACTTGTTGTTGAGCTCATTGTAACTTCCATCAATCTTGGAGTGAAGGTTCTTCAACTCATA
>NC_027751.1:23948257-23949130 GCF_000695525.1 Brassica oleracea var. oleracea | reverse complement strand
CTTGTTGTTGAGAAGACTGGTTCCCTTTGTTGGAGAAACCAGGAGGAGGGTTTTGCTGAGGCTGATAGTTGCCTTGTTGGTTGTTCCTAGGCTGATAACCACTCTGTTGGTTGTTCGGATAGGATTTCTGTTGGTAGTTGTTGTACTGAAAGTTGGGCTCTTTCTTGTACCAACTTCCATTGTTGTTGATGAAACACAGCTCTTCTTGACCTTCCAAACCCTCAACATCATTGACCCCAGGTGGTGCATCTTGGTTTGGGTTACCAACAAAGTACAGCTGCTCTTGGGTAGCTTTATCACAAATGAGTATGTCTATCTTATCTTGTAGAGCCTTTAGCTCTTTTCTCGTCTGTTTGTCATCAATTCTACTGCCTCTGTTGCGGTTTCTACTGTAGGCTGTGTCACTCTTCACCATGTTGTCAACCAGCTCTTCTGCAGCTTCCTCAGTTCTTCCCAAGAAGAACCCATTGCTAGCTGTATCTAATCTGGCTCTGTATTTAGGAAGAGCACCCCTGTAGAATGTACTCAGCAAGCTTTCCTTAGAGAAACCATGGTGTGGGCACTGAGCTTGGTAGTCCTTGAATCTCTCTCAGGCTTCACTGGATCCTTCCAAGTTCTTCTGTTGAAAGCTGAAAATCTCATTTTTCAGATTAGCAGTTCTTGAAGTAGAGAAGACCTTCTCCAAAAATGCTTTCTTGCAGTCATCCCAAGTGGTGATAGAGTCGCTGGGTAGAGACTTCTCCCACTGACGTGCCTTATCCCCAAAAGAGAAAGGGAATAACTTGAGCTTTAAGGCGTCCTCTGACTCACCATTGGTTTTTGACAACCCACAGTAGCTGTCGAACCTGTCCAAGTGATCAAATGGGTCCTCTA
>NC_027751.1:23941625-23947536 GCF_000695525.1 Brassica oleracea var. oleracea | reverse complement strand
ATTAAAAGTTTAGGAGAGTTGTCTCAGGCATTTCATCAAACACCTTGTGGGTGGGAAATGCCTAAAGATCAACTTTTGAGAGGCCAACTTAGAAGATGCATTATGATTACTCTACTAGCAAGGAATAAGAAGGATCTACACTATAACATCCTAGATCTAGCCTAATCACCTTTAATCTCCGTAACCCATGAATTCAAGAGTGGATTACTCACTACTCTTCATGATTCATCTTAAACCCATATTGGATTTCAGTTTAATCATGTAGAGAAATACAGGTAATAGATTAGAAATCAACAGGATAACATATGATCAAATGAATCAAAGAGATGAACTTTTCAAGAGGTTTTTGGTGGTTTTCTCAAAGATAAAAGATAATCTGCCTCCTTCGCCTACAAAAGGTCCTTAAACTTAGGTTTAGAAAGTGTAAAACGTCAAGACAAATGACCAAAAGGTCCCTGGAAAATCATAAGTTTCGACTGAGTAAATGACGTGCAGAGACTTCGTGGTGTTGTTCCGGGAAGTCGCTCTGGCTTGGGAGCGACCTCAGGTGGTCGCTCTGAGAGGTCGCTCCAGGCCTATTTTTTTGCCTCCAAGGTGATGAAAAGGCGAGTGACGTAGGTGGGTCGCTCTGGGTTGGGAGCTACCTTATGGTGTCGCTCTGGAAGGTCACTCTGCGATGCTCGACCATGATGGATATGCCTCTAGTAAATAGATCATAACTCCTTCATTACATCTCCAAATGACTTGAAACCACTTCCACTAGAAAGCTAACTCAATTTTCTGTGTTTTCACAAAATTTTAGAAACAAAAGATTTTCTAAGGCCTCCACCCATGCTCATCTTTCACCCCTTTTTGGATCACGATGCTCCCAAACATCTCAAATCACTCCATGGCACACTCCAACACCTAATAAGGACAATGAATGCAATATGGACTCTAAAGATGCCTATTTCTCAATCTATATGATTAAAATGTACAAGAATTAATGGCTAAAATCATGTAATTATACAAGATATCAGGAAGCTTACACTGAAGACAGGAACACGTCTCACTGATCCAACAGAGTATCGATCTGCTGTAGGCAGCCTTCAGTACTTAGCCTTCACAAGGCCGGACATTTCCTATGCTGTAAACAAGCTGTCTCAGTTTATGCATGCTCCTACATCTGACAATTGGAAGCTGCAAAACGAGTCATGCAGTATCTTGCTGGAACTACTTCACATGGCCTCTTCTTCAGCTGCAACAACTCTATGTCTCTCCATGCATACTCGGATGCTGACTGGGCCGATGATAAAATGATTTTCTATCCACAAATGCTTTCATTATCTACCTTGGAAAGCATCCTATCTCCTGGTCCTCTAGAAAGTATAAGGGTGTAGCACGATTGTCTACAGAGGCTGAATACCGTTCTGTTGCTAATACCTCCGCTGAGTTACGATGGATATCTTCACTCTTGGTGGACCTTGGTATCTTCATCAATAGACCTCCTGTGATTTACTGTGATAATGCTGGAACTACATATCTATGTGCTAATCCTGTCTTTCACTCTAGAATGAAGCACCTGGCCTATACTATCATTTCATCAGAAATCAGGTTGCATCATCTGGTGCTCTACATGTTGTCCATGTCTCCTCGAAAGATCAGCTTGCGGATGCCTTAACCAAACCACTCTCACGAGCTCCGTTTCTCCAACTATCATCCAAGATTGGTGTTGCTCAAGCACCTCCATCTTGAGTGGGCATATTAAGGAAAGAAGATACAATCATAACTTTCGTATATTCTCATCATTACTTGTGTATCAATCTCATTGATTCTCTCCTATAATCTATCTTGTAAACTCTGTATAAATCTGTACATTCTCATATCAATAGAATCATCCTTTTACATTCTATAATAAGTTTACACAATCTCACATATACTAGACCATTGAGAGAAATGTTGTCAAAACTCAGAAAACAAGGGATATACGTACTTAATAACAGAGAAATTCAATCACTGTAAAAACTGAAGTCAACATATTCAGTTTATAGAATCTAACACAATAATCATTAGCCTACTCTGCAAAGCTGTGGAGAAGTCATTTCACACGTTTACAATGATCACTGAGGGTAAGACATAACACAAAACAGAAACATTCAAGATTTCAGGAAACTACGACCACATTCTGCAGAAGTTTCTCACATACGTTGATCTAGAAGTGACTTCATAAAGATAAGATAACATTATAATACATACAAGCACCAAACCAGTTTAGAATAATAACTTTTTCTAATCAACATACAACTTACCAATGGAGTTTAGATGATCACCAAGATTAGGAAGAGCATAACACAAAACAAATACATTCAAAACTCAAGGACACTACTCACACAATCTATAGAGTTTTGCCTGTTGATCTACATGAGACTCTAAAATATATAGAAGCACCAAAGTAAAGAGACACTAACACCGTTTAGAATTGTCACTGAGGGTTAAGAGCATAACACAAAATAGAATCATTCATCAATATTCAAAATAAAACTACTACAACAACATGACAGAAGCTCTCACCTATGTTGATCTACCAGAGAATTCATGATAAATCGATTTCATAAAATGAAAGACCTTATAATATAGACAAGCAACAAAATAAAGAGATTCTAACATGGTTAGAATGACTGAAGGTTAAACGTATGACAAATCAAAAACATTCAAGATTCAAAGAAACCACAACCACAGTTTGCAGGAGTCTCTCACCTACGTTGATCTACAGAGACTCCTAGATACATCATACGTACAAGCACCAATTTAAAAATAACAGAGATTAAACACTGTAAACACAATGTAATGTTCCAATATTAAAAAGAATATACTTGCTCATCAATGGATATGTTAGCAGTCAGTTTCTAGAATGTCATGGATGTTAAATCAATGAGAGAAACATTGTCAAAATAGCTTAATAAAATATTTTTAATTTTAAAATAAAACCTATACACATGTATTACTTAACTTATTTTGTATTAATATGTAATAATATCAATTTGTAAGAGGGAATAAGTGAAGAAAAACATATACCTGAACAGTTTGTGAAGCACATACCTAAACAAATGTAACTAGTCTTCACTTCATGTCTGGCTCTCCTGCTTGTGATTTTCACAATTGAATGTATCAACTAAGTAACAAACGAGTTTGAAAAGCACATACCTGTCAAAGAAATCTGACACACTTGAAATCGTCTTTGACACTTCTGAAGTACATACAAAACCTGAGTAAATCATAACTAATTAGTCTTTAGTTGACGCAAAATGCCTCATAGTTACCTTGTGAATTTTTATCCAGTAAGTGGTAAAATAAGGAATATGTTACTTGTTTTATGGGATTGATTGTTTTTTTCTTTTCAACAAGTTCAAAACCTATCACATAGTCTTTGTCTAGGGACTTTCTCAAGCCATGGATAGTGAGTTGAGGAATCAATTTTTGGTTCATAGTCTATATCTTAAGAGTTGGTTTAAGTTGTTGGTTGTTTTAAACATCCAACAAGCTAAAAACTGATTTGGTTTATAGTCTCTATCTTAAAAACTTGGTTTAAACTGCTGTCATGTTACCCATCCAGCAAGCCAAAAACTAATAATGCTTTGACAAGGCTTGTCGTTAGAAAGGAGTTTGTTTTTGATTCATTGTCTTTGTTTAATCTCTTTTCAACCGTTGGTTGCTCATTGTCTAATGATTTTTAAGCCTTGTGGTTAATGTAAAGAATTAGTTTTCGGTACATAGTCTCTGTCTCAAGACTTCTTTAAGCCGTTGGTCATGGGTAGTAATATTGTCTAATGATTCTTCATAAGCCGTGGGTATTTACAGTTTTTTCTTGGAGACAACACCGACTACTGCACCAGAAGCAGCAGCAACTGTGGCTCAGCAGACTCCACATGACATCTCAGCTCAGGGAATGAGTGGATGGCCTGGTTCAGGGGAAGGTTCAGTCTCAGTCTCAGGCAGATCAATTGACTCTAGCAGAAATCTACTCACTGATATTGACTTGACTCTATTGGACCGTATGAGGCCCTAGTCGTTAGATCGTTGTAATTAGGTTTTAAGTAACCTACGTGACCTCTTGTATATAAGGCACAGCCTTCACAATGTATCAAATAAGAATCATCTTTATACTACTAAGAGTTCTTGACATGGTATCATAGCATTAAACCTAACTTCAAATTCTAGGTTTTCTTGTTAACCGATCCATCTATAATTCTTTTCTTCTCTCTTTGACCTAAGCTGGCTGATTATTCTATCGAAAGCTTCTTCTAAAAACATGCCGAAATCAACTGATTCTGAAACTTCATATCAGTCTAGGGTTCGTACTGAACATACTCGACGTACGATCTCACCATACTATCTCACCGCCGGTGATAATCCCGGTCATACGATCTCGCGTCCGGCGTTACGTGGAACAAACTACGACGAGTGGTCTGCAAATATTCGCTTGGCTTCGAAAGCAAGAAAGACGGATCTCTTCTAAAACCGTCTGAAGACTCTGATGATTATGAAGATTTGTGCGCGAACAACGCATTGGTCGTGTCATGGATCAAGCTTACCATCGAAGAATCTCTGTGTTCAACTCTTTCTCACAGTGATGATGCTTCTAGCTTGTGGATGCATATCCAAAGACGGTTTGCAATGAAGAATGGGCAGCAAGTTCAACGGCTCAAAACTGAGCTCGCTAACTGTAGACAACAAGGGACACCAATCGAAACATACTTCGGCAAACTGACAAAGTTATGGACAAAATTGACTGATTATCAGCAAGCAAAAGCAATGGAAGATATAGCAAGAGAACGTGAGGAAGACAAACTTCATCAGTTCCTTATGGGAATTGACGACTCGCTATATGGTGCTGTGAAATCTTCACTCTTATCACACACGCCACTTCCATCACTAGACGAAGCCTACAACATTCTTATTCAAGATGAGGAATCAAAATCGTTGGCTAAGCTTCACAAAGACAGGACTGAAGGGGTAAGTTTTGCGGTTCAGACGCAGACTCGCTCTCGCCAGTCAACTGATACACGAGGAGGCTCCTTGATCTGCACTCTATGTGGAAAAAATGGCCATCTTGCTGAGAACTGCTTCAAAAAGATCGGGTATCCTGCATGGTGGGTTGAACGTACGCAGAACAAACAAGGTTTCTCGTCGACTACACCTTCTGGGAATGGAGGCGCTCGTCCTAAATCTGACATAGCGCGTGCCAATCACGTAGCTGCTGCAGTTTCTCCCGCCTCACTCAACTCGGCAATCATCTCATCGGATCGAGTTGGCTTCAGTGGTTTAAGCGATACTCAATGGAAGACGTTGGTTCACATGCTTAATGATCACAAAGTCAGTTCGCATGGTCACTCCTCAGGTACGTCTTTTCTCGAGTCCTGGATCATTGACACATGAGCTTCCAATCACATGACTGGAACCATTGAATATTTTTCTGATTTGCGTGATATGGCACCAATGTTGATCAAACTTCCTGATGGGAGATTCACCACATCAACAAAATATGGATCAGTCTCTGTTGGTTCATCGCTTATACTACAAAACGTTTTCTTCGTCGATGGCCTGCATTGTCATCTGATTTCAGTGTCTCATCTAACTCGTGATAAGAAGTGCATCTTTCAGATATCTGATCATCTTTGTGTTGTTCAGGATCGCATCACACAGATGCTGATTGGAGCGGGTGAACAGCTGAATGGGCTTTATTTTTTCAGAGGAATGGATGTGGCAGCGGCTGTTTCACAAGAGGATAGAACTTCGTCGAAGCTCTGGCATAGCCGTATGGGACATCCTTCTTCAAAGGCTTTGGAGTTATTGAATTTTTTTGATTTCAGTACTGGTGTTTTTGATTCTAAGACATGTGAAGTTTGTATTCGTGCAAAACAAACTCGCGATT
>NC_027751.1:23926454-23937066 GCF_000695525.1 Brassica oleracea var. oleracea | reverse complement strand
ATTTACGAGTTTCTTACGAGGAAGCACAACGACCGCGTTACGTGGAAACCCCACGTGGTCTTTACGACGAAAACTTAATTCTTCTTTACGAGGAAAATATAACCTCGCTAATTAACGAGGAAATGGCGACGAATCTTCTCTTACGACAATCATATAACGACGAAACGCCTTTCATCGCCATTTCCTCGTAAGCCTTCTTTTCCGAGGAAATAACGACGATTTTGGCCGTCGTTAAATTTGTGTTTTCTTGTAGTGATCTTTTAGATATCTTATCGTCTTTGTGTTGTTCAGGATCGCATCACACGGATGCTGATTGGAGCGGGTGAGCAGTTGAATGGGCTTTATCTTTTCAGAGGAATGGATGTGGCAGCGGCTGTCTCACAAGTGGATAGAACTTCGTCGAAGCTCTGGCATAGCCGCATGGGACATCCTTCTTCAAAGGCTTTGGAGTTATTGAATTTTTCTGATTTCAGTACTGGTGTTTTTGATTCTAAGACATGTGAAGTTTGTATTCGTGCAAAACAAACTCGCGATTCTTTTCCGTTAAGCAGTAATAAAACAACTATGGTTTTTGAGTTAGTTCACTGTGATCTCTGGAGGCCTTACAGAACTACGTCCATCTGTGGCTCAAAATACTTTCTTACTATTCTCGATGATTATTCTCATGCCGTTTGGATCTATCTCCTTCCATCTAAGCGAGATGCACCAAAACATTTACGAGATTTCATCACTTTGGTAGAAAGGCAATTCAACACTCATGTTAAAACCATACGTAGTGACAACGGATCAGAGTTCGTGTGCCTCACAAACTTTTTCAGAGAAAAAGGAATCATTCATGAGATTTCATGTGTTGGAACTCCACAACAGAATGGTAGGGTTGAGCGTAAACATCGTCATCTGCTCAATGTCGCCCGCGCTCTTAGATTCCAAGCCTCTCTCCCTGTTGATTTTTGGAGCTATTGTGCAATGGCTGCTGGTTATTTGATCAATCGGACACCAACTGCAGTACTTAACGGGAAAACACCATATGAGCTTCTTTACAAGAAAGCATTGCCGATGAATCATATCAAAGTCTTTGGATGTCTCTGTTATGTCCATAATCAAAAGCATGGAGGAGACAAGTTCGCAAGTCGCAACACAAAATCTATCTTTCTTGGATATCCTTTTGGGAAGAAAGGTTGGCGTGTGCATAATCTGGAAACTGGTCTAATCTCAGTCTTCCGCGATGTGATCTTCTGTGAAACCGAGTTCCCTATGTCTAAAACTTTGGAGTCGAGTTCGCCTGAGATTACTACGTCTCCTGCAGCTTCATATTTTGAATTCTTTGATGATGAAGTTTCAGCAACGGCACAACCACTTCCTCCGTCTGTAGTTACTCCTCAAACAATGGAAACGCCAATACCAGCTGCTGAAACCTTAATGGAAAATGATAATCCAGCTGATTTTCTTTCCTCTTCCTTAACTGAAGAAGACAACGATATCTCTTCTTCACGGACTATGGATTCATCAACTTCGATCAATAATCCTGTACAACAGACAACCTCAGCCGAGCCTGAAGCTCTAGGACGAGGTCAGCGAATCAAAAAGCCACCTACAAAGCTTGCAGATTACGTTACTACTTTTCTTCATCAGCCATGTCCTTCTCCAACGCCATATCCTATCGATAATTATATCTCCAGTGCTCGGTTCTCCAATGGCTATCAAACATATCTTTTAGCCATCACTTCAACTCGGGAACCGTTGAGCTACAAAGAGGCTGCTGAAGATGAACTCTGGCGTGACTCAGTGGCTGATGAAATTTTTGTACTCGAAGATCGTGATACATGGACTGTGGTTGATCTTCCTCCAGACAAGAAAGGTCTCAACTTTATGTGGGTCTTTCGGTTGAAATTCAATGCAGATGGAACTATACGAAGATGCAAATCTCATCTCGTGGTATGTGGAAATAATCAAACTGAAGGTATTGACTACACAGAAACCTTCACTCCTGTTGCAAAAATGGTTACTGTTCGAACGTTTCTCCAGCAAGCTATTTCGTTGTATTGGGAAGTTTATCAAATGGACGTACACAACGCATTTCTTCACGGTGATCTTGATGAAGAAGTATACATGCAATTTCCACCTGGTTTCCGCACTAACGACAAGAACAAGGTTTGTCGCTTGCATAAATCCCTCTACGGACTTAAGCAATCACCTCGGTGTTGGTTTGCCAAGCTTGAAACTGCCTTGGTTGATTATGGTTTCGTCCGGAATGAGAAGGACTATTCTTTATTCACTTACGAAAAAGAACAGCAATCGCATTCATCTTCTGGTTTACGTTGACGATCAGATTATCACTGGAAATTCTAAAGACATTATAGATAAGTTCAAGTCTTATCTCTGCACCTGCTTTCATATGAAAGACTTGGGGATTTTGAGATATTTTTTGGGCATCGAAGTCGCCTGAAGTCCATCGGGAATGTATTAATGTCAATGGAAGTACTCTCTAAACATCATCTCTGAAACTGGTCTCCTCGGTGTTAAACCAGTTGCTTTTCCACTCCAACAAAACCATAAGCTTCTGCTCGATGATGAGGTTCCTATGACTGATCCGCGTCGTTATCGGCGCCTTGTTGGTAGAATGATCTATCTTGCTACGACCAGACCGGAGCTCAGCTACGCTATACACGTCCTCTCACAAGTTATGAATAGTCCAAAGGTGGGAAGCAGCCCTAAGAGTGGTTCGATACCTTAAATACAGTCCAGGCCAGGGTATCCTTCTCAAAGCTAATACTCCATTGATAGTATCTGCTTGGTGCGATAGCGACTGGGGCGGATGTCCGACTACACGCCGTTCTCTTACGGGATGGTTCATTCAACTTGGAGGTTCCCTTGTTTCTTGGAAAACACAGAAGCATGATGTAGTCTCTCGCTCCTCTGCTGAAGCTGAAAATCGAGCAATGGTCGATACGTTTAGTGAACTGCTTTGGCTGCGCGACTTACTGCCAAGCTTAGGCATCAAGTGTGACTATCCGATCATTTTACACTCCGACAGCCTCTCTGCTATCAACCTCGCCAAGAATCCAGTCGGACATAAAAGAACAAAGCATGTAGGTCTTGATTGTCACTTCATTCGCGACGAGATCTTACGTGGAAAGATAGCTACAAAACATGTCTCGACTTCAACACAACTGGAGGACATTTTTACAAAAGCATTGGGGAGGAAGGAGTTTGAGTCTTTTCTGTCCAAGTTGGGTGTTTGTAACCTTCACACTCCACCTAGAGGGCTCTAGGTGGTATTGGGCCGTATGAGGCCCTAGTCGTTAGACCGTTGTAATTAGGTTTTATGTAACCTACGTGACCTCTTGTATATAAGGCACAGCCTTCACAACGTATCAAACAAGAATCATCTTTATACTACTAAGAGTTCTTGACAGACTCGCGAATGATTCAGAACAGAGACAATATTAATGTTTCTTCCTATTTAGCACACACTACCTTCTTAGCTATTTAAGAGCAGCAGCATGCATAATGTTAGTGCTGCAAATATTTTTGTTGGTTGTAGATTTATCTGGCAAATGTTAATCCAGAAATCTCAGAGAATTTGAGACAGATCTCCGAGTTCCTTCTAACATTTTTAATGTAGCAGAACCCCTTTCCTTAGGTCATTAAGGAGGATTTTAACTATTTATCCCATTATGTGTATTTGGTTATTAAGATATAAGAATCTAAGTGTAATCAAATTTTTGTATTGATTGGTCTCTCGTGTTGTCCTGAGTTTTGGATTGGATTTATGGAACAAAAGCAGAACAATGTCAAATCAAAGTCATTGTCATTGCTTTATTACTTGAGAAGTTAGTGAGTAAAATACTGTTATCAATAGAGGCGACTCAGTCAGACAGCACCACCGTGTTGGAACTCGTTTTTTGACAAAACGGCGTGGACCACTTTTCGATGGGTTTTTCGACGGAGACGTCTGTCGGAAAGACTGGAATTTGGGCACGATGTAATCGTCACCATGAACACTATGAGTTAGTGTATTTGATTGTTAAAATCCAAGTTATTTTGAATGAGAAATGGAGGTCCAAAAATAAATATATAAAAAGCTTATAAAGCATTTTATTTGGCTAAATTTAGCATATGATTTATTTTGGATATTTGGGTTTGAATTTGGATTTGAATTTATTGATTGAACAATATATCAATTAACTTATTCTTTCAAATTTTATTAGTGATAATCTTTTATGTTTTATTAAAGTATAAAAATGCAAACCCACAAAAGTAATTCATTGGCTTCGAATTGATTTGGTCAAAAAAAGCAATAATTACTTTGTCAACGTAAGTGAGTCATGGAGAATCAATTTCCATTACTGCACTACAATATAAACGTTGGTTGACTCGATGATATGTAACGTAGCTTTAACTTTTGAAGTTAAATATCAAACGTGTAAGGCTCATTCAGAGACGCATAGAAAAAACAAATCCCTCACATTATTTTTTTTTCTCTCTTCTTTCTTTTTGATATTTTCCTTGAGTCTGAAAGTATACACAAAACTAGTTTCGCCAGGCTTATGATATAGTGACGCAAATCAGAAGATTTTTGCAGTTGTATCTTGGGACTCATTACGTTATCAAACCGTCGCACTACGGGACGTATTTTGAGTTAAGGAAAGAGATAATATTTCGCCTCTTCAGTTGTATCATCCTTTTAATCTTTAGTATACTTTTATCAATTTTATTCTTTACAATAATCAGCTCTCCGTAATTTATATAATACGGTCCTATCAGTCTTAACTCAAAATATCCGTTTATTGGTTTGCACTAACCGGACTGATTATTGTAAAAGTTGTTTTTTTAAGAACAGGTGTTGATCGATATTTCTATAAGGGTGTCGGAATCAGATCCGTGTCTCCTTCATCTAGAAATTTGGTATTGCTTAAAGTTGATACTCTTACGTTTGGTATTTTTTGCAGGATCTCTTGGATTATTTTTATATATTTATGCAATTTACGCTTCTGTATTGATATTTCTAAACAGGATTTCAATCAGATTTGGTTAAAAGTGTTTAAAAAATATATAAATCGTTTTCTTCAACCTCGTCGCTTTTTTTTTTGTTTAACGTCAAGAATAAAAGGAAAAAGACTATTGCTGTCTTTTGTTTGTCAAAGGTTGATTTCTGTAGTGGTTCAATTATTTGGTTTACGTTCCTGGTTTAATTTAATTGCCAACCAGCAATCAATCGTTTCTTTGTTTATTGATATTATCTACATTTCGTTCTAGTGGTAAAGTAAGTAAGTTTATTTTAATATTTGACCGGTTGATAATTTCTGACTTTACGTTTGATTAGCAATCAATCCGGTTTATTTTTGTCACTGCATTTTGTTAGTCGCACCGTTAAAGTTTTAGAATTTATTATTCTATTTTTTTTAATTGGATCGTTTCTTATATTTGATATTAAAATATACTATTTTTTTTTTTTTTGAGTTTTATAAGCAGATTCAAAATTAAAGTATGTCTTACAACACAAGTATATCGATCCTTGATAGATCAAGTGGTGTGATCGGCAATGGATTGAATGAGTCGACGCCTCAAATTAAATTTGAGAGTGGTCTGCCATTTATGATTTCATTTGCCATGGGAACTGAAATGTTTGCTGAAATAATTCAGAACATTCAAATTCCATCAATGCTTAAAACTTACAAAGGTAACAAGCTTGACAAAAAGATGCCTTATGGCAACCTAACTGAAAATGACATGTGTGCTATGGTCACAGAACTCAATACGATTGAAAATAATTCAAAAGACTGGTGGTATGACACAGGTGCCACCACTCATATATGCATTGATAAGGACATGTTTAGTACCTATCAGAAATGTAATGATAAGCAGTGGTTGTTAATGAGTAACACCGGCTCATCCGTTATTGAAGGTTGTGGCGAAGTGAAACTTGCGCTAACTTTTGGACAAGAGATAATTCTTAAAAACGTGAAATATGTCCCAGATATGCGAAAGAATCTTATTTCCGGTTCGCTACTAAGCAAAGCTGGATTTGTAGTAACTTTCGAGTCTGATAAATTTGTGCTAAAGAAAAATGATATTTTCTTGGGCAAAGGATTTGTTGACGATGGACTGGTAAAAATGTGTATTAAGACAGTCTTACTCGCAGATGAACCAAATGCTTATTTGGTTGAACCGTTCAAAGTTTGGCATGAAAGATTGGGGCATGTGAATTATAAATCTTTTCAAAGATTGATTAATTTAAACCTAATTCCGAAATGCAAATTGAGCAAAGAGAAATGTGAAGTATGTGTACAAGCAAAACTCACAAAAACTCCATTCCCTCATGTTGAGAGACAACTGAGCCTCCTGGTTTAATTCATACAGATTTGTGTGATTTAAAATTTGTTCAAACTAGAAATGGAAAAAAATATTTTGTGACTTTCATAGATGATTGTACAAAATATTGTTATGTCTATTTGCTAAGAAGCAAAGATGAAGCCTTGGAAAAATTCAAGGAATATAAACTCGAGGTTGAAAACCAACTCGATAGAACTATAAAGATAGTTCGAAGTGATAGAGGAGGCGAGTATGATGGACCATTTGATGTGTTCTGTAAAGAGCATGGCATTATTCATCAAACCACCGCTCCCTATTCACCTGAATCTAACGGAGTTGCGGAGCGTAAAAACCGAACTCTTAAAGAGATGATGAATGCGATGTTGCAGGAATCTGGGTTAGCCCAGAACATGTGGGGGGAAGCTTTGCTTACCACAAATTATATCCTCAACAAAATACCAAACAAAGTCACTGGTAAAACACCATATGAACTTTGGAAAGGTGTTGTACCTTCGTACAAATACCTGAAAGTGTGGGGGTTCCTTGCAAAAGTAGCAGTACCACCTCCCAAGAAGGTTTCAATCGGACCTAAAACCGTGGATTGTATTTTCATTGGATATGCCCATAATAGTGGTGCTTATCGATTTTTGGTTGATAAATCAGATGTACCAGATATTCATGTTAATACAATTATGGAATCAAGGAATGCATCTTTCTTTGAACACGTGTTTCCGTGTAAGAATAGAGATAATCCTAAAAGAACTCATGAAGTAAGAGATGCAAACATATTTACAAATGAGGCAAGTACTTCTGGCACATCTTTTGATGATGTAGAAATATTTGCGGATGAACCTAGACGCAGCAAAAGAGCTCGTAAGGAAAAATCTTATGGTGAAGATTTCTTTATGGTCTTTCTTCTTGAGAATGAACCAAGAAGTTTCGCTGAAGCTATGTCTTCACCAGACGCTGATTTATGGAAGGAAGCTTTCAATAGTGAAATCGACTCCATTATGCAAAATCATACATATTATTTGACCGATTTGCCCCAAGGGTTTAAGGCCCTAGGGTGTAGATGGATTTGCAAAAGAAAGTTGAATATTGATGGCTCAACTGATAAGTACAAGTGTAGACTTGTGGTGCAAGGTGTCCGGCAAAAAGAAGGCTTGGATTTCTTTGACACCTATTCTCCGGTAACGAGAATAACTTCAATCAGAATGCTGATTGCAATTGCAGCATTGAGAAACCTAGAAATCCATCAGATGGATGTCAAAACTGCCTTTCTAAATGGTGATTTAGAAGAGGAGATTTATATGCAACAACCTGAAGGGTTGGTTGTCCCAGGACAAGAACACAAAGTCTGTCGACTAGTGAAGTCATTGTATGGACTTAAGCAAGCTCCAAAACAATGGCATGAAAAATTTGACAATGTTATGATGTCAAATGGTTTCAGCATTAATGAATGTGACAAGTGTATATACTTCAAAAATACACCATATGGATATGTATTGCTTGGCTTGTATGTAGATGACATGCTCATTATTGGTAGCAATAAAGACATGGTCAGTCAAACAAAGAACATGCTAAGTAGCAAGTTCGAAATGAAAGATATGGGACTAGCTGATGTTATCCTAGGGATTAAGATCTTTCGCAATTCCGAAGGAATCATCTTGTCTCAAACTCATTATGCTGAAAAAATACTTGAGAGGTTTAAATCCTACTCAAAAGGGAAGGCAAAAACTCCTGTAGACCCTAGGTTTCACTTGACAAAACATTCGGGTGAAGCTATGTTACAGTCAGAGTATGCTTGTGTCATCGGAAGTTTGATGTACTTGACAAAAATCTTTAGTATATTTTTATCAATTTTTTTCTTTACAATATTCAGCTCTCCGTAGTTTATATAATACGGTCCTATCAGTCTTAACTCAAAATATCCGTTTATTGCTTTGCACTAACCGGACTGATTATTATAAAAGTTTTTTTTTATAAGAACAGGTTGATTGATATTTCTAAAAAGGTGTTGGCGTCAGATCGGGCTCCGGTAGCTCCCGATGCCAGTGTTGAAATTTTCTATCTCTTCGCTTACGGGTTTTATTATTTTGCAGGAACTGCTGAATTATTTTTAAAAATAATTGTTTTTGCATATCCGCGCTTTGTCTTGTGATTTTATTGGTGATCACCGTTCAGGAGATGTTCAGAACTCATGCTGCAGAAAAATGAGACATAACATAAGCACAAAGAGAATAAAACGTGTTCAGAACTTCAGAGACAGAAATATTGTTTCTTTACCTCGAGTGTAAGAGGAGAAGTGGTTGGGTAATAACGTTCTAAAGCTTGACCATTCTTGTCCACAAGAATCTTAGCAAAGTTCCACTAAATATCATCACCTTGGCTATTTTAGAGAATTCTTGTAATGTCACTTTGTTTCTGACATTTCTTTTCAGGTTACTTGCCAATACTCCAGAAGAAGAAGATAAAGCATAACTTCTGTGTTAAGTAATTTATTTGCTCTTTATACACTGTATTATAGGTCCTTTTTGGACTTAGGCACATAGCTAAATTCTTGATTTTGTTTGAATTTGTCTTGTATCCAACAATGCATTTTTCGGTTCTAGTCCACCAGTGTTAAAAAAAAATTATCCTACTAAACGATCTACTCACAAGTCACCACCATGCATGAGGAATTTAAAAACAGGTTTTAGTTATTCTGCAAAAGCAAGAGGTCACACCATTTTCAAAGGATCCTAACAACATTCAAATAAACGAACTATAGTTGAAAATGATAATGAAATTCATACAAGGGAAAATCTCCAAAATAGCACTTTTCTAAGTTTATATCACAAAAATAGCACTCAAAAACTAAAATGATCAAAATAGCATTTTATTTTTTGAAAATTTTAATTTTTTTATTTTTCAAAATTTGAAATCTTATCCCCAAAACCTCATTTCTCAACTCTAAACCCTAAACCCTAAACCCTAAATCCTAAACCCCAAATCCTAAACCCCACCCTTTAACTCTAAACCCTAAGTTTGTGACTTTTGATAAAACATTAAGTGTTATTTTTGTGACTTTTGACCTTGAGTGCTAGTTTGGGAACAAAAACTTGATTTAGTGCTATTTTTGTCTTTTTCTCTTCATACAATACCAGGTTACAAATTCTTTGAAATCTTATGGAGTAAACTATCCATAGTAATATCAAAAGCATCTCGAAACCTCTCAAAGTTAGCATTAGGATCTCCATAGACTAAGCCAGGCAAAAGCTCATGAACAATATAACTTCTCATATCCTTTCTTTCCCTTATCGTAACTAACATCAACTTCTTAATCACATTCACTTTCTTTGCCTTCAAATCGTCTTTGTTTATATACACCGAGTATGACCGATGATCCTCCGGTAAATGCCATGCGTACTGATAATACGCTGTGTACGGATCAAAGATAACCGGAATACAAACAGATACGAGGGAAGCAAACTTGTTGTTCCTCCTAAAATCCCAAGAGATCTTGCCAAGGACGAAAACGTGATCTTTTCCCGAGTTTTTCCTCCAAGATTGTTTTGATCCTAGCCATTTAAGAACCTCGATCGACAAAACATCCTTCAAATGCTCAGTAACGTTCTTGAAATGCCATCTCAAAACATCCATACCGCCATAAAATGGCACATAGAAGAGCTTAGCTAGTTGTTTTTTGCATGGAACTTCCATGTTCGTTCGCCCTAGAGAGAATATAGACAAGCAGCCGCCGCTCTCATTCCCTCAACGCCGGTGAGGCCCATGGCCGCCGGCGTCGGGACCTCTGTTCCGTCTATGTCTGTTTAACATCTTCTCATTTTGTCATCGTCATCTTAAGCTTCTGGACTCGTTCTCTCGTCGTCACTCACGCCGCTGCTTCCTTGGATCCGTTCGTCGTCACCTTCTCCCCTCCAATCTGGGTTACCACCACCTCTGCTGCTCCTCTCGCCGTCGCTTCTCACCCCACCCCTCTCTTCTCCGCCGCCTCTCACGCTCCACTCGTCGTCGCCTCTATCATCGCCCCCTACCCTCTCTGTAAAATCAAAAGAGTCAGATCTACTAAGTATGAGGATGGGCTCACCAGATCTCTCTTCACCACATCCACAGATTTTCCACATCCACCGACACAGCGAGTTCTCGCATCTGCTAATCTATATGAATGCTCAGACACACCGCACATGAAGTATTATGATGTATGGGTGATCAGTTATGACTTGATTATTTCTTTCTGGATTTGACATGGTAATGTCGAGGTCCTAAGGCTTGGATCTGTCACAATTTTTGCTCT
>NC_027751.1:23920505-23926436 GCF_000695525.1 Brassica oleracea var. oleracea | reverse complement strand
AGTTTCCGTGAAGGTGAACCCGAATTCAATGTCGGAGTTCTTAACCGTTTTGGCCACCAACGACAATCAGCCCATACCTGTTTCATCCATAGTTTGCTCTTCAGTGTCAAACATATCTATGGAATCGAAGACATTGTCAGCCTCAACCGTCCTTCCGTTCTCACCGAGCATTAACCTTTCCGGGGTTGTTGAGGATCACCAAGTCTCTCCGGAAAGTCTCATCGCATACAGGGTTCACATAGCCCAAACAGTCTCTGCTCCTCTGTTCATGATTATCAGAGCCAAATCTAGGCAGACAAGGCCTTTTCCTATCGCTCTTAGCTATGGCTCTAGAGTCTTTCAGCTGTTCCTACGGGCCAACAGTTTTCGACAGAGTTCCATCAAGATTCCCGGACAAGATCATACTCCAATGCTCTTATCAGTTACGTACACCTTATCTAAAGAAAAGGAGAGTCTTCCATCACCAATGTTGGTGTCCACCAACTGTCTTCAAACCCGCTGTTTAGGGTCCCCCGTCGTCGGTTCATACTCCGACTTTAGTATGTTCTTTGGAACATCAGTTTCAGGGTTTCAAGTGAAGCATCTCTATGGGTATCTTCGCCCCTTTAACACACTTATCGCTCTACTTTTCGTTTATTGTCTAGCCGTTGAGATTAACTCCGGTTGTAATCGTTTGAACCCGTTTGATTTTTAGTTTAATATAAGCTTTCGTGACAAAAAAAAAAGAAGAGCTTAGCTCGGTTCTCGTCATACACCCTACATGGATGCTTCAGAACACGAGAATGAAAGATCGGTTCAACAGAATACTGATGCGTATTCTCAATCGATTCACCAAGCCCATCGTTTCGAAGTAGCTACAAAAATTGACCCATAGAACCATGTCCGAGCATTCTTGCAACAAATCTTTGTTGAATTTAGACGGTAAATCATAAACGTATATACCTTGTCCTTGGCAAGATCCTTGGTTGTTTCTGAGAGCAACTCCAATGGTGTTACCTACCATTGGAGTCCTTACTATATAATATATTTTTTTTAGTTTTTTGAATAGTTAAGGACTTTTCTCTAAAATTGATGTGCAATGGTGTTACCCAATATGGAATCCTTAAGGAAAAAAAAATATTAAATTTGTAAAACCTTAAAATTTAAAAATTTTATTTATTCAATAACAAAAACAAACATACAATAATTATACATCTTCATCATTACCAATTTTGTTCCAAATGTTTTCTATTAAATCATTTTTCAATTTTTCGTGTGTACGCCTATCTCGAACCTGACTTCGTAGGCCAAGCATATTACCGAAATGGGAAGGCATGTTGTTAATATGATCTACATGTGAACTTCTGGTCGAGTCTCCTTCTTCAAATTCAGATGTATCGTACAGAGTGTATCCACCCCGTTCATTTTCGACAATCATATTAATTGTGTAGTATGATACATGCTCTCATAATCTTCCCTATTTTTTCCTTGTCCAATGACAGAGCCGGGTTTTTCACTATCGCAAATCGAGCTTGCAATACACCAAAAGCACGCTCCACATCTTTTCGGGTAGCTTCTTGAACTTTAGCAAATAACTCTGCTTTAGGACCTTGAGGGAGTGTGATAGATTGGATAAATGTTGACTATTTTGGATATATACCGTCCGTGAGGTAGTACGCCAAATCATACTGGTGTCCGTTGACCATGTACGTTACCCTTGGAGCTCGACCTTGATAAATGTCATCAAAAACAGGTGATCGATCAAGGACGTTAATATCGTTTAAGGTACCTGGAGAACCCAAATAAGCGTGCCATATCCAAAGATCTTGTGACGCTACAGCCTCCAACACAAGTGTCGGCTTTCCTGATCCACGTGTGTATTGTCCTTTCCAAGCGGTTGGGCAATTTTTCCACTCCCAATGCATACAGTCGATGCTTCCAATCATCCCAGGAAAGCCGCGCATCTCTCCAATATCGAGTAAACGTTGAAGATCCTCTGGAGTGGGTCTTCGTTGATATTCTTCTCCAAATAACTGAATAACGGAATCTGTGAAATTGGACAAACATGAAAGTGCGGTGCTTTCACCAAGTCGGAGATACTCGTCTACGGCGTCAGCGGCATCCATAAGCAAGCATACGAATAGCTGCCGTACACTTTTGTAGTGTAGATAGACCTAACCTTCTGACAACATCTTTTCTTTGATGAAAGAATGGAACATTTCCTGAGAGGGTGTCGACAATACGCATGAATACTTGATTGTTCATGCGGAATCGGCGTCTGAGTAAAATTTCTGGAAATGACGGATTTTCACTAATGTAGTCAGTCCGAAGACGGTTGTGGCCCGCTTCGCGGTTTCGTTCGACATATGCACGTTTCTTCTGTTTATTTGTTCGATTCTCCACGATGCTGTTGTATGTATCTTCAAAATATTCATCAAAAGCCTCATTGACAGCCGCATCGAGTCTTCGGTCGAGTTCATCTGCCATATTTGGCTAACCTTCCTTCAAAACTGATTTTTCAAGGCACACTTTTTAGAACTTTAGAACTTCCCCCATTATATTAAACATATTTTTTATAAACTTTCTTTTGGTATAACTTTTTTGAACTATAAATAATGCAAAACCGTAGTAGATTGTGATCAAAATTCTTGTTCAAGGCTTAGAGGATAAATATTTAACTTAAATTCAAAAACGTACTAGAAAATAATGACCATTATTTGAAGGCTTACAGGATTAATATTTGAAGGCTTACATGATTAATATTTTTCTCGATGGATGAGTGGAAATGCAGCCCGTCTCGAATGGTTTACTGTGAATCAGCGTTGTGCAGATTGTATTGGTGCCGCAGTTTTTTTAGGTTTGAGTCTTTTGGTTTGTAAATATGTAATAGAAGGCAAAGAAGAGCAAAGGAAACAGAAAACACTAAAACATCATTTTACATCCGTTTTTGAGACAGTACAAGGAAGAAGAAACACACTCGGACTTGGTTCACATAAACATCCGAGTCTACAAAGAGACTTATAAAGGCAACATGCTACACGACTTGGTTCACATGAAAATACAAACAGAAAGATACAAATAACCCGTGACTTGGTTCACATCTAAATAGCAGGAGAAAGAGACAAACCACCTGTGACTGAACAGAGAAGAGATACTAGCTTTTGTTTTCAACAAGCACATGGTCGTGTACTTCACCTGAGACAGAGGAAAATCACGTGTGTAAGCAGAGGATAATCACGTATGTAAATGTGAAATGACAACTACACATATGTCTAATGCAAACATTTGAAACTAGTCTAATGCAAACATCTGAAACTAAGGTTAGAGCTAACAAACCCTACAACAACTCAGACATAAGTTTCATTTTGAGTGCTGACTCCATCTCAGAGAGAGGCTCGGACTTTGCAAGCAAACTCTCTAGCAAACTTTGCTTTGAGATTTGTTTTTTGATCTCCAACAAATTCTCAAGCTTTGCCAATTTTTCTTCTTTTCCTGTTTTCTTCCTCTTTTTAGCAGCCTTCGCAGCCTTAACCCCAACTGGTCTCTCTTCTGGCTCTGGCACTGCCCCTCCGCCATCAACAGGATCCACTGGTTTGCGCTTTTCCTTCTCAAGATAGGTGGAGCACCTCTTCACATCATGCCTAAGCTCCCTCCACGTGTGTTCCAAGTTGAACTTCTGGTTCTGGTCGTTGTGGAAGATATCCAAGGCTGACATCATCACATCATTGTCATTTTGCCCGCTTCTCTGCTCCCTCAGTCCCATGTCGTAGCATCCAGCAAATTTACATACCAAATCATTGATCCTAGCCCATCTTTGCTTGCATTGCCCAAGTTCTCGTGGGATAGTCCCAACCAGAAGAGGACTGGAGTTGTAGTACTCTACAATTCTCTTCCAGAAGGCTCCGGCTTTTTGTTCATTACTCACTATTGGGTCTTTGCTGGTGTTGAGCCACGCACCTATGAGGATTAAATCCTCCTTCGGTGACCACTTTCTCCTCTCTTTGACACTAGATTCATCACTACTTTGACCGGAAAAAAAAAAGGTTGTGATGAGCCAAGGTCAATTGACCCTTGGCTCGCTAATAGGTTAACATATCCATTGTTATTTGCCATTTAGGAAGAATTATGTGTTTCTCTAGTAGAAACATAGAGGATTAAATAAAGGATTCTCCATTAACAGCATTGAAGCCTAGTGAAAATCTGTCCTATCAGAACAGCTCACGACCTTTAAATGAATGTTTTAGTCTAAAAGAATTAGTTAAGGCACAATTTAATGTGGTTTGGTGGGAATTTAAACTACGAAGTTAAGCTTATTTTCAAACTACAACGTTAACCAGTCACAATCCTAGTTTGGTTTCAAACTACAAGGAGACACACGCACAATCCTAGTTTGTTTTCAAACTACAAAGTTACACACACACGATCCTACTAAATATTTTAACTGTTGATTTAAAGAGTTCAAAACACTAACCTCCGCGGACTCTCTCAAGTTCACACACACGCTCAAGAAGCATCTTAACCTGGGCCTCAAGAGACATCAGAGAAAACAAACAATATGTTAGAAAGATTGTACAAACAGCAATCAACGTTAAGTTATAAACTAACTTTAAGCGCCTCGCACTTGCGCAGGAGCTTCTCCTGCTCGTGAAACCGTTGTTTGAGCCTCTCAATCTCTTGATGCACACCCATAACCCATGGTTGCCTAAAATGCAGCCCGTCATTCCGCCAAAACATAAAATTCGTAATCAAATAGTAAATCAATTTGGAGTATAAAGATACAGAACATTTCGAACCTGGTAGTCTTTGCAGATAAAGTATATTTTCCCAGGGAGGTAGTCATATGTATCCTCTTCGTCGACGAACTCCTTTGTGATAGATCCACAGGGGCACAGCTTGGGAATTCCCTGTTGGGCATGTGAAACGAAATGAAGCATGTTGTAGTATGCTTTGTGTGCTTTCATATCTCGCAGTTCTTCCTCCATTTAGAACCTACAAGAACAAAAAAATATAATCGAATCATCAAAAGCCCCAAATTAGAAAACCCTAAATCGATTTAGAAAACCCTAAATTGATTTACAGCTCAATCACAGACCCTTAATCGCGCCGAAATAACCAACAACTTTATCGAAAAGATGAGAATGGCAAACCCCGACGAAAACCCTAATTCGAATTAAATCCCCAATTCGATTTAAAACCCGAAATCTATTCAAAGCCATGAAACGAATCCCTAAAAACGGATGAAATCAACATGCATCAACTCCATAAGAAAGAATAATGAGTTTAAACGGCCAGATTTACCTTCAACGAAGCGGATCGCCGAATCGCCTTTGTCGTCGCCTTTAGAGATGGAGAAGTTTTTTTTTCAGCTTGAGCCGCGTAAATGAAACTTTCACTTCTCCCATACGAAACGCAACGCTTCACCCCACGAATCAGATGTTGCCAGCTCATCTAGGACCAAAGCCGAAAAATCCTTAATTAAGGATTCTTTCTTAGCGTAAGCTCACTACAAGAAAACAGGGGGATTCTGATGGCCGAAATCGTCGGTAATTCGTCGGAATCGGTCTATTCCGACGAATTTCCGACGAACCCGTCCGTCGGTATCGTTTCGTCGGAAAAAAAAAATTCGTCGGAATTTCGTCAGAAATTCCGACGACTTTCTGACGAATACCAAGAAACGTCATTCTGACGAACTTCCGACGATATTACGATGCGGCTACACGAGACCAGAGTTCATCGGAAAACTACAATTCCGACGAACGTGGTTCCTCGGTTTATTCCGACGAACTGTAGGCGTCGGAATTTACCGACGGACATCGGTCGTCGGAATATACCGACGAACCACGTTCGTCGGTATATTCCGACGGAAATGAGTTTGTCGGTAAATTCCGACGGATATATGTCCGTCGGTATATTCCGACGACCGTTGTCCGTCGGTATATACCCTTTTTTTTT
>NC_027751.1:23894991-23914233 GCF_000695525.1 Brassica oleracea var. oleracea | reverse complement strand
ACTACAACGGTTACATTTTTTATCGGAATGTCGTCGAAAAGTCATCGGAAAATTCCGACGAACCGTATGTCGTCGGAATTCCGTCGGAAATGGCCGACGGAATTCCGACGACTTCATTTTTTTGGATTTGGTCGGAAATTTGTCAGTATTCCGTCGCAAATGTCCGACGACCTTGGTGTCCGTCGGAAGCTCCGTCGGAATTAGGAGTGTTTTCTTTTGGTGGCTAATTTAATAATTGTATTTTATCTTAATTTTCCTAAGGATTTGCGCTAAGAACTAGGTTACATCCCGCGTTGCATGTGCTCTGATATAGTTAAATGAAGAATAGAAGAAGAGGCTGAGTCAGCATTCCACGTCAGCTCTCGGGTCAACTGCGTAACTGAATGGGTTGATTTCGTTATAAGGAGAGCAGAGTTTGTTAGATGAGTATCAAAAAGTATTATTGTATTTTCTCTTCTTCTTATTTTCTCTCTGAAACTTTCCCGGAAAATCTCAGTTTGTTGAGCTCCGAACTTGTAGTTGGAGTTTATCATTGTGAGTCAAATCGGTGTTTTATGAACATTGGATTTGTGGCTACTTTAATACTATTTTACGGTATTAGTTTCCCATCGATAGCCAAGATCTTTGCATCTTAAGATGCTTGTTCACGGCCTTTAGACCACTCTCCTCGACTTCATCCTTGGGCATGATATATCTATATGGTTCTTCTCGGCCGGTTTCTGAATCCCAATCAACGACAAGACTCGGGTTGATCTCGTTCTTAGGTTGAAAGAAATCTTGATCAAGATTCTTATCATTGCTGGAAACTCTTTCTCCAGTGGAGAAGCTTTGATTCTTTTCAAAACTCTTTTCTCCGCGTTCATCAAGAACAACAACACTCTTCTCTTCTTCACTTCTTATAACATTTTCACTAAACAGTTTAGTGATATTGCTGACCGGTACATGTAAACCTGGCTGATGAGAACCGGCTGTGGGACAGTAATGATCGTTAAGCTTCCGGGAAGGGATGCAAATACGAACGACGTTACCGGAGATAACGGTGGTGGAAATTGACACGATAAATCAAGAAGAGAAAAATAATCGTGAGAGGAACTAGATAGAGAGCTGAACTAGAGAAGACCGAACATATGCTGTTAGAGAAATTACGATGATCTTTAAGTGATTTATCGTGTTTCTCTGTTTCTGTCTTTTTGGATGTTCTTGGTCGTCTATTTGAGACCGAGATCATCATTTTCTTCTTTGGTTGTTTTTTTCGTTTTTCTTGTGTGTAACGTTTTATATATTTTGGTTGAGTGACATGCACGTACGTCCAGCTAGTAAATGTATTTTATGATCAACCAATGAGTCTGCACGTTTTGGCGTTGTTAGAGCATGATTATTGGGAGTTTTTAGGATGAGATTTTTAGCGGAATTTATTTAAAAGCCAGTTCTTAGTCTTTTTAGTTAAAAGTTAAGAGACGGGTTATTATATTCCGCTAAGAACCCCACTCTAATAACCCCCCAATAATCATGCTCTTAGTTTTTAATTACTGGAAGGTGATGAATGCCAAAGAAGTCAAAAGAGATGATGGTCAACTATTGTGACCCTTAATAACCCTATTTTTATTAGGGAAATTGGGTTGTATGACAAGGAAAAAAAACCTAATTCACCGAGTAACCAATTCCCCTAACGGTCCTATACACGCCGTTACATTTATATAATAATACAGTGTTACCATTTCCATCAACCGGCGCAACCTGATGAAAAATAATTAAAATTCTTAATTATTAACCTCAAAAAGTAAATCGTGGCTTACCCGACTTCACATCTTCTCTTTTTACTTCCTTCGGTAACTTCTTCGTATTTGACGATTCTCTAGCGCCGATTTGCTCCAGAGCGACACATCTGCCTGATTTCCAGATCTTTGTTGACTTCCTCTTCACTATTTTCACTCGCGTCCTCTTCTACTCTTGTGACATCGTCCCCCACCGGACGGCGTTGAAGTTGCAGCGGCGGATACTAACAAACCGTTTCTATTCCATAAGATCCATCTTCTCTCTGTTGCCGTTGGATTCATTTATTTTTCCATGACCATCAGTTACTAGTTCCTAAAATTTGATCGGGGAAGATAATCTTTTTTTTGTTCTATTCTACATTACATGGAATAGAAATGAAATGATATATGTTTTGAAATTGTATCATTGATATTAATATTGGTTTATACGTTAAAAACATTGACACAAGTGATTTTTTGCTAAATAAACACAACTCAAATGATTTACAAACTCAATTTTAACATTTCGTTAACCACATCCACACAAATGATTTTGGTTCACAAGTCCATTCCACTTTTTATTTTTATATGGTATAGTTAACATTATAAAATAGTATATACTATTTCAGATTTATCTATTCAAAATATAATAACTATATATTGTAGTTTACATTTGGATTTAGGTTTAATTATTGGAGTTTATGGTTTATTATTTAGGAATTGGGGTAATGTTCAATATTTAGGGGTTGTGAATGGAGTCATAATCGTATACTACTTCGACCATGTGGAATAGAACATTCGGTGTATATGTATGTGATTATCAATATATAATATTTCAGATTTTAATTTTATTCAAAATATTATAACTATATATTATAGTTTACATTTGGGTTTGGGTTTAGTGATTGAAATTTAGGGTTTAGTATTTAGGAGTTGGAGTAATGTTTAATATTTAAGAGTTGTGTACGGAGTTTTAATTCTATACTATTTTGGTCATGTCGAATAAAACATTCAGTGTATATCTATGTAGTCAATAAACGTGTGACGTGCATGACTCCTTCTCTTTCATGTGAAATAGTTTCTATGCACACTTAGCCATATATTATATGGATTACGTGGATACATAAAGAACGTTTTTACCGAGTAATGGTGAAGAGAAAGGGTATAACCGGATGAATTATGATGTAAATGTTAGTTTCTTCATTATGTCAAAATCATTGTTATTTACCTAATTTATCTTCCAAATATGGCTATTACACAAATAAGCCCTTTTTATTATATTAATACCAACGTGAAAGAGAAAATCGTATTAAACAAGAAAAGACAAACAATTATAGAAAGAGCCAAAGAGGTAAAGGATTTTTTTAAAAAAGAAATATGAAATTACAAAATATGATAATTTTTGATGTAATTGGATTTGAATGTGAATCCCCTATATATTAATAGAGAAACATTTAAAAAGTTATAACTTGTAGTTTGTACTAGTTAAAAAAGTGTCCTGCTGAGTTGTCACGTAATTAGAATGTTAATTTTGCTTACGTGGCGGCTTTAGAATCAATTGAGAATTTTGTTAGTCCAAAATTAAATTGCTAGGGAATGTTATATTATATAGTATGTCCATTATGGATCATTCATTTATCAAAATGGAATTATTATATATTCTTTCAATTAATAAAACCTATGAAATTACCTAATGTGATTAAGATATATATGACAATTAATGATTTTAATTAATAAAGATTTGCTAACAATCTATACACTTTCTATCATTTTATTTAATTGTTTATTATTAAAATAAAATACACAATTACATTAAACATATAATAAAAATTTAGATATTTTTGTATATGTTGTATTTTGAATTTTTCAAAACGAGTATAAATTACTAAAACTGTTAAAAGTCTCACATAAACATTTGTGATCAAGGTTTAAATTTTTTTCTATAATAAGATACAATGATTATAAAATCATAGGAATAAATAATTTTATTTTAGTAGGTTTTTTGTTAATATATATATTTCATATCGTTTAAATTAAACTATACATCATATGAAAATACGTACTTATATTTTCATATATGCGTTGAACATATATTGAAAAGTTAATATTTTAATTTTGAAATCTTCATTGTTTTTTTAAATGATTATAAATTATTGAAACCACTAAACATTCCACATTAAAAAAAATCGTTGGTATAAAATTTTGTTACACAAATATGCAAATAATCATAAAATAATATGAGTAGAAACCTCATTTAATAAATATCCATATTAAAAGTATACTATATATCTATGTTAATATCATGTAAATTTAATATCTATGTTAATATCATGTAAATTTAATACCTCTTAGCGCCTTTCAATATTAATTGAGTTTAACGTGTATATTTCGAGTCCCTCAAGAGATAGTTTATTAATAAGGTAGTAGTTACTAATTGGACTAATGTCTATAATTTAGGACCTCGTTTAAGGCAGCGGGTGCGGGTACGGTTACGAGAGTTTACGGACGTACGGTTACGAAAGTTTGCGGATGCGAATGTTTGTGGTTTTAAATGTTATCGAGGGATATGTGCGACTAGCTCAACATTTAGGAATTGATGTATTTGTAGAATATTTATAACTGGTTAACAATTATATGCCACAAATTTTTAATAATAAATTCATAATACATTATATAATTGAAAAATATAAAAATTATATTATTATAGTAAAATATAAAACTGTAATTTAATAAAAATTGTTTCTTTATGAAGATGAATACTCATTTTGTTTCAAATTAAAAGATGTATTTTTCGGCGTTCTCACACATTAATTTTGGTTATAAATATATTATTGTTGTGATTAACTATTTTCCAAGTTTTAGCCAATCAAAATTGAATAAAATAATCAAATTTTTTAGAAGTTTACAATTTATTATTTATTAGATAATAAAAATGCATCAAAAATGTAAAAGTTTGATTTTTAAGAAATATTTTGTTTCAAAATATAGATAATTTTGAAACTGATGGAGTATTAGATATTTAAAATTATCTTTTTAGTTTATATATGTATATATGTATTAATGTCTAAATATTATAACAAATATTTTTTTGTTTAAAAGTCTTTTAATAATGTTGGGGCTATGATATTTTATTAATTTATAGAGTTATTAATTTACAAAAAGTTTCCTTTTTAGATTTTTTTCTATTTTTGAATATTTATAATTATAAAATAAGAAAATTGTTCATTTTACCGTATATATATTAACCAAATTGTAGAAATTAGACTTTCATATTGTTTTATTCTATTATTTGATTTTTATTTTTGTGTTTCATAGAATTTAAATGTGGTTTTAGATATAATTTTTTACTATATTATCAAAATATATTAAAAATTAAGAAAAATAGAGATAATTTCGTTGTGGATACAACAATATAATGTTTATGTTGTACTTATTTAAAATGTATATATATATATATATATATATATATTATTAATTTATGATTTTAATATTATCTTATTATTTTGTTTATTTGTGTCATATTTTAAGCCGGCTTAATCGGGACAAATTTTTTTATTAATTTATAGTATATTAATTTATCGAATATTAATTTACAGAGTTTACACTGTATATAGAAAAATAACATATATATAATTTGTGGCTATAACATATTAATTAGAACATTAAATAAATATTTTATTTTATATTTAGAAAAGTTTTTTTAAATGGTATTTTTATTTATCCACCCGTAATTGTCTCTAAACCACAAATACCAGTTGGGTCCAGATTTTGATTTTGAGAGATTTATAGTGGTTCTAAGCGATATGTAATTGTTGTAAAATGCTAACGACCACTACCGCTACAACCCACAATCGGATAGCATAAAAACCAATCAAGCTCTTAGTTGACAACAATGCCTTAGTGTTTTAGATAAGGCCAATTTATCAATTGGGTAGTTGCGCTGTTTTGGGAACATCTTCCACAAGAGATTTGACAGAGAAAAAGGGATATGGCTAACATGATTAAGGTTTACCAAACATTAATCTGTTAGTCCATTTTCAAAAAACTCGGAGACAACGTATAGTAATAATGTATCCCCTTAAAATAACAATATACTTTTCAAGATCCATCAGAAGCAGGAGGAGAAGAAGTGAACCCGAATAGGTGGTCATTCATGCCGTCTTCATAGACACATAGTTAAGTACTTCATGGGCTTAATGCACTAGCTGAAACGACTATGATACATATTATGAGGACAATCCAGAGAATCAATCACGTGAATTTCTTATTATACAAAATCATGTAGAAATTTATGGTACCGGTTGATGGTTCATCAAATTATTATTGGTTAGTTCGGTTTTCTAAACCCGCTTCACTTGAATCTCACGGATGGCCAGATTATCAAGCCTCTTAGGCCGCTTGTAGTTCTTCAACAAGAGAGAGCAGCACACAACACTAACAGAAGAAGCAGCCATTGCAGCCCCTGCAATCAATCCATGGAGGCAACCTGAACCGAGTAGATGGGAAAAGCACCCCAGCAGCGATAGGTATGCCCATGAGGTTATACCCGAGAGCCCATACGTAGTTGAGACGGATCCTTGAGAACGTTTTCCTTGAAAGATCAATCGCTGTGATCACATCTTCCAAATTGCTTTTCATTAGGACAATATCAGCTGCTTCTATGGCAATGTCGGTTCCTGCACCAATAACCATTCCTACATCTGCTGCCACGAGAGCAGGTGAGTCATTGACTCCGTCTCCAACCATTGCCAAACATGGCCCCCAGCCTGCAAAATCATTGCTTTTATCATTTTCAATCTTGTATCCAGAGATAGTTACTGTGGAGCTTTTATCATACCTGTAGTTCTTTGACTTTCTCTGCTTTTTGCTCGGGTTTAGTTCCCAGTTGTCACCAGTTACCATGATGCTTTTGATATTCATGGATTTTAGAATTGAGATGGCTTCACGAGCACTTGGTTTTACAGGATCTGAAACAGCCAGAACTCCAGTTAACTCATTGTCTATATATAGACACTAGGATTCCTGTGTGGGCCATCTCTTCAGCTTCTGCTAGCAGCTCCTCAGCATCGGCTGATATAGTAATTTTATAATCAGACATAAGGTTCTTGTTTCCCACCATAATCTCTCTTCTATTAACGGTTGCTCTCACTCCGTTTCCCGTGATAGACACAAAATCATGGGCTTCAGGCCACACAGGGTTCTCTTCGTCATCTCTGAATTTCTTTGCATATTCAACAATCGCCTTTGCTAATGGATGCTCGCTGTTTACCTGATGAAAAGATAGTATCATCACGAGGATAACGGTTTTGATGCATGCGACGAGTTTGTATAAGTGCTTGATGGTTACAAGAGGTTACCTCAGTTGCAGCTACAAGTTCATAGAATTCTCGAAGTACCATATTTTTCAGGAGTTTGGTTTTAACAACAACGGGTTTCCCCATCGTGAGAGTTCCTGTCTTGTCAAATACAATGCAGTTTACCTACACAATCATTCAAACTATTAGGTTTCATCATCTAAAAATCAAAATGGTACAGTAAACCTTTGATCGCGTATAATATAATAAGTTACACTGCAAGAGCTTAACAAACCTTGTGTGCTCTTTCTAGAGCTTGACCACCCTTTATCAGCACACCTTGGGATGCACCAACCCCAGTGCCAACCATAACAGCGGTTGGAGTAGCCAGCCCAAGAGCACATGGACAGGCTATGACCATGACAGATATTCCGAACTGAAGAGCTAGCTCAAAGCTATCCATTGAAGAAGGGATCCAGGATTCAGGGTACCAATGCAATTTCCCAGCTAAGAACCAGGAAAGCCAAGTTGAGAACGAGAGGAAAATTACCTGCGACATTGAAAACCAGTGAGTTTAAAAAGTAGTCATGCCTCTAAAAGACTAAACTAAATTTCAACAGGTTACATTACTCACCAGAGGAACAAAGAACTTATAAATCCGATCAGCCAATTTCTGCACTGGAGCTTTGGCCAGCTGTGCGGACTCAACAAGTCGAACAATCTGTGCAAGAGCACTCTCTGAACCAACCTTTGTAACCTTAATATGAAGAACTCCGTTCTCATTCAAAGTGCCTCCTATTACTGTATCACCCTTTCTCTTTGCAACTGGCCTTGCCTCTCCACTTATCATACTTTCATTCACATGACTTTGTCCCCATATGACACAACCATCCGAAGCAACTTTAGCACCAGGAACGATCTTGATCACGTCATTCTTCTGTATCAGTCGACCATCAATCTCTTCTTCACCAGTCACATTCCCTTCCTCGTCCACAGTCAACAATATTGCAGTGTCTGGTGCCAAATTCATAAGCTTTGCGATCGCTTGAGATGTTTTTCCTTTAGCCATAATCTCCAAATACTTTCCTAGTATGATAAACAAAATGAGCATGGCACTAGTCTCAAAGAAATCTACACCTTGCAGCTCTTAAAACAGTGTATAACGAATAGAAATAAGCTGCATTTGTTCCCAGAGCGATCAGAACATCCATGTTGGCCGATCCCCGGCGTAAAGCCTTGTAAGAGCCAACATAAAATCTCCAGCCTATGATAAACTGGACAGGAGTAGCCAAAAGCCACCTTATGATCTCTCCAATGGTAAGCATATTGATGACCTTATACATCAGGAGATGTTTGATTCCAGGGATATACATAAAGACCATGGCTGTCAAAAACACAGGTACCGTAAAAACCAAACTCCAGAGAAACGACTTATAGTACTGCCTGATCTCTTCTTGCTTCTGAGATTCCCTGCCGACCCCTCCCTCGGAAAATACTGTTGCCTTGATGTGACCACTTTGACCAAAGACAGTAGACTCTATCACACGAATGAATTTCCTTGGCCCTGTCACATCGGGTTTGTACAAAACAGAAATCTTATCACTTCCATTTTTGATCTCAACACTCTGAACCCCAGGAAGTGCTTCAAGCAATCTTTCAACTATCGTCATTGATTCGTCAGTAAACTCACCATCAATCTTCAAATCAATCTTACTCACATCGTCGCCTGTGCTTATGAGTACAGCTTCAAATCCAGCATTTTCTATCTCTTCCAGTAGTTTATCACAGCTCAGGAGGGGTGGGATCATAATGAACTTCAGCTTCTTCAATTGCTAAGGCAACATGAGCTATTTGTACACCATTAAGTGATTGCAGTACGCTTTCAATGGTTGAAGAACAGGAGGTACAAGTCATACCGTTTATTCTTATCCTGCATACTTGCCTGGACCTCTCATTTGCCTAGTTTTCTATCGGCGATGCTTCGAATCCAGCGTCTTCGATAGTCTCACGAATTGTCTCGACCTACCAATACAATAATCCAGATGAAAAATAAATAATGAAACCTATTATCTTAACACCTTACCAAGTAGCTCAAGGGAGGGAGTGCATCATCCATTGTGAGAGAGAAATTCATTTTGGTTCTTATAAAGCAAATTAAGCGTAATAAGGAGCGTACAAAAGCAAACTAAGTAGAGTTTTGATTGGGAAAAAAATCGTTTAGGTCTACTGCTAATATATTCACTCAAAGGAGAAGTTGAATAAATGACATCTTGGAGAGTGAAGAGTTCTAGGGAAAATCAAAAGTGAAAAGAAGAGAGAATCAAAGAGTGTCAAGAAAATTTATTTAGAGAAAGTTTTGATGGCTCTTTCTCATGGAACAAGTTGGAAAATGAAAGGATGCTGGCGGGGGGCACATAGGGGTTGGTGAAGTGAGACTGATGTATAAGAAAGAATATAGTTTAAAGTCTCAAGTATATCCCAATTGCAGAGTAGTTTCTAGTACAGATATAGCACGGATTCTAGAGTTGCAGCAGGTAGGAGGAGGGAATCATCTCAGGGGGTAAAGGTTGAGCGAGCCTTTTGAGTGGGATAAATCTCCACATCTGTGATGATTTAAATAATTCAGAACCTAATAAATATTCCTCATCTCTACTCTACCACAATCAAAAACAGCTCAATCGATTCACATATCACTGTTATATAACAAGGATCAGATATTTAAATTTCAGTTAAACCACAACGAGTCAGCGGTAAAGGGGTTGCGGCTGTAACTTCCGCAACCCGGGTTCGATTCGCGCTGGGAGGGACTATTTATATTGCTTGGGTTCCCGGCAAAGAGGTGAAAACATCTTTTTTTAAAAAAAAACAAAAAAAAAACCGGGGATTCTACATCTAGTGGTAAAGGGCTTACAGCTGTGAGTACCGCCACCTAGGTTCGAATCCCGGCCACTGGGGAATTAACATTTCGGCATCGCCAGGGACAGAGGACCGACACGTGACAACACGTGACTAGTCTGGATCACTTCTGTGGGGCCAGAATACCTCTGTATAATTCAAATAAAAAGCAAGAAACAAAGAAAAATGTTATTCAAATCAACATACTAGGGTAAAGGTAAAACAGGATTTGAGCCCGATTGTTCAGGGCGTCGATGACGGCTTCGTGAATTCCAGGGAGACGCTTGATCTCTTTCTCGATGGATCGTGCGCATGCGGAGCAAGTCATCCCTAAAACCCGGAAAACCGCCCTGGAAATCGCCTCCTCCGCGAGACCTGTTTAGGTGTTTACGAAGGACAGGGTAACGCTCGGTGAATCTCTCTTTGCGTATGCACGTGAGAGACAATAGCTTCGTTGCCATTAGAAACTCTTTGTCTTCTACAATTTTTTATTCCTTTAGGTTAATTGTGGGAAATGTGAGAATTTCGAATGGGCTACCTTTTTAAATAGATTAGAAACGACGAGGGAAAACGGGTTTCTACTGGTAAAATGACAAAATATGTGGGCCAATTCTATAAATATTTAAACTAGCGGGTCCTACACAAAATGCTTTTTTCACTTTTCAAAATTTTGCTACCGCCATATTATCCGTTCAGAATTGAGAATTCCGTAAAAAAAACACGAATTTTGCACAAATTGCCAAAAGAAACATGAACTTTTGAGTTGACAAAAAAAACACAAAACTTTCATTGACTTTAGAATTAATTAACAATATTTTCGTTGACTTGCCAATTTAACACGCCGTAGGCAAATTTAACAGAAAAATATGACGTCGTTTATTGTTGGCGTTAAGTGAAACGACGTCGTTTTACATGATTTGAAAATAAAAAGAAATAAACCCTTGGATTCGAACTCGGGTTGGTTGGGACAAATTGCAAGGTATTTTACCACTGGGCTAGTGACACTTTCAATTGAATTACTAACACATTTAATTTTATTTGGAACTGATTGAATATAAAAAAAATTCTCTAAAAACTTTAAAAAATCTTTAAAATTCCAAAATTTTGAAAAAAATAAAAAAAAATTATAAAATTAATTTTGAAATTAGAATTAAAAATAAATTTTTATTTTTCTTTAAAAAAATCAAAAATCTTCCAAAATTTTAATTTCTTAAACAATTGCTAAAAATTGAAATTAAATATACATATAAAAAGATACCCGCATATTAAAATTAAATTAAAATGCTTAAAATAAATATTGTACCCATTATGAGTGTGATTTTAATTTTAACCTGATAATTGTAATTTTAAGTTTTTGCATTTTCTTTGAATTTTTAAATTTTTTGGAATTTTAAAAAATGAAAATTTTGGAAGATTTTTGATTTTAAAGAAAAAATAAATTTTTAATTTTAATTTTAATTTCAAAATTAATCTTATAATTTTTTTTATTTTTTCAATTTTTTGGAATTTTGAAGATCTTTTAAAGTTTTTAGAGTTTTTTTTTTATATTCGATCAGTACCAAATAAAATTAAATGTGTTAGCAACTCAATTGAAAGTACCACTAGCTATGTGGTAAAATACCTTGCCATTTGTCCTAATCAACCCGAGTTTGAATCCGGGGGTGTATTTCTTTTTATTTTCAAATCATGTAAAACGACGCCGTTTCATCTCATTTGAAAACGACATCGTTTCGCTTAACGACAACATTTAACGTCTACTTAACATTGTCTCAACTGTGGGTTCATGGTGTGCTAAAATGGCAAGTCAATCTTAAGCTGCTTAATAAACTAAAAAAATCAATAAAAGTACAATATTTTTTTGGCCAGACTCGAGTACAGATTTTTTTTTGCCATTCGTGTAAAGTTCGTGCTTTTTTTGGCCGAATTCTCCTTCAGAATTTGTAATTTTGTTTTGATTTAGTCGTCTGAAGGCTAGCCTCATTTTACTTTGAAGTTAGCGAGAATAATGGACTGATTTGATTAACTACAATTTTTTTTTTACATCAAAAGGTCATTCTATTACTCAAACTTGAGGTGGTCTGGGTAACCAAACTGGAATAGAACAACCAATAAAATGCAACTCCCTATGGAAAAATCTAGCAGTCTTAGCTAAAAAATCAGAAGTCTAATTGCGCGTACGTGGAACATGAATGATGTTGAAGTCAGGAAAACACATCTGCAACGTCTCTATCCTCTCCAATTCCGTCGTAAAGCTTGGCCAAGCCTGAAGGTCCTTTATCATTCCAATTAGATCCTTACAGTCTGTCCCAAAGCTCTGACATGTTGAATGTTGAAGCATATTCTCCATCGCCCATCGCAGTGCTTCTACTTCCGAATGCAAGGCTAATTCACGTCGAGGGAAATTTCTTGTCCCCATAAGTTGAATGTTCCCAGCATTGTCCATCCATATCCATCCACATCCACTAAAGTGAGCAGAATATGTCCAAGATCCATCTAACAAGCAGATATTACCCAAGCTTATGACTTAGGGTTCCTCAGGAATATTATCTTGGGCCAGTGGTTGTACCACTTCATTGGCATTAAACCAGGCTTGGCATTCGCTTTCTGCATACCTAACTAACTCCAAAGGATCTCTATCTATTCCCCTGAAAAGTTTTTCATTCCTAGCTTTCCAAATATACCATATTATCCAGGGATAAGGATCCTTATCTTGCTCTGGCTCAATTATGATGTTTTTCCTCCATAATAGGTAGTCCATATTTGTGTAGACGCTTGATACCGGAAAAATATATGTGCATGTTAGAATTGATGATAATGACCAAACTTGGAGAGCTGGTGGACATTCGAAAATGGCATGGGTTACAGTTTCCTCTACTTCTCCACATCTTGGGCAGAAGTTATCACATCTCATATTGCGTCTTGTTAAGTTCCTCGTTACTGCCACATGACCAGTTAACAATTGCCATATAAGATGACATATCTTCGTAGGCGCCTTTAAGTTCCACGCAAAAGCTTGGAGCTCCGTAATACTTGGCTCCAAAACTTCCTTTTCTTCCGGTGTCTTTAATAAATTCTGAGTCACCCAATTTCTTGTGTAGTTCCAGCAAAATGTGTCTCGACGATGAGCTGAGCTTATGGCCAGACTCCTTATGAGTGGTATGTCCTCCTGATTAACATAGATCTCCAATAGACCAATATTTCACTCCTTCGATCTCTGATCAATGAGGTCGCTGACTCTCATATTAGGATGCATAACTGGTGCTAGGGGAGCGGCTGGTCTCGCAGGGGTCGTTGGAATCCATGGATCCTCCCACACCTTGACTTCATAGCCAGAATGTATTTTTTGTCTGATCCCAGTAATAGCAGTTTTCTTGCAGCAGAAATGCTAGTCCACACATAGGAGGGGCTGCAAGCAGTGTTCACTCGTAGTGGAGAACTCAATCTATAATATCTTCCACTCAAGACTCGAGCCACCAAGGAATCAAGAAATTGTACTAGTCTCCATAGTTGTTTTGCCAATAGTGCCAGATTAAACTCATGGATCATACGAAAGCCAATCCCACCCTCTTCCTTTGGTAGGCAGATTTTTTCCCATTTCGCCCAGTGTATCCCTCTTTTTGGTGGATTTGAACTCCACCAGAATTGGGCAATAACATTGGCTAGGTTTTCACATATCTCCAATGGAAGTAGAAAAGTAGACATAACGTATGTCGGAAGGGCGAGCAAAATGGATTTAATCAGCACTTCCTTTCCACCTTTTGAAAGCCATCTACCTGTTCATCCATTCACTCTGTGCATATGAAATTATCAAAATGGATTAACTACAATTTCATTATGTCATTATCACGACATCCCATACGTTGAACAATAGCTCAATATTATTTTAATATTTGAAAATTTTGATTAGAATATTCATAAAATAGCTAGAATATCGTTTCTATTCCATTTCTATATGGACAGATCCGGTTCCATGTATTAGATGCTTTTTTTTTGTCAACTTTTCCTTCGTTTCATTGAAAGAAATTCCAAAGAGTACAAAGAAAATTAAAGAATTTTTTACATCAAGAGGCACTTTATCACTTTTAATTACATCAAAGGCCACAATGCACTTGGAAAACATTTTCTCATGTGACCTACAAAGAGAATATACATATTTGCCTTTAATGAGAAAAAAAATGAGATCTTTCTTAGACAAGAGGAAAGAGAAAGTGTGTTTCTTTATTATTGTTTAGTCTACTTCTCAATATTTTGTTTTTTGTTTATTTTTAAATTAAAAATACATATAGCAAATTTTGTTGATATAAAAAAATTATATTTTTTTATTATCTATAATTTGATATCCACTTTGATATATTTTTTTGTTATATTTTAAAATTTATACTTGTACACGTATTCAATGATTGGGTTATTGATGAGTGATGTGTGGATGTTTGAAAAACATGGATAACTACAAGTAGAATATAAGCATGGAACGGCACATGTGGATGGGTGTGGGAAGATAAGCGTAGACGGGTAAACATGGATGACTATTTGTGGACAAGCAAAATTATGATTAAAATTCAAAATCCAGCATACTATATATCTCATGGTGGAGGACTGTGACGAGCTCGAACCACCACAGCTTCACCGAGCTCATCCACGACGATGTTGAGCTCGGAATCCATGGTGTGGCTCATCGGGAAGAGGAGCTGACTGTTTTGACCAGGGGTTTTGGAGGAGGAGATGACTCGTTTTAACTTTTTGGTTTGTTTAGCTTTGTTTTCATCATTCAAGCTTGTTTTTTTTCCTCGACATTTACGTTGTAGTTATTGGTTTGAAGTTATTAATTTGTTCATCCTTGAAATGGTGGACACATTGGCATCTATGTCACAGTCTATCAATATGTTATATTTTTATATCTATGTTTAGTGTTTGAGTTACTACTCTATCCACCACATCAAGCTTCAATTCCCTATACACAAATTTAAGAGATATCTCTTGTTATTTATTCATGGTTATGTTAGCGTCTATATCCTAAACATAATCAAAATCTTCTCATCCCCATTCACAGACAAACATTGTTGTTGGAGTTGTGTCTTTAAATTCAACTATTGTGGAGCTTGATCTAAAGAAGCTTCTGGAATTTTTACACTCATCTTCGTCCACGCATCACCCGTCCACGTATCATCCGTCCACGCATCAAATATCTAATAAGAGCAAAGTTGTCCGCAGTTTAATGCTGGCCCACAAAAAAGTGTCTCACATGTAGGAAGTGGCTCTGAATGTAAAGAAAAGTCAAAAAGTGACTTAAAGAGTAATCAGCTCAAAATTAAAAGCTCAAATCTCATCCCATTACAAAACTCGAAAATAAAAGCCCAACGTAAATTTAGCCCACATTAAACTAGTTCAGGTATCTCGTAGCACGCAAAGTCCATGCGTCCTCCATGCAACACTTCCAGGACAAGCGTCATCTCTCTCATTCAACTCGAGTTTTTGGAGACGCGACTGCACGCGCCGCCGCAGGGGATGGAAAACTCGAATCACCGGCGTAACTTCTTCCATGATCGTACAACTTCGAGCTTTAGACCCTCAATCTTGCATTCTCATTGTTTGCCTTCCACTTCAACCGCTTGAACTCGAACAGAAAACCTTCAACCACCGGAGTTAAACCTGAGGAATCATAAGTCGAGATGAAGTAAGATCCTTTACAGGACCATTACAAAACGCATGTTCTTCTGAATCCACTTCAAATAACGACTCGGAGAATCCATCTAACCCAACCTTCTTCCATCGGAGATGCTTCACAACGCCATAAATGGCTAAACACATAGAGAAATCTGATTCTCCTAGAAATCAGTTGAATTGAACGATGGAAAAAGGAAACTGTATCGGAATCAAGACGGGATTAAAATGAAACTCCCAGTGAAAAGCAGATTTATTTGGTTCAATCCAAAAGCAATAAAAAGAAGTAACCTTGAAGAACAAATTTGATTATGGATTGAAACACAAAACAAAAAGATGACCAAAGCGAAATAAACACAACAAAATAAACTCGCCTAACGAAAACTGATTCGCCTAGGGAAAGTTTAGATTCGATCTAAGATCGAAAATATACACATCTGAAAGACAAAATCTCATGTATTAGATGCTTAGACCATGTTTATCCCAGGTTCCTAACTGGGTTTTTAACAAAAATAGATGATTTAATTAAATCAAAAATAATTATAAAGTTCATTACCGATCCTTAAGTGAGGATTCTGGGAATGGGGTTTCACAACCGCGTGTCAGCAAAGGAAAGGCACCAGATGTTTTTTTCTCTTTTCTTTTCTCTTTTGTTTTTTTGTTTTCTCATCTTCTCTGTCATTCGACGAAATCCACCACCTCTTCTCTCGGCTTCTCCGTCAGAGACGATCGACGAATCTGTCGGTCATCACGGCGTGTCCTCCGTGTTCTCTGTCAAACGAGCACTCGAAACCCACCGAGAGGACAGCATGATTTGGATGCTGATTACAGTCAGAAGAGGGCAGCATGATTTGGACGCTGATTACCGTCATAAGAGGACAGCTCTCCCACCAAAATCTCTCTTCAATTCTTCTATTTTAGGTTCTCTTCTTCCTCTACCTCTGGCTCCTTATCAACATCTATTTGTATCATCTTGGGAGTGTTATTCTCTGGTGAATGAATTTTTGAAGCTTAATTAGCGAATTGAATCAAATATTCCTATGCTAACAAAAAAATCCGAAATAGAGGTTCTTGTTGATGTTTATAAAGTTTACAAGTGTTCATTGTAGTGAATCTGATAAGTTAGGTTCCGTAGATCTTACAAAACACATATGTTGATGTTTCTGAGAATGTCTTTATATAAAAAGAATTCAGACTTGTTTTGTGTAGTTTGTGTTTGGTTTCAGCTAATCACTTTCAAATAATCTTCTATTCAATCATACAAAGATCCTTGAACAATGTCTTTCTCTTTTTGTACAAACCTCATCCATACATTTGTAATTGTAACAACAAACCTCATACAAAGTTTGTATAATATGCTTCTCGGTTTTGTATTGTGTTTTGGGTTAGATAACTTCAGTCCACGACTTGAATTACTTGTCTCAGATGCTGTGAAGAGGCAGATGACTAAGGACGGTGAAAAGCATCAAAAGGTACAAACTTTTTTAAAACCCAACAAGATTCGAGTCTTTACTCTTTATTATCATAGATGATGACATGGTATTGGTCGGTAAGATTTCAACCTGACGTTACCATATCATGGAGAGACTATTTCATTAGAGGTAAACTAACTTAAACTATGTCCTGCACTTCCTTTGGCCATTACTTCCTGTGTGATTCAATATATATGGTAGTGAGAACTTTCTGCAACTTTTACAATGCAAGGTATCAAATGTGATGACAGTTTTTGCTCACTCTTGATTCAACTTTAGAAATACAGAGTTTGACCTGTTTTGAATATGAGTCAGGTTCGAGTTTTTTTATTTAAGTTTGAAGGTTTGTAATTTTTGTTTTTGTAGATTTTAGTGATATGGGTCTATTATCAGTCTCATGTGGGTTATTTGCTTTTGAATATAAACCATTTTGCATCAGTTACTTACGGATGTTGGTTCTGCTCTTTATGGTAATACAGGAAGGAGAGCTACTTGTGCTGCTTACAGATGGTAGAAAGCTAATGGGAACACTCTGTTCTTTTTGATCAATTGAGAAGAAGAGGAAGCCTGTCTCTAAGGTATTCTCAACACACTCCATTCTCTTTATCTTTTTGATGCATTGTATTCAAATTCCAAGTCTTGTGATGTGGGTTAGAGTTAAAGCGGGTTTAGGAATTTTCAGCCATTTCTGATATAGATTATTTCATTTTTGGATGATGCATTGTATTTCATTTGCATTGTATTAATAATTTTTTTTCTAAGAATCCTTACTTAAGAAACTCCCATTGGACCACTCAAAATGAGAGTTTCTTAACTAAAGTTTTTAGGTTAATTTTATTAATTAAAAAGTCATTAAGAAACCCATTATGAGTGATAGGGATAATCATGCTTTTAGAGGACGAAAACCATATTTTCCCACAGATCGTTACACTCGGAAAATTGATACTTTAAAAATTCTATATAATTTTCTTTTATAAATTTTGGCGCTGAAAAAAAAAGTGATTCCTGGTCTTTTTACCTCAGGGCTGGCGTTGTATATAAGTTTTAGTCCTCCATTTCTAATGAATAATTACATCTTTTTTTTTGGTTTAAAATTAATATTTGCTTGTGATCATACTTGTATTTTTTCCAATTTTTTTAAAAGGCTACTAAAATTCGTTTCAAGTTCCATTTTTGGCATACTGCCTACTATGCGACCGTTGAGTGTTATAAAATAAATGTATTGTATAAATAATTTGGCTTTAACGTTAAAAATAATGTATTAAATCTTTGGTAAACCATACATATCCAGTTTAAGGTCAGATACAATCTATTATACGTGTCTGAGCTTTGATGCCACTCCACTCAACCTCGTAAGAAGAACAAACAAATCCTAGAAAACTGAAATTGGCGGGTTTAAATTATGAAAAGTGACAAACACATAATACTTTTGTGTATAATACTTTCAACTTGTCATTTACAGAGTGAACACAAAAGACTTATATAGAGAGCTATCGAACTCTCTAGATCCTAATTACAACAGCCTATAAAGGCGATTACTCAGCACTAATAAATAAGAGAGTATCAAAACGGTTCTAAAGGAGCGTTGCTGCCTTTGTCGTGTTCTTCTTTACCTTTGCCGTACTCCTATTTTCTGAAACAGAGTGATGAGCGTTTTGGTCTCCAACTCTCTTGACATAATGGGCTCCGGTCATGATATTTGAGTTGAGGCCCATAGGCTTCTGCTCTACATTCCCTCTCAAACTTGTGTACAGTGAAGCTTGTATACCAAGTTTGCCACGAAGTTCCAAAAACAGGCTGCGAGATAGCGGTTTGGTGAAGATGTCTGCGACCTGAAGCTTGGCTGGGATATGTTGTGTTTCAATCAAACGAAGGGAAACTTATTTTCTGTGTAGTGGTAGTCGGTGAGTGCTTGCTCAGGCTATGTAGAACTGGATTTGTACTTAGATAGACAGCCGATAGGTTATCATTGATTTGAAATAGTGGCTTGAAAGAAGTGATATTCATTGATTTCATCCACGGCTGCTCCAATACAACGGCTTTGTACATTTTGTATGCGATGTTCTGTAATGACCCCAACCCCAAACTATCCCCAAAGGCCACATTTGGTTTCTTTAAAAAGAGAGAGAGAGAGAGAGAGAGAGAGAGAGAGAGAGAGAGAGAGAG
>NC_027751.1:23850962-23891792 GCF_000695525.1 Brassica oleracea var. oleracea | reverse complement strand
AATCGATTTCGATTCGGTTAGGTTAAACCGGTCGGTTAAAATCAATTGGAAATCGGTTAGGATAAACCGGATTAATTAATTAATTAATCAATTAATTAATTAATTAAATAATTGATCTTTGACCAGCGGGTTGACTTTTCCGTAAATACCCGTTTTAAACCGTTCGAAAGGCGTTCTGACTCGAAATTTCGATCTGATTTCAGATTTGGAGTCCATTTGAGCAGCTGGAGTTCATATATACCACTTCTCTTCATTGCTAAGGTGAGGGCTACTCCGTTAAATCCCGAGCTAGTTTAGTACTACCGTTATGGAAAGTTTAGTTTCGAAACATGATCCGTCTCTGTGAATCGAGTCTGTTTGAGAGTCTTGCTTGTTTATTATTATTATTGATTGTTAAACCGGAAATAGGATAATAGAGGATTCAACGGTTGATTGAAATGATTGATGTTAAGAATTGTTATATATATGTATATATATACGAGTCCATGTTTTGGAGATTTGCGGGGTGCAGAGACGTTTGCACTGGCTGCCTATGTTTGAGGAGTTTTGCGGGGTGCAGAGACGTTTGCACTGGCTGCCTATGTTTGAGGAGTTTTGCGGGGTGCAGAGACGTTTGCACTGGCTGCCTATGTTTGAGGAGTTTTGCGGGGTGCAGAGACGTTTGCACTGGCTTCCTATGTTTGAGGAGTTTTGCGGGGTGCAGAGACGTTTGCACTGGCTTCCTATGTTTGAGGAGTTTTGCGGGGTGCAGAGACGTTTGCACTGGCTTCCTATGTTTGAGGAGTTTTGCGGGGTGCAGAGACGTTTGCACTGGCTTCCTATGTTTGAGGAGTTTTGCGGGGTGCAGAGACGTTTGCACTGGCTTCCTATGTTTGAGGAGTTTTGCGGGGTGCAGAGACGTTTGCACTGGCTTCCTATGTTTGAGGAGTTTTGCGGGGTGCAGAGACGTTTGCACTGGCTGCCATGTTTGTGGAGATTTGCGGGGGTACAGAGACGTTTGTACTTACGACGCCTTAGAGATTTGCGGGGTGCAGTGTGGACTACTGTGCTAGCGACGCCTGTAAAGTATATATATCCTTATGAGGAAATGTGATATGCTATTATCGCATTGGTTGTATCATGTCTAGTCCACTAGACATATGTGATTGTTCTGTGTGGTGTAATAGGCACCGTGATTGTCTCATGCTAGAGCTATGCCTACATAGTTGTAGTGCTATGAACTGAGTCAGTGGTTTGCGGTTTAGCATCCCATACCTCACTGGGCGATTCCCCTGTCGCTCACCCCTCCTTATTTCCCCCTTTCAGGTGAGACCGACGAGCAGGAGTGATTATCGGACTGGTGCTATTGGGCTTTTGGGCTTCTATCGTTTTATCGCTTTTATCGTTATCGGGCCTCCAGGCCTTTGGACTTTTATCGCCTACGTTATTCCTATTTCAGACTTTTGGTTTATATCGTATTTTATATTTCGGATGTTATCGATGTTGGGCTTTTAGGCCTTTTGTTACCGTATCGACTATTATATTATATGAAGATTATTATTATTTGAGTTGTATTATTATTTTATTTTCGCTTTTATCAATTTATTTTATTTTGAAAGTGGCGGGCGTCACATGTTCCTACCATCATTAGCCTCCACCACAAGCATGTAATTCACACCAGATACTACCTGAAACTCACCACGAACAATGTTCACGAACTTCTGTTCAGATTTGCTATGTATGTTGTACTCGTTGACTGCAAACTGGCCAATCTTAATGACGTGAGGATCCTTAAGGTCTTTGTTGGGACCCCAATCACCCGACACGTTCCGAAGCAAACATGTGAAGAGGGAGGATGGATAAGGATAGGGAGAAGAGAAAGAAAAATTGCCTTATTCATTTTGTTGTTTTTAATGAAATTGTTGCTTTATCAAATCAAATTATTTTGAAGAAACATAGGAAACTTCGAAGGCCTTTTATAGTTGAGCAAGCTTTGGCGTATAGCACTGTGTTTTAAATGTCTTGCTAATTAATGATTTCAAAGACTTGTTGATTAAAAGACAAACTAATTAATATTTGAGAAAATGACTAGGATATGACTAAAAAAGTTTTTATCACAAATAGTCTATAAGAATAAAAAAAACCAAAATAGCACTTAATTTTTTATCAAAAAAGATAATTAAATATACACTTATACCTCAATGATAAATTAATTTAGACATTGGGGTTTAGAGTTAAGGGGTGGGGTTTGGGGTTTAGAGTTTAGGGTATAGGGTTAGAGTTTAGAGTTTAGGTTTTAGGGTTTAGAGTTGGGGAATGGGGTTTTGGGGATAAGATTTTAAATTTTGAAAAATAAAAAAAATTTAAATTTTTCAGAAGAAAAAATGCTATTTTGATCATTTTAGTTTTTGAGGGTTATTTTTGTGACATAAACTTAGAAATATGTTATTTTTGAGATTTGCCCTTAATATTTTGACGCACTGAAATATGAGTTAATTTTTTTTTTACGACGAACGGCTATTCTATTACTCAAACTTGAGGTGGTCTGGGTAATCAGACCGGAATAGAATAACCAATAAAACAAATAATTTTTTATTTGACCCACACAAAATTGACTTATATTATTACTGACTCACATAAAAATTTAGACAAGTCAATGAACTATGTAATAATTTATGGAAATGTAATCTAATTTAATTAATTTTGTTCTTTGTTATGGTATTATGCCAAAAATTTTAGAAAAGACTGAAAAGATTTATATCCAAACAGTAAAAAACATGGTAAATTATTAAATATTTTCTGGTCCTAAATTGGACCGATTCAAAATATGACACAAATTGATTATATAGAAAAGATAATATTGTTTTAGAAACTCTTATGTAAATATATGGTCCCATGGAAATAATAAATTATTATTTAAATGTATATATACTTTATATAAGTAGGATAAACGATTGTATTATTTGTTTTGTATTCATAACAAAATTATTTATATTTTCTTATTATGTCCAGATATTTTGTAAAATTATATCTCAAACCACATTTAAATTATATACACATATTTTATATACACTAAATCATATAACAAAATTCATATGAATGTTGCATTTCAAAAATCTGATTAATGTATATACGATAAGATCAAATATATATCTAATTTTATAAAAACATATATTGTAAAAAAAAAAAAAAGTGAAATTTTTTTAATTTTTTTTTTCTAAATAATAAAATAGTATAATCCCAAAATTATTATTTTATAGAGTTTATACTGTATGTTGTATATTCATCACAATTAGCGGATGTTAAAACTTTTCAATATTATTTATCAAGATTTTGCCATACATGATTTGAAATGCAAGATAATACATAAATTAGTTGTAACATTGTATGTTTTAATTTATTTTTGCTATTTTTAAAAGAGTGCTATGATACATGTAGACTAATCATAGGAATCGATTCTTTAATAGTGGCGTGAAAGAAGTGAGATTCATTGATTTCATCCACAGCTGCTCCCATACAACGGCCTCGTACATTTTGTATGTGCTGTTACTTCCATCATCAGCCTCCACCACAAACCTGTAATTCACACCAGATACTACCTGAAACTCACCACGAACAACGTTCACGAACAACGTTCACGAACTTGTTGACCGCAAGCTGGCCAATCTTTATGACGTGAGGATCCTTAAGGTCTTTGATGGGACCCCAATCACCGACACGTTCCGAAGCAAACGTGTGAAGAGGGAGAAGGAGGATAGAGAGAAGAGAAAGAAAGATTGCCTTATTCATTTTGCTATTTTTAATGAAATTGTTGCTTAATCGAATCAAATTATTCGGAAGAAACAGGGGAAGTTTCGAAGGCCTTTTATAGTTGAGCAAGCTTTGGCATATAGCTCTGAGCTTTAAATATCTTGCAAATTAATTATTTCAAAGTCTTGTTGATTAACTAAGACAAACTAATTATTATTTTAACACACCAGAATCTGAGTTAATTTTTTATTTGACCCATAAAAAGTTACTTATATTATTATTGACTCACATTCACATATAAAGTTAGACAAGTCAATGAAATACGTAATAATTTATGGAAATGAAATCTAATTTAATTAATTTTTCTTCTTATTTTATTAAAACATATATTGTAAAACAGAAAACTTAAAAGTGCAATTTTTTTTATAAATTAATAAAATTGTATAATCCCAAAGTTATTATTTTATAGAGTTTTTACTGATGATCCCACTATTCTAATTTATAGTAATGATCACAAATCGTTGGAAGCGAGAGGTAGGTACATTACCGATGACTCCACTATTCGCCTACACTTTGCCAAGAAAAATCGAAAAGAAGATGAATAAGATGAACTGCATCATCATCATTGTTCATTGGATTTGAGATAAAATGATTTAGAGAAGAGAGATATAAGAGAAAAGAAACGATAGTAAGACTACCTATTTACTCAGATACCTGTTGGGCTAAGAGTTCATATGTCTCTTGATCGATACTCCCAAGTTTTAGCCTACACATTTATATGCAGAAAATGAGGTTAGTAGAAGGGTATGTCAGGTGGAATCGGCTGAGCTGTGGGTAAGATGGTTTGGCTGCTAAGCTAGGGTCTAGTATATGAAGTGCCTCTAAAGTTGGCACAGATCTAGCGTGGCTTGCAACATTTCAGAGGTGAAAGTAGTAAGTTTAAAAATTGTGCGAGTCCTTGCGTTTTCAAACCTCTTTTACTTCTTTATTTTTGTTTTGCTTGAAGACAAGTAAAATGGTAAGTCTGAGGAAGTTGATATACCATGGATTTTTAGATCATGGTATATGTGCTTTTTAGAGACTATTATATGTGTTTGCAGTATGTTTTAGAGTCTTTTCAGGTTCATGTACGTTTTGAAGAACTTTTTACATTGACCGACTTAAGCCCAAAAGTCACCAATTATTACCAGAATACCTATGCGCGACTTAATCCATATTTATATGTTTTATAAGCCATTGTTGACAGCTATGCTTTCTATTCTATTGTTTTAGGTTTTTTCTTAAGTTAGGAGAGAATAGAGGAACTCCTTCTTGGAACTCCATTGGTTTTGGTTTTATTTATCTTTATTCTATTCATCTATCATTTATGTGACAATCTTCATGTCTGAATAGATCCACATGCTAGGTTTAGAGATTCATTATAGTATTGAGAGATTAGCCCAAACTATAGATACGCTAAGGTGATAAAGATTTCCTTCAAAGAATTGTTTGTAATGCTTGTGTTCTAGAGTAGCTAACTAGAACCATGAACTTATGATAATTAGGTGCAATCGAAAACATGGTCTCTTATATGAATTTATTCCCTTGAGCTAGGATTGCTAGAAACAACTGATAGCTGATTTAGTCAAACTAGTGAACCTATCGAACATATCGGTAAAGCTTGACTTGGTAAGCATTGAGCTACGCTAGTCACATAGCGTCGATCTACATTCAAACTATATCAACAAGCGCCGACTGAGATATAGATTTAGATCAACTGGATTTATTCGCCGCATGCGGAAGCTGGAATATTTTGCAATTAGAATTCATGTTCTATGATTAAAAACATTAGCATTGATATCACTCGAATTACCCAAGGAGTAACTTTTACTCTCCCAAATAAGAGGTTCAGTTGTAGATCCGAATCAACAATGATTAAGCTAGGTAAATTATGAAAACAGTAAATAAGCAAAACTAACAAGGTAGTTGTTCAGTTGATTGGTTTGAGTTTGTAAACAATTAAATGAAAGCGCTAGATCTAGGGTTTCAGGTAATCATGATTATAGAGGTATAGAATACTTAGGTTGTCAATCCTAGAACTTAACTTCTTATGAGAAAGTATTCCAGCTTTCGCTGTTGAATCAATCCTATTGACTAAGTCTAATATCTCAGTTGTCGCTTGTTTATATGGATTGAACGTCGATCGATGCTATGGTAAGAGCGTCAATCGATGTTCTCTTAGGCAAGCTTTAGTGAGTTGATTGATAGGTTCATTAGTATTTTCTAAATCAGCTGTCGCATGTTTCTAAGAAATCCTAACTCACGGGAATATATGCTGGTGCAGAACTTACCGTCATACTTGTCCACAGTTCAAGGTTTTAGTTAGCTACTCTACACATGCATTAATAACAATTCCTTGAATGATATTTATCACCTTAGCAATTCTATTTTTGGGCTAATCCCTCATAACTTTATTGTACCATAAATCTAACAAGTGAATTACTCATCCATGGCAAGGCCACAATACTCAATGATCTCTTCTTCTCTGTAGTCCTCATCGTACTCATCAGGCTCCATTTCATTGATCTTCCTTTTTGAAGGTATAGCAGTGTGAATTGTGAAACTAGGTTGGTAGCAATCATTCTCCCAACTGTTGATAGATCCTTCTGGGAAGTCGTCTATCTCATTCGCAAGGGATTGTCAATCGGTGCTTCCAAAGCTTTGTCGATCGTTGCTTCAGACCTATCATCGAGCGACGGTTCATGTTAAGTGTCGATCGATGCTTCATTTGTCTGATTCCACTTCAGCTCCAGGGTTTGTGTATCAAAATGCAATGAATCTTAGATCATCTTCAGTCTCCATGTAGGACGTCTGTGGATTGACAACACTCACTGGATCATAATATACATTAGGGTCTATGAGTGTCAGGCACAATTTGTTGGTCTGCATGTCGCAAATTGCTCCTACGATAGCCATGAAGGCTCTCCCAAGTAGTAGAGAAGAATTTAAGTTGAGCTTGATGTCCAGGACATGGAAGTCTACTGGAACTAGGGCATTACCAAGGTTTCTGATGATTCCTCTTGAGTTCCTCTGAGAACAGTCCACAAAAATGAATGAATCCTCTGAAGGCTATATCTTCAGACCTAGATGATCTACCATCATCTTTGGTCGAATGCTGACTGAAGAACATGTGTCGTAGAGTGCACTAGGGTAGTCAATGCCGCCTATCAAGCACAGTACTACAAACTTTCCAAGATCACTCTTCTTCTTCAGTGTAACCTCTGTCTCATCTTCTCTCTGATCTGATGGAACATTCTCTCAATGTCTTGTTCAGTCTCCTTAGTCTCTCTGAAAAACATCCACAACCTATGGGTAAAGTAAGCTTCCTCAAATGGTTTATCCATTGGGATCCTTAGAATTTTTTTTGTAAAACTATCCATCTCCTTATCATTAACTCCTCTCTAAAGATGCTTAGGAATATTTTCTTTCCTTTTCCTCATGGTCCTTCTTTTAGTAGTCTTATCAACTTGCATAGGCTCTGATGCATCTTCAGATTGTTCACTGTTGTTGTCTGAGCTTTAGACAATTATTTTGGAGATTCGATGAGGTCGATTGAATGCTGCAGAGTGGAGGGGTGGGTTAATTACGCAGAAGCTAGGAGCAAAGTAGAAATCAATAAGCCGTTACGAAGAATAATATAAGAGAAATAAGCCTACTTTATATTATTAGATAACGAAAATATTTCCTTACAAATTAATGGGAGCAAATGAGAATTTAAACATAAATTAGTGGAGTCAAATGCCAAATTTTAGCTAAATTTTATGATAATTTTAGGAAAAAATAAGCTCAACTTTTTGGTCCAATTTTACTGAGGTCAGTTGACCCCACCACTACCTCAGTGCCTCTGCCCCCGACCATAGCTCAAAAAATAGTTCACTACACATTCTTTAACCTCTCATAGAATTTCCAAATTTAATATCTTTTACAAACTCTATATGTCTCTCTTCCTTTACAAACACAATGTTAAACACCCAAAAAAAAAGTAATCAAGAACAAAAGCAACACGTAAGCACTCAAACACACTCCTCAAGATCAGAGAAATAGAAAGAAAAAAAAAACAATATCAAATGTTTGTAAACGAGTCGACTGATTTACAGAGTTTGGGGGTTGTTTTGGTTTCCAGTTAGTAATTTATCTCTCCCCTCATCACGAGTCAAGCGCGAGCTCAGCCCAAGCCAAAGAAGATGATCTAAGCTCTGCGGATATTGACAAACTGATTCTACTCTCCAACGTCTCACATATCTCTTCAACTGATGGCTTCTTGTTATTGTTGCTGTTGTTGTTCGGATCCCTGTCCAAGCATTGCCTCGCCACCTCGCATACAGTCTCAAGCTCTTCTTGGTTAAAATGTTTCAGCTCCGGATCCACCAAACTCCCCATTGCCTCTGGTGTTTCAAGAAACTCTTTCGCCTGCAAACATGTAACATGCCAAAAAAAAGTCAAACCCATTTGGTTGAAAGTAACAAAGTTTGAAGCTTTCTTCTTACCCATTCAATCAAGAAGCCTCTGTCTTTACAGAAAGGAGGTCTACCACTCACAATCTCCAGCAAAAGAACACCAAATGCATATATATTACCAGATACATCGAGATACCGACTCTCCATTGCGTTTGGGAGCACGCATACCGCACCTTCGCTATTAATATTTCTCAAATTCTTTTCTGATCTCGCAAGAATAGTCTTCCAGCATTCAAAATCAACCAGCTGCATCAGAGAAACATAAGCTTTACCTTAGCTAATTGTATGGTTTCAGATAAATTAGCTGGTCTCACTTTACTTTTTTTTACCTTGGGAGTAAAATCTTCAGTGAGATAGATCGCATTTGAGCTCGGCTCAGAGATTGTAAATGGAGGATCAAGTTCCATATGAAGGTACTTGAGACCCCGTGCGATGCCTATGACAATCTTCATCCGTCTTGCCCATGATACTAAAGCCGCTTCCCCATCTGTATCATAGTAATAATGTTATCACATTGGAGGTGCAACAAAGAAAGCTCTGGGGAAGTTAGATGCTTACAATGGAGATGCTCGTATAGTGTTCCGTTTGATGCATACTCAAAGACAAGCATTCTTGCACACGGTGAGGTCTCTTTGCAGTATCCCAGTAACTTTCCAGCGTTCTCGTGGTTCAGTCTAGCCAAATCTGCAACCTGAATCAGTGTGAAAATGGCTCAGAAACAAAAGCAGCTTTTTGACAATGTAACATGAGAAGAAGAAGCTACCTCTCTTTGGAAATAGAGCTCAAGGTATCCGGTCCAATCTTCTTTTTTGACGCAAAGAGAGATCACAGCAATCTCAGGGCCACCTTTCATTGTTCCTTTATAGACCTGACTATCAGCAGATAAACCAATGATGTTGCTAAAGTCTTCACACGCCACTTCTAGCTCTTGTCTTGTGAATCTCGAAACATGTTTCAGCGTTTCAGAATCTGTTAGTAAAAGAAAAAGAAAAGCCACTTCTTTTGAGTTGTTTGTTCCCATGGATTTTGTATTGGAGGATATTGGAAAAGATTCTAACCAACGTAGACTGTGAGCTTTTCCTTATCGCTTGAAGATTTCTTCCAGGGAATGATGAGAGATGGCCTGTTGTTCCAGCGGTGAACTGCTGAGAAAAGTGCAACCAGGAAGAGCAAACCCACCATTGATCCTGTGACTATCTCAAGCGCTAGAAGCCACTTAGGTCTCCATGCTCTATGATGCTTAGCCACAATTTCAGCTGACTGGGAAGAAGGTCTGTGCTTAAGATCCTTGTTTTGCATGCAGTTCCCTTGAAAGCTCGTCCTAGTGAACATTGCAAAGAAAAACTCCCAATCAAAATTTGGAGATGACTAGAACTCTAAAAAGACAACCTAGATGATAATAAGAGTACCTTGGAAGGTGCTCCAAACACTTCGGAATGTTTCCCACAAAGAAGTTGTATGAAAAGTCAGCTACTTTCAGCAGAGAAGACTTGCACAACCCGGCACTATTTGCACTTGAATTTGAAGAAAAATTCCATTAATCATTTCCAATTATAGACAGATGTCAAAGAATTGTTTCATCCTTTGCCAAACTTACACTTTTGAGGGATAGCTAGCAGCAAGAAGACTTCCTTGAAGCCTATTCCTGTCGATATGAAGTTCTTTAAGGTACTTCAAGTTACCAAGCTCTGGAGGTAGCTTTCCTGTTAAACCATTGGACTGAAGATTTCTGCAAATGCGAAACAAAACTGTCTTCTTATTATTATTATTTTTTTAAAAGACCGTGAGTTTGATTGATTGCTGAAAAGGTTGAGTCTTTGTTACATTATCGTAATGCTGGACAAGCTCCCGATCTCAGCAGGAATAGGTCCCATGAGATGATTGTTTCCCAAGTCCAAGATCTTGAGATTCTTCAACTTCCCAATCTCCTTTGGTATTGTCCCCAGTAGAAGGTTCCCATGTAGGATTCTGCAGAAGCATTGAATGATGTTTACTCTTAATCTAAAGGCACATATTTGAGAGAGATGAAACCATACAGTTCCTGAAGGTAGGTGATTTGACATAACTCAGGAGCGAGAAACCCTTTTATAGATGAAGCAGATATACTGCTGCACAGAAGAAAGAAGACTCACAGAATATAAAACAAAGTTGAAGATAAAGAGTTTTGGTTGTTACATGTTGATAACATGGTCTTTAGAGGGAGAGCAAGCAATGCCGGTCCAAGCACAAGGATCTGAACTGGGGTGGTCATTCCAGCTAGACATAACGAGCAAAGGGTCCTCATAGATAGCTTCCTTGAATCTTCTAAGAGCTCCAACTGTAGACAAAGACAGAGTAGAGGATCCACAAATCTTATCAGATGAATTAAGACTTTTTTTTCTTCGATTGAAAGAATCTGAGATCTGGGTTTAAGCAAAATAAAATACCTTCCTCAGAGGAGGACCCATCACAAGAAACGAAGAAGACGAGCCCAAGAACAAGTAGAGCTAAAGAACAACAGTTCGATCCCATTTTCTTTCTCCCTCAAGTTCGACTCATTAAACCCAGCTTCTCTCTCCCGGCGAACTTTCAGATGAAAGCACGACAACTTTCGTCCACAAGTACGCTGAAGAGACCAAGATTAGCAAAGAGAGAGAGAATGAAATGCTAACGACTAGTTAAACCAGAGAAGAGGTTAGGGCATCTCCAGAACAGCTCTATTTTCCATTCTAAATAAAAGAGAGTTTAGATTAAATTTGTTTCAATAGTGTTCTATTTTCTATAATAAAGTTAAAAAAATAGGTTTATTTCATATATATAAATAACTGGGGATGGTCTTATCCGATTTAACTATAAACCTACTAATGGAAACTCACTCTGAAAAAATAAAACAAAAAAAGGAATTAGCAGAGATGATGGAGAGAGGAGAGAGGAGAGAGAGAGACTTGGATTCAAAGACAAGTCTTTTTTTTTTTTTGTCAACTTGTGCATTTCATTGCAATAGCCCAATGGGCAATACATTACGATCAGTACAACAAAGTCCACTTAGAGAAAAATAATAAGAGTTAAGCCCAAATAAAGAGAAAGCGGTTGATACTGGATCACCATCCTCGCGTCATCTGCAGAAGCTCTTCGAAACAGGTAAGGGTACACGTGTCCTTCAACTTTGAAGCAGCCGTCCGAGCTTGTGCCGCCGGGATGACTCCGATATCGCCTCTCCGTTTAACTTTTCTCTCAGGTAAACGATTTGCACTGATTAAAGCCCTTATCACCATAAAATCGGACTGACTGGCTGGATTCTTCGACCACCGGAGGTCTTTATACAGGAGAAGCTCTATATAACCGGAGATAGATTTTTGCCGGACCGCCATGAGAACGCCGACTCTACTAATCGTACTCCAAATTGAAAGAGGCTTTCAACGCTCCATACTTCCTCCAATCAGAGATACTTTACTTCGATTTATTAATCGATTTGAAATAAAGCTTTACACTCTTTGGAAGACCTCTGGACAAACCGCTGATCTTAGAGTTCACCACCAAACAGCCGTAATCAAGCATATGTGAAAGAGCTTTACACAGCTCCGATTACAACTCGAAGCTTTTTTATTCATACCAAACCCGAGATTGAAGATCAAGAAATTTAGGGACTGCTCAGATTTGAATGAAAAACACAACAAAAGATCGCCATCGCGAAGCACGATATCGCCTAAGCGAAGTTTGATCCGCAAGCGGAATATTTACAAAAAAAAAAAATAAAAAAAATAACAAAAGATACCAAGATCTCCTCCCTCTGAAATATTTAGATGGGATAAGAGGGTGAGAGAATTCTCTCTCTATAAAGAAGAGAGAGCGGTCAAAGACAAGTCTTTTGTTTCTATTTTTTCCTTGTTGGAGGCGAAAAATATGAGTTTTTAATTTTTTTCCTTAATAAAAATGTAAAATAGAGCAATGAAACTTTTGTATTTAAACAATTTTGATGATAAATTCTGAAAGTCTCAGAGATAAAGAATGTTCTCTTCCTCTTTTTCTTTTCATTTCTTTTACTTTGGGAAACTTTATGTGATTCTGAGTCATTTTAAATATTTTTTGCCACAAAAAAAATGAATGTATTTTGGTGTTTTTCAGTTTGAAAAAAGAATAATAATTAAACAAATTAAATTATATATTTTGCATAAAAATAATTCTAGGAATCAGGATATATCCAAATATTTCTATATCAGGAATTGATTGTACTATTGGAATATATATCTACAACTGTATTTTTGCGTGAGATTTCAATCATAATTTCTATTTTTATTTTAAACATAATGGCCAATTAATACATTATTTTTTAAGAAAAAAACATATAATAGACTTTGACTGATCTACTTCGATGCTTTACTCAAAAAAAAAACATATATAGACTCCTATTTTAAAAATTAAGGTGAATATTAGAATAATGTTGGAAATGAATAAATTCCGTTGGATGATTCTTCATTATAGAGTACATAATAATATTGTTGCTAAACGCTAATCAGTGAAGTAATAGCGCGTTAAATCATAGAGAATTTTTATGGTACGGTGTCTACGGTGACCTCGAGCTCTGCTAAACTGTTGGGGGACATTGTCCGACTCTATATTATTCGATTAGTACGATATTATCCACTTTGGACCTAAGAAGCTGACCCGCATGAATTTACTTTTGGTTTCCTTCCCAAAAGACTTCGTACTATTAGAGTTGGACAGCTCTTTATATATTAGGCTCTCTTTGTCTAATTCTTCAATGTGGGACTTAGTTTGTTATATCACATTCTCCCTTTCGAACTAAGAATAACATTCATCTTGTGTCCCACAACTGACTTCCAAAATCGTTTGACTTGAACTCTGCCACACACACCCCTCAATCCTAACTCGATGGGTTCATTTCCTATTTGAAGGGTATTTTGGTCTTCTTGTAGATTTCTCGTCAACCGCTCTGATACCAATTGTTGGGATTTATTAAATCTCTGTCCAACTTTATATTGTTCGATTACTATGATATTGTCTACTTTGGGCCTAAGAGGCTGGCCCGCATGGATTTACTTTTGGTTTCCTTCCCAAAAACCTCGTACTATTAGAGTTGGACAGCTCTTTATATATTAGATTCTCTTTGTCTAATTTTTCGATGTGGACTTAGTTTATTATATCACAATATCATACCTCAGTATACCGTATATGCATCTATGAACTCTATTTTAATCAGACAATAAACATATGCATGCAAGTTGAAATACTATAACTTGAAATTGTCCATTATTTGAAAATTATCTAAAGCCAAGGCTATGACCAAGTAACAAATGCTCTGTTACCAAAAAATAATAATAAATGCTCTCTTATTCATCATAAATTTAATGGAAAATATAAAATAAGTTTTTACAACAAAAAAAAGTTGGAACACTATACCAAACAACTAGAGCTTTCTTTTTGTGAAAAAAAAATACTAGAGCATTTTTTTCTGATTTAATAATAGGAAAATTAAATTGCAATATACAGAACAACACCAAAAATTAAGTTTATAATCATAACAACTATTTGACTATGATATTCTTTGTATAATATGTATAAAGACGAAGAATACCATTCATCCCACTGTTTCATTCTCACTCTCATTTCTGATCTTATTTTTCTTAAACTATTTTTTCTTTTCCAAAATTTATATTGATTTTTGTTCTCTTTATTTTATCTCAGACTCATTTAATACTTTGCATGTGTGTATTCATCTGATCTAATTACTATGTCTGATCACTTTTTTTGTATCTTCGTTTGGGTTTACAATTTTACTACTTTTCGATATACGTGGATTAAGAAGCAGATGATGCGTAGAACTATTGAAAAAGATGAACAGTATACGTTGTGTTGTATGTGGGAACCGAAATTCGCATTGTGTTGCTTCCACTATTGATTATCTTCTCTAAATAATCAGAAAACTGGTGCATGCCTGAGCACTTTACTTCCCTTCGATGATTACATAATTCGAGCTAAGAACCAATGTTTCACTATGCTGTAAATTAGAAACTAACATAAGCTTCCTTGCCACTAGTATCCCTCACAAGAAAACTAACTTCAGCATATGCTATACCTAAGGAAATGATATATAAAAGCTTTCAAACATCAGCCTGTTGCTTTACCAAACTCCCAAAGCAGACAATCAAAAAATTGACAATGAGACAGTATATCTAATAATTTGTTATTCCATCAGATAACAAGTTAACAACCAATCACTCCAATCTACATACGTTTGAGAAATACCAAAATGACATGGCAAAATGGATACAAACAAGACGAAGCACGTAGCAGTCCCGTGTAGAGAGACAAAATAAATCTCCAACAGAAAGTAGAAACATTAGACCAAAGCATATCCAAGTAAATTAAGAATGCATATCCAACAATTTTTTGTTCAACCGGCCATCACAGAACATATCCCATATCCATATCAGTATTACTTATAAAATCATAAAAAAGGAAAATAAAATTAAAATTTCCAAGCATAACGAACTTTCAAAAGAAAAATTAGATCTAGCAAAAAAAAAAAAAAAAAAAAAAGGCACTGAAGCTTTGCTACCAAGGAGAGAAAAGCAATCCATTCTTTCATTCATCTTCTAATCAATGATCCTGCAAAACAAGCATATACTCAACCAATCAGCGGGTTAATCAGGATTCTGTATCTTAAATCTGAAATTGGACATTTATTAGCAAACTTTCCAGGATAACATCAATATGTATACATTCTCCAAAACACAAAAGGTAAGCAAAGAAATTGGAAAAAGACGTGTTGAGAAGGACATACCATACTCATCTGCAGATGCTCAAGCATTGCCACTGAATTTTTCAGTTCCTCCTTACTCCATAAACCAGTCAGAATATTCCGGATAGTATTGGTATCAGGAAACACACCACTGGAAATCATCTCCTGGAAAATGTCTAGAGCGCCATAAATATTACCCACTTGACAAAACCCATGAATCAAAGTGTAGTAAGTAATTTCATTAGCAACTATTCCTCTTCGGTACATCTCACAGGAAAGCTCCATCCCATCGTAAACCTTCTCAGGCTTACAATAGCCATTAATGAGTGTGCTAAAGGTCACTACGTCGGGAGAGCAGCCCTTGGTAACCATCGAATCAAACAAATGCTTTGCTTCATCTAAGCGGTTCTGCTTGCAGAGTCCATCAATCATTGTGCTAAAGGTGATAGTATCTGGGACTACACCCATGCAGACCATCTCCGAGTATAATTTTTCGGCCCCTACAAAATTGCCTGCTTTGAGATCAATATACTGTAAGTTTGAACATCAGGTTGCAAACCACTGTGGAGGAGATTAAGGAATAAACTCCATGCTTCATCCAACTTACTAGCAACGCACATTCCATGGATGATGGTGTTATACACAGTAGTATTCAGATCCATCTCACTCTTCTGCATGACCTTAAACATTCTTAAAGCCTTTTCTGGTTTCCCATGGTTGCAGAGACCGCACAGAAAAATGCCACGAGTTACGATGTTAGGGCGCACACCATGAGAAATCATATCATTCAGAAGGTCTTGAGCAGCACTTAGATCGCCTATTTGACAGAAACCGTGAATAAGACAATTGTAGGTGAGAATGTTAGGAGAGCAGCCATTTGTAACCATCAACCCAAACATATGTTTTGCCTCATCTAAGCGGTTCTGCTTGCAGAGTGCATCGATCATTGAGGTATAAGTTACTGTATTAGGATATACACCCATGCGGATCATGTCATCGTATTATTCTTCAGCCAAAACGAAGTTGCCTTCTTTGACCAATACATTGATCAATTCACTGAAAGTTACAGCATCAGGGTCGATTTTCCTTTCTAACATTTCGCGCAACAACCGCTGGCCATCACTCCATCTACCAGAGCTACGATAACCATCTATCATACAGATGTAGGTAAATACATCCGGAAAAGTACTTTTCTCTTGCATTTCACTGAAAAGATTTTGAGCATCGCTATGATGTCCGTCTTTCCAAAGGCGATCAATGATGGAACTGTAGATAACCACATCGACTTTGATGTGGCTTTCCTCCATCTTCTTTAGAAAATTCAAGGCCGAGACAGTGTCGCCCATCTTACACAATCCTTTTACAACTGTTCCGTAAGTAATATGGTCAGGCTGGAGACCATTTTCCACCATCCGATCAAGCAGAGCTACAGCTTTGAGAACACGACCCTCGCGGCAAAGACCGTTAATCAGTGTGTTGAAGGTTATGGCATCGGGTGTACATCCCATTTGGTGAAACAAAGCCAAGGCTTCAGAAATCCTATCTTCGAGACATAAGCCGTAAAGAAGCGTGTTAAAGGTAACAACATCAGGCTGGAGTCCAAGTTTTGTGAGCTTACCAAGTGTAGACAAAGCAAAGGGCAGCTGCAGAAACATTTTATAAGGATGTTCCATTGTGTAGATATTTTGTGGAATCCACCTCATTTCCATCTTCCTATGGAGAGAAATCACGACATCGGGCCGTTCCATTCTCTCAGAGAGACTGCTCTGTTGTGTTTTGCTTTAGGACAAGCAAAAGAGTAAGTCTGGGGGAGTTGATAGACCAGAGATTTTACCCATTTTCAACCATGGTTTATGAATGTTTTAAGGTATATTATTACTATATAGAGTCTATTTAGAGTAATTACAGGTTCGTGTACTATCTGGAAGGAAATGATGTATGTGGAGCTTTTTGAAGATCTTTTGAGCTTCGCTGGAAGCAAGAGATGGTCGACGGTCGCAATTCAATATCGACCGACATATACCACTGAATATCGATCGATGTTGGGATCCTCACATCGATCGATTATGAAGTCATCCGAGAATTAATGACAAATTAGAAGATTTCAAGTTTCACAAAAGTCTTAATATTTATATCATTAGTCACTGGCCGCCTGTTAGGCTATTTATTAGGGGTTTGTATCATTTTAGAGGCAGACTTGCCTAGAGACCTTTTAGATCTAGTTTGGAGGAGGCAAGAAGCCACCATTGAAATAGGAGAGCTTAGTTGGAGATATAGATCATCTGCTGACAGAGAAGATCTTGAACTCCCTTGTTTTCATATTTCTGTTTACTTTTACTATTATTTATCTAAGTATTATCCAGACTGTCATAACTATGAGTTTCATGAATATGTCTGAGTAGTCCTTACTGTTAGATTTAGGTTTCTCAAATGGGTTGATAAATGTAATACTGACGCAACAATTATTAGGGTGTTTAGAAATATAGTTCATTCATCTAGTTATGCTTAAAGCTAAGTTTAGGATTGATCACCATTTAAACTTAGATCTTAGGATTAATTGAGATCAAGTCATTGTTTGACCCAATACATGAAAATAACTAGTATGATCTAACTAACTAGATACAGACGAGAGTTGGTCTAGAGAGTTGGAGAATACAAATCAAACTTGTCCGTAAAGCTTTCTGGAAGAAGTATCGATCGACGCAGCGATAGCCCTGTCGATCGATATTTCGAAAGGTGTATCGATCGATATTCATAAAGAATTATCGATCAACACTTTCTCATGATTAAAATACGAGAGTTAAGATCCGAGATCCAGATTAGACAATCAAATAGATTTGTATCTTCGTCTGAATTCAAGAACAATTAATATTAATAAACTCCTAATTTCCCAAATTAAGTTTTACTTATCATACCCAAGAATATACCTGAATCTAGCTACTTCAACCAATTGTTAACAACCTCAAAACAATCAATCGAGCAATAAACTTGCTCACCAATCCATTTACTGCTTTAAAACTTATAAACCAATTAATCTAGATTTATTTCAAGACCATAATCTAATGTGTAATCCTAGAGTCTCTATGGATTTGATCCCTAAGTACTACATCCGAACCTCTTATTTGAGAGAGTAATTCATTCCTTAAGGTAATTTGGTTGTCGGGGACTCTTTCTTATTACCATTAGATGACGTTTAGAATTTAATGTAGATTTTGTTAATAAATTTGCTAAAAGTTTTCTCTCTTTTCCTGCTGACACTGGAGCTTCAAGATGGAAAACATGGAATACAGTCGGACATCGATCGACGAAGTGAGAGCAATATCGAGCGACATGTCGATAGAAATATCGGTCGATGACGCACATCGAACATTGATCGAGAATACCCCGCCGGAAGCAGGTAAGTACTCTCTTACCGACGATGCTAATGAGATAGTAGTCCTAGGAGAACCTAAAGGTCAACTAAACAACACAAATAACCAAATTATGAATGAACAGGGGACTGCAATCCCTGTTCAAATTAAATCTATCTCAGAAAGATATAATGAATGGAAATTGCCTTTGCAAGACTACTTAAACCCTGGAAGGACCTATTCTAATAGGTCCACAATTAGACTACCAAAAGATGATACCAAGAAATTCGTGATCAGTCCTGAATACTTGATTATGGTACGTCAAAACCCTTTCCGTGGGACCATCTCAGAGCGACCGCACGATCACATCGAGTATCTAGAAGAATTAATGGATGGTGAATACAATCGTTGTAAACTCTTCCCGTTTTCCTTAGAAGGCGACGCCAGAAAATTGCTTGACCAAATACCAACAGGATCTTTGACCTGTTGGAAGGAGATAAGGGGTTCCTTGATCAATCAATTCTTCGATGAGGCGCACTACTGGGATGTAAGGAAGAAAATCTCCACATTCTGTCAAGGTACACGGGAATCATTCAGAAACGCTTGGGAGAGATTCAAGAGCTACCAACTTGAATGCCCCCATCATGGCTATTCAGAGCCACAACTAATTAATATCTTTTACGGAGGTATTAATCTTCATTACCAAATTATGCTTGACACATCCATTGAAGTGAATTTCAGTACCAGGAACCCTGAAAAAGCAAGACGTTTGATCAAAAATATAGCTACGGGTAGATCCTACGAAATGATGGACGTAGAGTTAGGAAGGAAAGCTGACCCAGTTGATGAGTCACCTTTACCCGACATTAAAGAACATCTAGATTCATCCCACTCTGTTTTTGAGGGACATAACCAATTTGGGATTTACCAAATTGATGATGATGCCCTATCTGAACTAGAACATCAAATAGATTTCGTAGATAGCCAAACCTTGGAAAATAGGTATCCTAACCCCGATAGATTTACCCAAAATTATGATGCTACTGTTGGATCACGCCGAGGCAGAGCAAAATTCAGGCTAAACCAAGCTTTCACGGGAAATCGCAAATTGGCCACTGACCTGAACAGAAAGATGGACTTAATCTTCAATGAGCTGACGAGGAAATTCGACACTTTGAGTGAACACATTAAGAGACTGGACAGTCGGGTCGCAGAAAATGTAACCGCCATCAAAAGAGAGACAAGACGTCTCCCTGGGCGGACTGACGCGAATCCGAAACGTCAAGTTAATGCCGTGTTATTGAGAAGCGGAAAATGCCTCATTCTGAGCACAACAGAAATCAACGACACAGAGAAACATGCTATAATTGAGGAAGCCGGTGAAAATAGGTCGAACCCTATAATCCTCGATGTTCCCGATACCGAGTCAGAAACACCTCGAGAGAGGGAACGACCCAACACCGAGAAAGAGGCCATCGACCTTGAGGAGGAAGAAGGAGAATTAAAAGAAGATGTCGAAATCGATCGACAAGAAAGAACAAAAGTCGATCGACAAACCACGGAGAATATTGATCGACACCCCTGGAAACAATGTCGATCGACTCTCGACTCATTCTGAACCAGCCATAGAAAGAGTGTATAGGACTCTACCACCCTCCCTTCCTAACAAAACACAGACTAAGCGAGACCTAGACAAAGCAATCTGCAAGAAAGCATTCGATAAGATCATGTTGGAGATGCCATTGAGTGATGCAATAAAAGTATCACCTTCAATAAAAAAATATTTAAGAGATATGTTATCCAACATTTTTCCAGCCGCTGAGCGCAGCGTCATGATGGTTTCAGAGGAAATAATTGCAATAATCCAAGGCAAGATCTCGATCAAGAGACCCGATCCGGGCAGTTTTGTTTTGGATTGCAATATATGGAACAAAAATTTTCCTCGATCCCTTTGTGACCTAGGTTCCAGCGTGAACCTCATGCCACATTTTGTCGCAATATCCCTAGGATACGATAAGTTCAAACCTACCAAAATAACTTTGGTTCTGGCCGATAGATCCGTTAGACTACTTGAGGGAGTGCTTGACGACTTGCCAATACGAATTAACGGCTGTCACGTTCCAACGGATTTCGTGGTACTGAAATACCAGAATGAAACAAAGGACCCCCCTTATTTTAGGTAGTCCATTCTTAGCTACTGCAGCTGCGATAATCGATGTCAAAGAAGGTAGGATATGTCTAAACATTGGAAACATTCTGATGACCTTCGACATGGATAACCTGATAAGACGATCCTTGATCGATAAACGGATTTCCTACGTGGACAATATCTGTGAATTGGCTGAAGAATCTTTCATAAACATGTGCTCAGACGACCCCCTCGAGGAAGTACTCACAGCTAGGGAAGAAGAAACTTTCAGTGTCGACGGTAGAGCTGAAGAGTACGCACGATTAATGGACGCGAGCATGGACACAGCGAGCGTTGATGACATAGAGGATGACGCTTCGGAAATCAACGTTGATTGATATTTAATAAAAGCTATTGATCGACAACCATCACCCTTGAAGGAATGGGATCCCGAAAAGGCACCAAAGAACTAGTTAAAACAGCTGCCCGCTGGACTCAAATATGCTTTTCTCTATAAAGATTCATATCCAGTAATCGTGAACGCCAACCTCACGAACGGAGAACTTGAGTTATTGTTAAATAAACTACGCAAATACAGGAAAGCCCTCGGGTACTCTCTCAAAGATATTCCTGGCATTTCTCTATATCTGTGCATGCACTGGATTCACCTAGAAGACGGTTCGAAATCGTCAGTGGAACACCAAAGGCGACTGAACCCGAACTTGAAAGAAGTTGTTAAAAAGGAAATAATTAAACTTCTAGATACCAGAGTCATTTACCCGATTTCGGATAGTAATTGGGTTAGCTCCATGCATGTTGTACCAAAAAAGAGCGGAATCACTGTGGTGAAGAATGGCAAAGACAAACTCATTCCCACGCGAATCGTCACTGACATCGAATGTGTATCAATTATAAAAAGCTAAACGCTGCTACTAGAAAAGATCACTTCCCTTTACCTTTCATTGATCAAATGTTGGAAATATTGGCAAATCACCAATCCTACTGTTTTCTTGACGGCTACTCTGGATTTTTTCAAATCCCTATACATCCTGACGATCAAGAAAAGACCACCTTTACATGCTCTTATGGAACATTCGCATACCGCAGAATGCCATTCGTCTCTGTAATGCCCCTGCCACTTTCCAACGGTGCATGATGTCAATTTTTACTGATACGATAAAAGACTTCAGGGAAGTCTTCATGGACGATTTCTCAGTATATGGAGTCAGTTTCAAAAACTGTCTCGATAACCTATGCAAAATTTTGGCAAGATGCGAAGAAAAGAATCTCGTTCTAAATTGGGAAAAATGCCACTTTATGGTTAACGATGGAATCGTCTTAGGACATAAAGTGTCTGCTGCTGGTATATAAGTAGACCGGGCAAAGATTGAGGTAATGACCGGCCTGCCGGCACCCACAAACATGAAAAATGTGAGAAGTTTTCTCGGGCATGCAGGATTTTAAAGGAGGTTCATACAAGATTTAAGCAAAATCGCTAGACCTCTCACCTCCCTCCTCTGTAAAGAAGTTAAATTTGACTTCACCCCAGAATGCGTAAAGTCTTTTGAAGAAATAAAGCATGCCTTGATAACCGCACCCATCGTACAAGCACCTGACTGGAATCTTCCTTTCGAAATCATGTGCGATGCAAGCGATTTCGCTGTAGGAGCAGTTCTGAGCCAATGGAAAAACAAAAAGCTACATGCAGTATATTATGCCAGTCGAACTCTCGACGAAGCACAAAGAAATTGCGCAACAACAGAAAAAGAACTGCTAGCCGTGGTTTATGCATTCAAAAAATTCCGTCAATACCTGGTTGGTTCGGGAGTCATCGTCCACACTGACCACACTGCAATTAAATACTTAATGCAAAAGAAAGATGCAAAACCACGACTCCTTCGATTGATCCTTCTACTTCAAGAATTCGACATCGAGATCATAGATAAAAGAGGAGTAGAAAACGGAGTTGCAGATCATCTTTCCAAGATATGAATATAAAACGACGTCCCTATCGATGACTTCTTACCGACTGAAAACGTTTACCAAACAGAATCATTCATCGGGAATGTAGGTCTCACTTCCAAGGACCTATCGATCGACAGTTACGATGAAATATCGATCGGTTACGACAATACCGAGTCGATTGACACCTATGATAGTATGTCGATCGACGCTTCTGATATTCAGAGCAAAGATACCTATCCCAAAACCCTCACCTTCGATATTAAAGTTAACGTTGCACACAGCAAGTTGTACCCTGACCGTGATTTCCCCGTGGATGAAATTCTGCATAGAGGAGTGCATGTAGTCAAACAAGGTTCAAAGGACAGACCTTCGTACGCTGATATAGTAAACTATTTAGCGGCCGACATAGAACCCGAAGAGTTGAGAGGGTACACAAGGAAGAAAATTTTACGAGAAGTTTGGAGATATCACTGGGACGAACCATATCTCTACAAACATTCCTCCAACGGGATGTATAGACGCTGCGATGCCGAAACAGAAATACACGACATTTTATTCCAATGCCATGGATCCGATTATGTTTAGCATTTTGCTACCTTTAAAACGGTGTTAAAAATTCTTCAAGAAGGATTCTGGTGGCCAACCATATTTCGCGATGCTCATGCATTCATAGTACAATGCGACAGATGCTAACGAAGAGGAAAAATCAGTAAAAGACACGAAATGGAACAAAAATCTATTCAAGAGGTAGATGTCTTTGACTGTTGGGGAAGCGATTTCATTGGACCTTTCCCTTCTTTGTACAGAAATAAATACATCCTAGTTGATGTTGACTATGTGTCAAAGTGGGTCGAAGCGGTAGCTTCCCCAACAAATGATGCATCTGTAGTTATTAAGCTTTTCAAAAGCATTATCTTCCCGAGATTCGGAATACCCCGAATAGTCATAAGTGACGGTGGTTCCCATTTCATCAACAAAGTTTTTGAAGGACTACTCCGTAAGAATGGAGTACATCATAGAGTTGCTAATCCCTACCACCCGTAGACGAATGGATAGGTAGAAGTTACAAATCGACAGATCAAAGAGATCTTAGAAAAGACTGTGGGGACATCCAGAAAAGATTGGTCTAGAAAATTGGACAATGCACTTTGGGCCTACCGTACTGCCTTCAAAGCCCTTTAGGAACCACCCCATTTCACCTGCTATATGGAAAATCATGTCACTTACCAGTTGAGCTGGAACACAAAGCAGCCTGGGCCATTAAATTATTAAATTTCAACGTCAAACCAGCTGCCGAAAGAAGGCTCATACAGCTTCACGAACTGGACGAGATTAGACATTCAGCCTATGAGAGTTCAAAGATTTATAAAGAGAAAACGAAAGCATATCAAGATAAAAAGATCATTTCCAGACATTTCGAACCAAATGATCAAGTATTACTGTATAACTCTCGGCTAACGCTGTTTCCCGGAAAACTACGTTCTCGTTGGTCTGGTCCTTTTACTGTTGTGAATGCCAATCCCTATGGAGCCATTACGCTCACAAATAATAAAGGAGACGAATTCACGGTAAATGGCAAACGTGTAAAGCACTATTGGGCTAAACCGCCAAATATTGAGCTCATAACCTTAGACCCCCTTCCCGATAATTAGAAAAAATCAAATATCGAGTCAAGCTAAAGACTTAAAATAAGCGCTGAATGGGACGCAACCCATTTAATTTTGGGATTTTTAGAAATCTTTAGGATTTAAAAAAAAAACACAAAGCTGCTGATAACATAACGTCTATCGATCGATAAAGACACACCGCCATCGATCGATAGTAAATGAACAGACGCGAGCTCATATTAAGTCGACACTTAAGTCGACATTCACACAACCCGAAAACCCTAAGAAAACACTCCCATTCTCTTTTCTCTCCCATCTTTCGGCCAATTCCGACGATTTCTTCGCTCAATCCACTCGATTTTTGACCCTCTATCCATCTAGATCGCTAAGCTCACGCATCATCATGGTATGAACACGAAATTTTCTAATTTTTCGTTCTTCCTAGGGTTGAAATAGAGAATGAGCTAGAACCGGGATTTTTGTGCCCTTATAGATCGATTCATACTAAAGGAGTGATAGAATAGGGAATACTGATCGATTAAACCGATTATATATGCCATGCACATCTAATTGCATCAATGGGTTTTTGCAGGTTCCCGCGAAGATGAAATCGACCGATGACTCACACGTTTCATTGATCGATTGTCGCACCAAAATATCGATCGACATCTATCGTTCCGTCGATCGATATTGCACCAACCTTCGAACCAGACTAAACTCCTATTTTCGTTTATGGTTTGGGTTGCAGATGTATGAAAGGAGGACGAAGAGAAGGTTCGATGTAGGCGGTAGTAGCGCAGCCCCACCACCACCACCAGTTCGCGACCAATACCCTAGGCCACACGAGCATGAAGACGAACCTATCCCGCTCTTTGATCACTTCGACGACACACATAAAGCGGCAAAGAGTGTGGCATGTAGAAACCGCGCGATCGTGGACACTTGGGACGACTATGACAACATATTCTTCAATGAGTGACTGAAGGTCTCCATCGAGCCGACGCGGTTCGTCGATCCAGGCGTGATCCAAGCTTTGGGCATCAAATCAGTCCTCGAGGACATGTTCATAGAACTGGGTATGGGGAACTTGGCCACTAACCCGCAGGTTCTCTACCCGGAGCTGGTCCGCTAGTTCATGGCCACGGTAAACGTCTACTATGCAAACGAGAGGGCAAAGAGAGCTAACGAGGGTGTCTTGACCTTCTTCATTCGCGGCATTCGCTACAGGGTCCCCCCCTCTCGACTCTCTGCACTATCTACGGGTTCGACACTGAGCGTCATCACGCCGTCGTACCCGAATTCCCCGCGATTTCAAAATTCTGGGAGCACATCGCTACAGGTTACTTCGAGTCCGCCAAAAATCTTCAGATAGACATCTGTCACCCGACCTTGCGCTACTTCATGAAGGTCCTTGCCAACACTCTGTTGTGCAAAATGGAACCTAATAAGGTTCGGGTGCAGGAGCTCACATTAGCCTATTACGCGGTGAGGAGTTTGGTTCACATGGAGGACATAGAAGAGCTCGCCGACGACGTGTGGCCCAACATTGGAGCCATCTTTGCTGAGCATCTGGTCAAGCTTAGGATGAAGTCGTTTCAGTCAAAGGGAAGGAAGAAGGAGACGGTTAGGAGCTTACTTACCCCGATCTTCACACATTTCAGAGTTCCATTAGACGATGCTACGATGGATGACCGGATCGTATACATGGACGCAGCACACCTCACGAGCACTCAGTGGCTCAAGGAGGACCGTGACTGGTGTTTCAGGGACGAGAACGGCACTCACCTGGTGAGGTTGCCACTTCGTACACTCACAGAGTTCGACCACGGTCTCGCTAGCATTCAGTTCCACCCTGACCCACGCCTCCTCCGCGCCCCGGATACCGTCCCGCGACGCTACACGGTCCAGCGACCTGGAGGACCTCAGCCGCATCAGCCCGAGGCCGCACTCCCGCCATTCCTGCCTATGCCAGACATGTCTACACGCCCTGAGGGAGATTTCCAGCGCGTCGTAGTCGATGCTCTCACTGCCATCTGGGCCAGAGTATCGAGATGTCGCTGTTCGATCAGGAGGAGCGTGCGAGCCAGCTCACCAACGGCAGCAGGACCGTCCCGCCAGCGCAGAGGCACCTCCAGCGACGAGACCACTGATGAGGACTAGTCCTCATCTCTCTATCCCTATCTACTTATGTGTTTTTTTCTCTTATTTTCGAACTCTTAGAATTTACTTTTGAACTTATTATTCTATGTTATGACTGGAGTTTATCTATTTTGCTAATCTTGCTTGTGTTTGGATTGTCTAACAGAGCTAACCTAGCTGACTAATGCTAATTTTATGATGAATTAGACACATGGATACGTTGCAGATAGCGCAAACGTTTTCTGTCTTTCCGCTATCGATCGATAATGAGACGATAACGTCGATCGACAGAGATGCGGAGAGATCGATCGATTTTGCGGTATACATGTCGATCGATCCTCGAGACAAGGGTAACACATTCTTTTCTCTTGTCTAACATTTTAACTTATTAGTTATTATTAACCTTCTAACCAACCAACCTTAGACTGATTTTCTCTGAGGAAAGTGAAGTTTAAGTCTGGGGGAGGTACCTACTAATATTAGTTTATTCATGAATTTTAAAAAAAATATTTCCAAAATAAAATTTTTTATTGAGTCAAGAAGAGAATAATGATCTTATTAGATTTTTGCTTGTTATCTAACCACTCTTCTAGCACCATTTTAAACTTTTTGATTGCACATAGTACTAAAAATACTAAAGTGAATCAACATGTCAACTGTCTACACTTGCTGAGATTGTTTGAAGGAACCAAAGCTGACCTCAAACACTAAACTTGACACAACTGCTTGTCTTGGGGCTTGGTATACATGGGATCGGATTCTTCAAACAAGTCTGGAAGGTAAAGCCTTATGTAGATTTATCACATTTTCTCTCTCTATTTCGACCCTAGATTAATAGGTAGATTGAAAAAAAAACTCTTTAATTAGGCATTAGTTAGGTGGAATCCGAACAGGACTTGGTGGCTACAACCATTAAGGTTTGTTTCATAAGGATACCAACAAAAAGAATTCGAACGGGACTTGGTGGCGGCAATCATCAAAGTTCGATTCATATGAATTCTTGGATATAGGTCAAAAACAAGTGAACAAGACTTAGTGGCAACCACCATTAAGGCTTGATTCATGGAAGCCTGTCCAATCTTGGTCAATGAACCTGCAATAAGCAGACTTTGACTAAAGATAGAAATTAGAAGAGAGGAAAGATATGAACTAAATTTTACTTGCATATCCACATACTTGTTTAAGAATCCTTGCATTCTGTGATCGATACTCCCAAGGTAAAGCCTACACTTTTATTTATGCAAAGAAATGAAGTTGATAGAGGGGAATGTCAGACAAGATTTGTTTAAGTTGCTGGCTAGATGAACTTGGTTGCTAAGCTAGGATATAATAGAAAGTGTTGTTGTGATTAAGACTTCTTAGATATGGATTGCAATATTGTAGAGGTGATGATTATGAGTTTTAAATCATGTGCGTTCCTTATGTTTTCAAACCTCTCTCAGAGAGACTGCTCTGTTGTGTTTTGCTTGAGGATAAGCAAAAGAGTAAGTCTGGGGGAGTTGATAGACCATGGTTTATGAATGTTTTAAGATATATTATTACTATATAGAGTCTATTTAGAGTAATTACAGGTTCACGTACTATCTGGAAGGAAATGATGTATGTGGATCTTTTTGGAGATCTTTTGAGCTTCGCTGGAAGCAAGAGATGGTCGACGGTCGCAATTCAATATCGACCGACATATACCACCGAATATCGATCGATGTTGGGATCTTCACATCGATCAATTATGAAGCCATCCGAGAATTAATGACAAATTAGAAGATTTCAAGTTTCACAAAAGTCTTAATATTTATATCATTAGTCCATGGCCGCCTGTTAGGCTATTTATTAGGGGTTTGTATCATTTTAGAGGTAGACTTGCCTAGAGACCTTTTAGACCTAGTTTGGAGGAGGCAAGAAGCCACCATTGAAAGAGGAGAGCTTAGTTGGAGAGATAGATCATCTGCTGCAAAACAGAGAAGATCTTGAACTCCCTTGTTTTCATATTTCTGTTTACTTTTACTATTATTTATCTAAGTATTATTCAGACCATCATAACTATGAGTTTCATGAATATGTCTGAGTAGTCCTTACTGTTAGATTTAAGTTTCTCAAATGGGTTGATAAATGTAATACTGACACAACAATTATTAGGGTGTTTAGAAATATAGTTCATTCATCCAGTTATGCTTAAAGCTAAGTTTAGGATTGATCACCCTTTAAACTTAGATCTTAGGATTAATTGAGATCAAGCCATTGCTTGACCCAATACATGAAAATAACTAGTATGATCTAACTGACTAGATACAGACGAGAGTTGGTCTAGTGAGTTGGAGAATACAAATCAAACTTGTCTGTAAAACTTTCTGGAAGAAGTATCGATCGACGCAGCGATAGCCCTGTCTATTGATATTTCGAAAGGTGTATCGATCGATATTCATAAAGAATTATCGATCGACACTTTCTCATGATCAAAATACGAGCGTTGAGATCCGAGATCCAAATTAGACAATCAAATAGATTGTATCTTCGTTTGAATTCAAGAACAATTAATATTAATAAACTCTTAATTTCCCAAATTAAGTTTTACTTATCATACCCGAGAATATACCTGAATCTAGCTACTTCAACCAACTGTTAACAACCTCAAAACAATCAATCGAGCAATAAACTTGCTCACCAATCCATTTACTGCTTTAAAACTTATAAACCAATTAATCTAGATTTATTTCAAGACCATAATAATCTGCTGTGTAATCCTAGAGTCTCTGTGGATTCGATCTGTAAGTATTACATTTGAACCTCTTATTTTAGAGAGTAATTCACTCCTTAGAGTAATTTGAGTGATATCATAGGTCCGAACTGAAACTGGAGAATGCTGCAACCACAAATGTATGTGCGACGCCAGGGAGACCTCTGTGAGGGTGTCGCACCGATTAAGTTGCACTGTCGCATTGACTTTCAGGAGAACAACCATCACAACACACTAAACCTGAAAAGGTTCACAAGTAACACACGTAAGTGAATGAGACATGCTATACTACATACCGTCATACGAAGGAGCTAACTAGATACAAGGTTGAGTTTCATCTATTGCGTGAATATATTTTTTCAAAAATACACATATCTTGTGCACTATATTACTAAAATAATTCATATAGTATAGTCAGAGAATTTACACCATGCAGGACACACATTCAACCACAAATGTTTATACAATTATCTATACTAAAATATTGGAACTACACACCAAAAGCACATCAACTATGGTTGGAAAGGACAAAACGAATTGGTATACATATCAGGTGGTTTAGTACATGGCTAATTGCAACAAAACACTATTATTATGCTTAAATTTACCTTGGCGTACACATGGACATGAACACATTTCATCACACCCATGCATGATATACTATACTACAAACGATGTTCATGTAGTCTTAAATATACTACAAACGATCTCCATGTAGTCTTCACAGATCACACAAAGACACTGGCACAAAACCGATAGGTGACACACACATCAAATATGCATACAGTTCAACCATAACCTATACTATTACCATAAAATTCATTGCCATTATTTTTCTATATTGGGGAACCATACTATGTTTGTGTTCCATATGGTATATATCTATTCTATTAAAACACAAGTATGACCAATTGATATATGTTGAGTCTAATAATTGTTTTTCTATGTTATCAAATCTAAAAAAAAAATAAAACATAATACTTTTAAACTGAATTGAAATTAAAACTGTATTTCCATAACTACCATCTATTGGTCAAAACATGTATTTTGTAACCTCCTTTCCATAATTATCGATGGCCACACCACTTATTTCTAATATTTATATTCGGAAACTGTTATATAAATGATAATAATTATTCTTTTCTTTTGGGTTTATATCAAAACTAAGTTTGCTTACTTCCTTTCAACAGTATTCTATCAAAATTTTCTTTTGTGTGTTATTGGATAATCTGAACCTTTTTCTTTTTAGAATTTTAACTTTTTATTTTATTAATAGAACACATTATTTTATATAATTATGTATACAGTTACATTATTGACATATCTTTCTATAATTTTATGCTAATTATTTCTTATAATCTCGGTTAAAAAGTACAAAATTTAATTTTTATATCACAGACACTTTATATTTGTTAAGAAATACAAAACAAGAACACTTATTGTAGTTTCATTTTTTCACCTTTAATATTATGAAAGAAGTAAATGTAAAACAAAAAATATACCCTCCCTTAAAAAAGGCGGGTCAGAATCTAGTATATCTATTCTATTAAAACACTTGTTTGACCCATTGATAAAAGTTGGATCCAACAACTATTTTTTTATCTTTATCATTATTTAGAATATTATTTATTATGTTTTATGCCATTAAACCTATATTTAAATTACCAATTGAAAAGACCTAAAAATATATAAAACAAAAAATATACCCGCCCTTTTTAAGGGCGGGTCAGGATCTAGTATTCTATTAAAACAGCAGCATGACCAATTGATAAAATGTTGTGTCCAATTTAAAAATATAACTGCAATGAATTGATTAAATAGAATATGTTTTTATTTGTGTTGATATGTTAATAACTGCCACGATCTATGTTTTGTAACTGCATTGAACTGATTAAATAGAATATATTATTATCTGTAGTGATATAACTGCATCGATCCATATTTTTATAACGGCATCGAACTGAATAACTGCATGAACTATTTGTACACTTCGTAAGTTGGAGTATCTTTACAGTTATATCATTGATATATCTTTTTATAATGATATGTTGATTGTTTCTCATAATCTCGGTTAAGAAGTATAAAATGTAATTATTAAATTATACACTTTATATTTGTTAAGAAATACAAAAGAAAACACTTATAGTAGTTTTACTTTTTATTTTCACCCCTAATATTGGGAAAGAAAATATATACTCTTTCCGTTCCCAAAAGATCTATGTTTTAGTATTTTCACACTTTTTAATAAAAGATATTAAAACTTAGCTATAAATGCATAGTTTTTTATAATTTTATATTTCTTATATTTTTAAACCGCTAAGATTTTAAGAAATACAATTAATGTTTTTAATTTCTCATTATTAGTTGAAAAAAATTGCATTGAAAATATAGAATATGTATTTTTTGAAACATTTTTTTATTTAGAATATAGAACTTTTAGGAACAGAGATAGTACTATTTTCACCGATTATTACATCATAATATCTAGCTATAATAAACTTTAATATATTTTTCAAAAATCATTATCACACTACAGTACACATAACTTATATCTCAATCCAAAAAATTGAGACTTATTCAATCAAACATTAATTTAATCAAATTTGAAATATTTTTACACAAACATTACGTTTATCGATTAACAAAGCACGTGATGTTAAAATAAAGTTTAACAGGGTTTAAGTGAAATTTTAATTGAAATAAATATTCATATAAACTCATTTAGTACAATAGGTTTTAAATAGGTTGTTCGATTAATTTTTTTTTATTAAATATGATCTTACTTCAAGTTAGTGAAGACCATATTAACCATTTATATATATATAAATGGTTGAAAACTTTAGAAATAAATTTTTAAATAATTTCTGAAATGTGTATGGCGCAAGTGTATAGTTATGCAACTTTACATATTTAATATAGTTACTAAAAATATCTACTCTATTAAAATAGATTTTGACCCGCCCTTAAAAGGGTGGGTATATTTTTGTTTTATATTTTTAAAAATTTTTGTTTTTATATTTGTGTTTTTAGTTATATCTGTGTTTTTCTTTGTGTAATATTTTTTAAATAATTGATAAATGTTTTTTTATAATTTTATTAAAATAGTTAGACCATACCTATGAATAGGTTATGTTTCTAATTTAATAGTATTGATTTTATATACCATTATTATTAGACTTGTGTAAAAATCAAAAAGCAAAAAATAGTTTTAACATAATTAATAGATTCTAACCCGTCCTTTGAAAGTGTATAGTTATGCAACTTTACATATTTAATATAGTTACTAAAAATATATTAAATTAAATTAATATTAAACATAAATATGATTAAAAACTCAAATAGAAACTAAATTTCTCAAAAAAATTAAAACAAAAAATATACATGCCCTTTCAAAGGGCGGGTTAGAATCTATTAATTATGTTAAAACATTTTTTTTGCTTTTTGATTTTTACACGAGTCTAATAATAATGGTATATATAATCAATACTATTAAATTAGAAACATAACCTATTCATAGGTATGGTCTAACTATTTTAATAAAATTATAAAAATCTTTTATTAATTATTTAAAAAATATTATACAAAGAAAAACACAAATATAACTAAAAACACAAATATAAAAATTAAAATTTTAAAAAATATAAAACAAAAATATACCCGAGAATCTAGTTATAGTATAATACTTCATCTTCTTCACCCTCCCCTGTAACACCCACTAACTATGTTCGGTAAAAAATAATTAACATGGACACAGTTTCAAAATTTTGGTTTTCATGAATAACATTCAAAATTTTGGTTTTCATGAATAACATAGACAACAAGGAAATGAATTGCCAATCAAAATCAATTGTGGTCATCGTACTTTTTTTCCTCCTCGCCGGCACATGCTCTAACCGGATCTGTAAAATAATTTTTTTTTCGATTTATTAATGACAATGACTTTGTCGTTATCTCTTCAATCGCATCGCCGTCAAATTGGAACAAACACCAGAACTCTAACCACCATCTTTCTCTTCCGACACACGTGATTCACCGTATAAACCTTTAACCTTCGTAGACTAAGACTCTCAACCGCTATATCCAACGCTACCGCCTCCGTCGCATTCAAATGGGGTAGTCATAAAAATATTTTTCGTTACTCAGGAGAAAGAAAAAAAAAATCCACTTTCCACTCGCAACCAAGGCTAATTTTTTTCACTTTTCGCCATATTATATAACATATCGTAGCCATCCTTTTGTTATGTGTATGAAGTTAATATTTTTTCTACTATGTACATGGCCCTAATTTCCCTTTTGACAATCCTAAATAGTTTTTTTTTTCAGTTAACATGGTTTATTGATCTTCAAATATGACAATATGCATACTCTATACTAAAATTGCAATGATCAGTAAGTATTTGATTTTTATGGGCATACCTAACTTAAAATATTTTTTATTACAATGAATCGGCTATTATTTTTTTCACATCATAAAAATCCACATCTTAATACAAATTATATAAAATAAAAAGGTAAAACATACATATAAAAAGGAAAAATAATATAAGTTAACACAATCGGTCGACCACAATTTTGTGTGTTTTTAAAAAGTTTTATTATCATAGTCAAATTAGAAAAAAATTTACACAATTTTTTTTTAAAAAATCTTAGTTTAAATTTTTATTTAAATTATTCTTATGAAAAATTTTAATGGCCGAACAAAAATTTAATACAACTTTGAATTTAAAAAGTGCAAAAGTTTACTAAACTTTAAATAATACTTATATTATTCATTTATTTGCTTACCTGCCCGCCCTCCGGGCTAAACCTTAGTAATTTTGAAAATCATTTGTTTGGTTATTGTTTCAATTTATGTTGTTGATATATCAATTTTGGAACATAATTATAACGATTTTTTTATATAAGAAGAAACTTATTTTCCCTAAATATGACATATATTTTGATAAATAAGTCATGTATAGAGCTGTACATTAGAAACTCTATAAATTAGTATTTTTTAAAAAATACGATAAATTAATAAAACTAATAAATTGAGATTCAGTCACTTCAATATATAGTAGAACCTCTATAAATTAATACCTATAAATTAATAAAATTTCATCGGTCCCAATTTGAACCGATTCAAAATTTGACACACATCGATAAAATAATAAGATAATATTTTTTTGGAAAATTCTATGTAAATATATGGTGCCATTAAAATTTTAAATTAATAATTTATATGTATACATATTTTATATAAGTCGAACCTATTATTATATTGTTTGTTTTATATTCACAGTTAAATTATCTTTATATTTCTTTTACACTTAATATATTTTTGATGAGATTTAGTAATATTATATCTAAAACCACATTTAAGTTTTATGCAATATATATTATATACACCAAATAATATAATAAAATTAATATAAATTTCAAATTTCAAAAAATAACAATTAATGTCTATACACTAAAATCCAATATTTTTCTGATTTTAGAATAAATAGACCTTAATATAATAAATCTAAATAAAGAAACTTTTGTAAATTAATTTTTCTATAAATTAATAAAATCTCAAAGTTCCAATATTATTAATTTATATAGGTTCTATCTCACATATTGTTTAAATTGGTTAAGAATTTATAAATTAACTGCATGGCACAGTACACGACTACACGTTGTGACCATATGGTGTGGACGATTTGACCAAGTAGGTTGGGTTGAAATTTTACAACAATTTGACAAATAAGTAAAGACGATTTAGAGCGATATTGAGACTGAGTTTATGTGTATGAAAGATTTTATTTGGCGCTAGGTATTCATCATGAAACATAATGTGTATACCAAAACGGTAGTATTGGTTGTCAAAAAAAAAAAATGGTAGTGTTGAAAGAAAGCGGTGTCACGTACTAAGTTGCTCGAGATTTTCGGTTTCAAACAAATATTTTCAATTCATTTTTGGAGCAAGTGTTCTTGTTGCTAGACCAAGTTTCTAGAAGCTCAAAAACCAATGGATCAAGATTAAAGTTCAACCAATCTGATCCATGATCTGCTCGTATGAAATGCTCACTGCCAATAATCAATTCTGGAGATTACCTAAACAACTCAAGACAAAGATGGGCTCGTTAAATTGTCTTGTAGGGAGGAAGTTTTAGATCAGCGAGATGCTAATGAACATTCATGTTGAATAGAAGAGGTGATAAAGTTATATTAGGTTGCTAGGAAAATGAAAAACAATTTTCGAGATAGTAATTAAATAAAATATAACTAAGAGTCTAAAAGAGAGTAGAGCCATTTAGAATGTAGAGAGATAGATACAAGTTTCGCTACAGGTAGCTTTGCTTACAAGAAGACAGCAAGAACAGTCTAGAGATAGTAAACAAAAACATAACCAAGAGTCGATGGTAAGTTTTGTCACAAGTAGAGGGAGAATCCTACTCCAGTCTGCAAAAAAAATCATAGGAACATCTATAAGATTATCACATAAAAATGACACTGGAAAAGATGGTGAGAAGGATATAGTAGTATATACCTTTGTTTCTTGTGGTCACTCTCGTCAACTCCAAGGCTATCTGCTTGGTGGTGTTTTGGCCTGCACATGATGAACTGGCTCTTGCCACAATAAGAGTAATGAATCCAAGCTTGGAAGTCTTTTTCTAGGTTAGCAACAGGATCCTTGACTTGGAAAGTTATGAGAAACATGATCCCAATAGACCCGTGAAAATTGGCATAAAGAGCCTTGTCAAATTCATATGATGTATTCTGTTTGAAAACAAAGATTAAAAAAAAAAAAAAACAGTAAAGAAGAAGCAAAAAGCAATTGATCATTAATAAGACTCGCATTTTCCTGATTGTAGTGACCAATGGATTTCTCACAGAGCCTGTTGAGTAGATCAAGATTGGTTTCAGGATTGGTTTCCGCTCCAGGCTCATCAACAAAATCATCATCATCGAATTCAACAGGATGGTACGTGTAAAGGCAGCGGGCCTTGGTCCAATCAACATCGAAGCCCTACATACATGAAATCTCAATTCTAAATACGTTTAAAGTATAAAAACATCAAAGATCAAGAAAAACAGAGAGAAACAGAAAACAAACCTCGCTGGCTTGGATCTGTCCATTAATCAAATCATATTCTTAATTAGGTGTGAGCTGAAGCGTCTTGTCTTTCTCGTTCTCGAGGACATGCTTTGGTCTCACCCAGTCAGGCTCATGAGGTGTATGCAGCAAATATACATCTTCCAGATACCAACACCAAGCTTATGCGTAGTACAGAGATAACGAGCATCAATAATTGATTTTAAAGAATAACCCCACAAAATTTCTTAGAGAAAATTATTGTACCATCGCATTCTTGACCCATCAACGCTCCTTCCATACCCACCATAGCTCCTATCGAAACCCTAATCTTTGGTCTTTCGATGCCGCGCTCTCTCCAATTAGTCGCTGCCGAACCCTAATTTTTGTGAAAGTGCCCGTCGTCCTCGAACCCCTTTAAATGAACAATTTTACAATCAAGTCCCTCAGGGTTTCCTTACTCTTTACATTTCGCCTGATATTTTTATCTACTACACACTCTTCCCCCACCGAATTTACCTACACCTATTATATAGGTCAAAGGGAAAATCACATTTTTAACTTTCAACGTGACCTGCACTTTTAATTTTCAACCTATTTCACTAGCATTTTATTTTTCATTTTTAAACTAATAATTTTTTGAAACCTATTGTCCAGTGCTTTAACCGAAGTTTCATTAATATTTATATAATACTAAGTATGAGTTTCAATTCCTAGAGATTTGTAGGATCAGTATGCTACAGATTTCTTATGAATTAATGGAAAAAGTACTTACAAAAAATTTGCCGGTCAAGTGTGGATTATATATAGCGATTTAGATGGTGCAGTCATACATGATTTCTCACAAAGCAAGTATAATTGCCCACTGTAGTATTATCTATCCTTAAAACAAAAACTAATAACTTTAATATATTAAAACCATGTGTTACTTTTAGCTAAAAAAAACTATGTCGTGACAATATGACGTAGCAAAAATATAAGATATGTACAGATGACAGGGCAATGTGTGATGATGTGAAATTATTTTTTATAAATCTTTCAATAAAATTATTAATTTGTAAAATTTTAAATTTTGAAAAATTAATATATTTTATAAAATTTTGATTTAAAAACATTGAGACACTACAATGCTTACTAAATTCAATAGTTTAAAAAAATATATTTATTAAATTTTGATAAAAAATGTAAGATGTCTACACTATGATAATTATGTTTATCATACATACGAATCTAGCCATATATTTGGTTATGATTCTCGAAATGATATTGAGTTTTTATTTTATTCTTTTGACTTTTAAGGTTATTTGAATATATCATTTGGTTTATACATATGGTAAACATGTTTTTTTTTAGGTCGGCATTTAAGTTCAATAGTTTAAACCTTTTTTTAACTTTATCATTTTTAAAAAGTTGATAAATATATACAGTGTAGTTTTGTAAAAAGTTTATTTTATTTTCTTTTATTACTTAATATTATAACTGAAAATGTTCTAAATAACAATATAGTTTATTTATTAAAACTAAATTACATATAATAATTTTGCTACTCATATTTTAACTTCATCATTTTTTTATTATATCATATTGCCACATCATCACTTCTTTGCTATCCAATTGTGTTAGTCGGAGTTGGGGCTCTGTGCTCTTTGCATTGCCTTTTCATGTGCTTTGTTGTTTTTTTTTTTTGTCTTAGCCTTTGTTGTTGGATATAGGCCTGGGCGTTCGGAGGCCCCGTCGATTTTGGTTCGGTTGATTCAGATTTTCGAATTTTTGGTGTTATGCTCATAAGTCTCGTTCAGATTTTACTAATTATTAGGTCGGGTTTGGCTCGGTTCCTTCTGGATTATGTTCAGATCGGATTGTAACCAATGTTTGAAATCGTCCAAAATATATATTTTAAACCTCAAAATTGATAAAAAAAAATTCAAAATATAGAAATTATTTATAAATCTAATTAAAAAATAGTTAAACTATCTAAATTAACTAGAAAGTGTTCAAAATAAAAAATAAAACAAACAACAACAATATCTTGAATACTCTAAAATATTTAAATCACTTTAAGATATATAAAAACATTAACATATTTAACTAATTTTGGATATCTTCGGATCCTAGTTTGGATTTCAGTTCGATTCGGATTATAACCAAACCCCAAAGTAGTAAGCACATAAGTCCCATTCGGATATTTTTGTATAACAGTTCGGATCCGGTTTTGGTTTTTCCGGTTTGGATTTAGGTAGGTACTTCTGCTTGGGGTAAAAACGCCCAGGCCTTGTTGGATACTGTACTTTCCGTTCCTATTCTATGACAGTGAAAGAGCTTTGCATCCTTCTCGTTCTTGTTGCGGCATGGAAGAAGCCGGTATTTCTATCTCCACTCTTCAGTCATTGGATTCGGCCAAAATATTTCTTCTTCTTTATAAGCTGCAGTTAATGTATATCGAACTGAACCGAATCGGATCTGAAAAATTTAGTATCCAAAGAACCAGAACAGAATCTAATCCGAAGTAAAATATATCCAAAAACCTAATCTCTAAATCGAACTAATTTTTATGTTAAATTTAGGTATTTACTCTTCTATTATTCAATTTTATATGTTCTATAACTTTTTGGTGTTTGAGGATTATAAGATATATTCAGATTTTCAGGGTTTTTACATAATTGAAATGGATACGTGAACCAAACCGAGCCTATAATGATTTGTACCGAATCCAAACCAAATTTATAAATACTCAAATGAAGCTCAAATCTCTAGTTTCAAAAATCTAAACCGAATAGATTTGAACCCGAACGGTACCCAAAAGATCACCCCCCCAGTTACTGCACAATACTAAATAATTTTTATTATTTATTAAATATGTTGGGATAAGCTTAAAGTTAGCTTAAGATGTAAGCTTCCTAATCCTATTGAGTTGTTGTTATTTAAAGGGATTAGGAAATATCTAATAGTGTTATACCTAATGAGTTTAGGAGTTGTGTTGCTATATAAGGAAATGCTAAGATGTAGCATAACTTATGAGATTGAGAGTTAAGGTTTTTGAGAGAGTTTTCCTTAAAAAGAGAATAATAAGAAAGAGTTTCTTATTTGTGAGATTATACAATTGTGTTCTTGAGATCTGATTTCTATATTTGGTATCAGAGCCAAACGAAATAATGAGTGATCTAATACATGTGACCGGAAAGATAAAAGAAGGAGGAGGACCTTCATCAATACAATGTCCCATGCTTATTTAAACAAACTACACCGTCTGGGCCATGAGGATGAAGGTTACACACAGAGTAAAGCACTAGAAGCTGAGACAACAACCGACGATAAGAATGACATGGCTTTGGCGTTGCTATTTCAATCAATACCTGAAGCACTCAATATTACAAGTAGGAGATTATTCAAAGACTAAGCAAAGTATGGGAAGCTATCAAAACAAGGCACATGGGAGCTGAACGAGTTAAGGAGGCTAGGCTTCAGACTTAAATGAATGATTTCGACAGATTGAAGATGAAGGATACCAAAGTATTGACAATTTTGGTGGAAAATTATCGGAGCTTGCTTCTAAATCAGCTGCTCTTGGATTTAATATTGAAGAAGTCAAACTTGTGAAGAAATTTCTTACGAGTCTCCCTCGAAAGAAATACATACACGTAGTGGTCTCGCTTGAACAAGTGCTGGATCTCTAAACAACAAGTTTAGAAGATATTATGGGACGTCTAAAAGGATACGAAGAACGAATTTGTGATGAAGAAGAAGCAGAAGATGATCAAGGAAAATTAATGTACGCAACTGCAGATGGGCAACCAAGTCAACCAAAATCGTTCTTCTCAAGATCAACCAAACTGATCTTATCAAGAACAAGCAAACCTAGATTACAATGGAGATACATACAGAGGTCGAGGCAGAGGCGGTCGATCAAACTATTACAGAGGAAGAGGTCGAAGACGTTTTAATGTTGGACGAAATGCAATGAGAATAACTTGCTATCAGTGTGATAAAATTGGACACTTCGTGGCTCAATGTCCGGAGCTCAAGCTTAAGTTACAGGAGGCTCAAGAGACCGAAACACTGAGATGAAAGAAGCTTATGAACTTATGATGTATGAAGAAGTATTTTGAACGAAAAGAATGTTCTCCTTGAGAAATATGAGACAAATACTATAGGGGAGAACATATGGTATCTCGACAATGGATCTAGTAATCATATGACAGGAGGTCGAAGGTACTTCTCACGGATTGATAGTACCATCATAGGGAAAGTACGGTTTGGTGACGATTCTCGTAGAGACATTAAAAGAAAAGGCACAATATACTTCACCGACATGAACAGGGACTCGAGAAAGATGACTGACGTGTATTTCATTCCTAACCTAAAGAGTAATATTATAAGCTTGGGGTAAGCTACAAAAGCAGGGTGTCACATCAGGATGAGAGGGGAAGAATTAATGATGCAAGATCAGTACAGAAAATTGCTCGTCAAAGCTAGAAGATCACGAAACAGATTGTATAAAGTTCATATGGTTATAAAGCCAACCACATGTCTCCAAGCATCAACTGAGAATGAGTCAAGAAGATAACATTCACAACTAGGTCATATTAATTTTGACAGTCTAAACGCCATGATGCAAAAGGAACTAGTGCTAGGCATCCCAAACATGAGCATTGAGAAGGAAGTGTGTAGCTCGTGTCTACTTGGTAAGCAATGAAGAAAATTGTTCCCTAAAGGTACTACATATCGAGCTAGCGAGCCATTAAAACTTCTACATGGAGATTTATGCTGTTCTATAAATCCAAGCACGCCAGCAGGAAACAAATACATCTTTGCCGCGTTGTAACAAGCCTTCTGAGCCAGGATCAAACTCCTCCTTTTGAAAGAGTTACACCGCCCGCCTA